>NC_058080.1:408515940-408828065 GCF_014858855.1 Bufo gargarizans | reverse complement strand
ACACCGCAGGCGCAGCAACAGGTGTCGGGGTAGACTCTGGCGCAACAACCGGAGCGGCAGTAGGAGCGGGCCCAGGAGCGACAACCGACCCATCGGCAACGGAAGCTAAATGAGCCGTGCGTTCAAGCAGGGTTTGCAACGCCACAGCGAACCGACCCAACAGGTGATCCTGCTGATCAAGTCTGGCAACCAGCGTAGGTAACGAGGATGGCCCTGTACCGTCAGAATTCATGGCTTGGTCCTAATGTCATGGAACCATGAACCAGACGTACAACAAGAGATAAGTGGAAATAAGAAGGCTTTATTGAAAATCAAGCTGTAAGGCAAAAGTCCAAACGGATGGCTAAACCGAAGCAGGGTCTTGCGAAGCCAGAGGTCAGGAACCAGAAGGGTAGTCAGACGAAGCCTGGATCAGGAACCAGCAGGGTAGTCAGACGAAGCCTGGATCAGGAACCAGCAGGGTAGTCAGACGAAGCCTGGATCAGGAACCAGCAGGGTAGTCAGACGAAGCCAGGATCAGGAACCAGAAGCAGCAGCAGTCTTAGAAGCATGTGAACACAGGAGGACCAAGCAAGGAACTGAAGCCACAGACCTCCTATATATATGAGCTAGGCATCCAGCTCCTCCCAGTGGGAAGGAGAAGCCGCAGGGTGGGAGGCTACAAGAAACCCAGAAACCAAGATGGCCGCCAGCACATGTCAAACGAAGGAGAACAGCAAGAAGGTAAGACCATGACAAATACTAGGCCTCAAATTTATATCCAGCTAAATCTGTCGTTACTGCTGTACTGTTGTGGCTGGTCAAGTTATTTAGTGTCCGTCAAAGCACATTTTTTGTTCTGGGTTGAAATACAATTCCCAATTTAGCAATTTCCTAATTTAGTGGTTTCTGCTGTATCAGAGCTATTTTAAATCTATCCCTAAAAGGGTATATAAGATTCAAGGTGCACATAGGGTCATTCTGAATAACTTCACACACACGCTACTGTGCATTTCCAAGTCTAGTTCTGTCAGTAAACGTATACCTGTCACCCAGCGCCTAAATACTAGGCCTCAAATTTATATCCAGCTAAATCTGTCGTTACTGCTGTACTGTTGTGGCTGGTCAAGTTATTTAGTGTCCGTCAAAGCACATTTTTTGTTCTGGGTTGAAATACAATTCCCAATTTAGCAATTTCCTAATTTAGTGGTTTCTGCTGTATCAGAGCTATTTTAAATCTATCCCTAAAAGGGTATATAAGATTCAAGGTGCACATAGGGTCATTCAGAATAACTTCACACACACGCTACTGTGCATTTCCAAGTCTAATTCTGTCACTAAATCCATACCGGTCACCCAGCGCCTAAATACTAGGCCTCAAATTTATATCCAGCTAAATCTGTCGTTACTGCTGTGGCTGGTCAAGTTATTTAGTGTCCGTCAAAGCACATTTTTTGTTCTGGGTTGAAATACAATTCCCAATTTAGCAATTTCCTAATTTAGTGGTTTCTGCTGTATCAGGCCTACTTTAAATTTATCCCTAAAAGGGTATATTAGATTCAAGGTGCAGATAGGGTCATTCTGAATAACTTCACACACACGCTACTGTGCATATCCCAGTCTAATTCTGTCAGTAAACGTATACCTGTCACCCAGCGCCTAAATACTAGGCCTCAAATTTATATCCAGCTAAATCTGTCGTTACTGCTGTGGCTAGTCAAGTTATTTAGTGTCCGTCAAAGCACATTTTTTGTTCTGGGTTGAAATACAATTCCCAATTTAGCAATTTCCTAATTTAGTGGTTTCTGCTGTATCAGGCCTACTTTAAATGTATCCCTAAAAGGGTATATTAGATTCAAGGTGCAGATAGGGTCATTCTGAATAACTTCACACACACGCTACTGTGCATGTCCCAGTCTAATTCTGTCAGTAAACGTATACCTGTCACCCAGCGCCTAAATACTAGGCCTCAAATGTATATCCTGCTAAATCTGTCGTTACTGCTGTGGCTGGTCAAGTTATTTAGTGTCTGTCAAAGCACATTTTTCGTTCTGGGTTGAAATACAATTCCCAATTTAGCAATTTCCTAATTTAGTGGTTTCTGCTGTATCAGGCCAACTTTAAATTTATCTCTAAAAGGGTATATTAGATTCAAGGTGCAGATAGGGTCATTCTGAATAACTTCACACACACGATACTGTGCATATCCCAGTCTAATTCTGTCAGTAAACGTATACCTCAAATTTATAGTCAGCTAAATCTGTGGTTACTGCTGTGCCTGTATTAGTGTAATACGGTACCTAAATAGATAGCCATATAGTGTTAGATGTCTTTAAAAAAAAGGCCTGAATTTGAATTCAATACATTGGGTCAAATAATATTTTTGTTGTTGTGGTGAACGATAACAATGAGGAAAACATCTAGTAAAGGACGCGGACGCGGACATGGTCGTGGTGGTGTTAGTGGACCCTCTGGTGCTGGGAGAGGACGTGGCCGTTCTGCCACAGCCACACGTCCTAGTGTACCAACTACCTCAGGTCCCAGTAGCCGCCATAATTTACAGCGATATTTGGTGGGGCCCAATGCCGTTCTAAGGATGGCAAGGCCTGAGCAGGTAGAGGCATTAGTCAATTGGGTGGCCGACAGTGGATCCAGCACGTTCACATTATCTCCCACCCAGTCTTCTGCAGAAAGCGCACAGATGGCGCCTGAGAACCAAGCCCATCAGTCTGTCACATCACCCCCATGCATACCAGGGAAACTGTCTGAGCCTCAAGTTATGCAGCAGTCTCTTATGCTGTTTGAAGACTCCGCTGGCAGGGTTTCCCAAGGGCATCCACCTAGCACTTCCCCAGCGGTGGAAGACATAGAATGCACTGACGCACAACCACTTATTTTTCCTGATGATGAGGACATGGGAATACCACCTCAGCATGTCTCTGATGATGACGAAACACAGGTGCCAACTGCTGCGTCTTTCTGCAGTGTGCAGACTGAACAGGAGGTCAGGGATCAAGACTGGGTGGAAGACGATGCAGGGGACGATGAGGTCCTAGACCCCACATGGAATGAAGGTCGTGCCACTGACTTTCACAGTTCGGAGGAAGAGGCAGTGGTGAGACCGAGCCAACAGCGTAGCAAAAGAGGGAGCAGTGGGCAAAAGCAGAACACCCGCCGCCAAGAGACTCCGCCTGCTACTGACCGCCGCCATCTAGGACCGAGCACCCCAAAGGCAGCTTCAAGGAGTTCCCTGGCATGGCACTTCTTCAAACAATGTGCTGACGACAAGACCCGAGTGGTTTGCACGCTGTGCCATCAGAGCCTGAAGCGAGGCATTAACGTTCTGAACCTTAGCACAACCTGCATGACCAGGCACCTGCATGCAAAGCATGAACTGCAGTGGAGTAAACACCTTAAAAACAAGGAAGTCACTCAGGCTGCCCCTGCTACCTCTTCTGCTGCTGCCGCCTCGGCCTCTTCTGCTGCTGCCGCCTCCGCCTCTGGAGGAACGTTGGCACCTGCCGCCCAGCAAACAGGGGATGTATCACCAACACCACCACCACCTCCGTCACCAAGCATCTCAACCATTTCACACGCCAGTGTTCAGCTCTCCATTTCACAAACATTTGAGATAAAGCGTAAATTCCCACCTAGCCACCCTCGATCCCTGGCCCTGAATGCCAGCATTTCTAAACTACTGGCCTATGAAATGCTGTCATTTAGGCTGGTGGACACAGACAGCTTCAAACAGCTCATGTCGCTTGCTGTCCCACAGTATGTTGTTCCTAGCCGGCACTACTTCTCCAAGAGAGCCGTGCCTTCCCTGCACAACCAAGTATCCGATAAAATCAAGTGTGCACTGCGCAATGCCATCTGTGGCAAGGTCCACCTAACCACAGATACGTGGACCAGTAAGCACAGCCAGGGACGCTATATCTCCCTAACTGCACACTGGGTAAATGTAGTGGCAGCTGGGCCCCAGGCGGAGAGCTGTTTGGCGCACGTCCTTCCGCCGCCAAGGATCGCAGGGCAACATTCTTTGCCTCCTGTTGCCACCTCCTCCTTCTCGGCTTCCTCCTCCTCTTCTTCCACCTGCTCATCCAGTCAGCCACACACCTTCAACACCAACTTCAGCACAGCCCGGGGTAAACGTCAGCAGGCCATTCTGAAACTCATATGTTTGGGGGACAGGCCCCACACCGCACAGGAGTTGTGGCGGGGTATAGAACAACAGACCGACGAGTGGTTGCTGCCGTTGAGCCTCAAGCCCGGCCTGGTGGTGTGCGATAATGGGCGAAATATCGTTGCAGCTCTGGGACTAGCCAGTTTGACGCACATCCCTTGCTTGGCGCATGTGCTGAATTTGGTGGTGCAGAAGTTCATTCACAACTACCCCGACATGTCAGAGCTGCTGCATAAAGTGCGAGCCGTCTGATCGCGCTTCCGGCGTTCACATCCTGCCGCTGCTCGCCTGTCTGCGCTACAGCGTAACTTCGGCCTTCCCGCTCACCGCCTCATATGCGACGTCGGAAAACAGAAGAAAAGAGCTTAGAGTACCATTAATTTAGAAAAATATATACGTTTTTATTAAATACATGATAAAAAACACACATATAATATATGCCAAGGACAGGGTAAGGGAGCAGAGGAAAAGAAAACGAGCGCCATCCTGGATGGACACACTGGTCACAAGATATAATATTCTATCAGAGAGGTTACTGTAAATATGGGAAAAAGAACAAATAGTAGTGTGTGGTACAATGACCAACCCATAAATGCAGACCTGAAAAATAATAATGAATAGTGAACGGTGAGTGGAGATCAGAGAATGGTCACTCGGCCATGTGTATCCAAAAGGCTAGCTCAGTGTGAAAGCCGCTGGATTTGGACCCTCGGGACATTACGTCCCGGGGGTCTAAATGAAAATCTGGGTTTCTCTGCTTTTTTGTAACCGCTGGGCCCCCAATTTTCTTTTAACAGTATGTGTGTTATTCATTTACAAATTTTATTTAACTTTCTTATTCTTCTTATTGTTTTGTCTTCCTCTACAGCACTTTTACATCGCTTTGCAGGGACGTCTGCCTCATTATTATTTTTCTATTTGAATTAATATTGGATTTTGTTGGTGTGGCTGCCCACCTCTTTTTAGAAGCTCATCTACGCCATTGTCGATCAACCCATTTGATATCATGATTTAATTATGGATGTCAATTAAGTACTTTCATGTGTTTATGGATCTCGAATCATCTATTTATCTGACAACCTATGTTCTTCAGTACTTTATTTTCACCCATTTCTTCCTCTCACTTTTTCCATTATTCTCTTCACCATTTTTCACCTCTTCACACTCACGCACTAGCACTTCACATGCACCTTCACTTTTAAGGCCATTACTTAATATAATTTTCAAATGGCATATAAACTGTTCTGGCACCTTCTTCATCTTTTTGATTGGTCCATATGACCTTGTATTTTGTCTTATTTTTGTATATAGATTTTTATTGCATTTTAATATCTATTTATCTACAATTTTCACTATTATGCATTCCATTATCATGGGTATCAATATGGTTGTCTTCTCTATGTTTAATCATGTTTATTCTTCATGCATGTTTTTGCCGGAATCCACTCTTTAGTCGATGTATGAATTTTCTATTTCTTTTATTTAATTATTGTTGGCATCATTCTAACTGGGATGTGTCCCTTGTTGCCTATATCCCAATTTCGTCTATCATGCTAATGAACTATATATTCATATATTTATATATCTATGCTACGTCACATCTGATGAAATTGTCATATTTGATGAAAGTGTACATGCATGCGTCTATTATGATTATATCCAGTATTTACAGTATTAAAAATCTATTTATATGTAATCATGAGATTTACATTATGTTACATTACTTGCTAAAACGTATGTTGTTATCTTTATATGTGTATACCTACGATGAGCGAATGTAGGGCTATTCATAAAATTGAATAATTTGATATGCCAGCACACGGTTTGCTTCTAAATTCTATGCATCATATTTTCTATTAAGGCACTGATGTCCCGTTCCTCCTCCCCTTCTGTGTTATGTGCGCGCGCCGTCCGTCGCCGCCTGCGGCGTCTCACGCCCGCGCGTCCGTACGTCATGCCGCCCGATCATGTGACCTTGTCAGGTGATGTGGGCGTGTCGGCGGGACGCCGGCCGTGGGACCGCCGGAAGTGTTTGTGTGCGGACTGCGCGTGCCACCTCTCTAACACACCTGGAGACGAGTGAGTGCTGCTTTTTTCATTGGCTGAGGGAGACATAAAATATCTGGTCCGCAGTGATGGCGCTACCCCCTGACGAAGGCACGCCGAAACGCGCGTTGGGGTAGCGCCATCCTGGTTTTCTGTTCACAATTGGTCCCTTATCGGTGAGTGTTTGATCATAGGTTCCCAGCCATGGCTATGTGTTGCCAATGCCCAGTCATTTTCGCTTGGTCCACTATTGTTGATCTTTTGGTACATTGCTTATATTCTGCATGATTCATGTCTTTTGTACCATCTATTATGCACCATAGCCATGGCCGAGTGACCATTCTCTGATCTCCACTCACCGTTCACTATTCATTATTATTTTTCAGGTCTGCATTTATGGGTTGGTCATTGTACCACACACTACTATTTGTTCTTTTTCCCATATTTACAGTAACCTCTCTGATAGAATATTATATCTTGTGACCAGTGTGTCCATCCAGGATGGCGCTCGTTTTCTTTTCCTCTGCTCCCTTACCCTGTCCTTGGCATATATTATATGTGTGTTTTTTATCATGTATTTAATAAAAACGTATATATTTTTCTAAATTAATGGTACTCTAAGCTCTTTTCTTCTGTTTTCCGCCGTCATGCTCGGAGCTTGTACCGAGTTATTTACTTTCGGGTGTCCCCCTATATTTATTCATTATACGGGCATTGTCCTCGCTATATGTGCTGGGGGACTTCTGGGGTCACTTTCTTTTATTTCTCATATGCGACGTGCCCACCAGGTGGAACTCCACCTTGCACATGCTGGACAGACTGTGCGAGCAGCAGCAGGCCACAGTGGAGTTTCAGCTGCAGCACGCACGGGTCAGTCGCACTACGGAACAGCACCACTTCACCACCAATGACTGGGCCTCCATGCGAGACCTGTGTGCCCTGTTGCGCTGTTTCGAGTACTCCACCAACATGGCCAGTGGCGATGACGCCGTTATCAGCGTTACAATACCACTTCTATGTCTCCTTGAGAAAACACTTAGGGCGATGATGGAAGAGGAGGTGGCCCAGGAGGAGGAGGAGGAGGAAGAGGGGTCATTTTTAGCACTTTCAGGCCAGTCTCTTCGAAGTGACTCAGAGGGAGGTTTTTTGCAACAGCAGAGGCCAGGTACAAATGTGGCCAGCCAGGGCCCACTACTGGAGGACGAGGAGGACGAGGATGAGGAGGAGGTGGAGGAGGAGGAGGATGAAGCATGGTCACAGCGGGGTGGCACCTAACGCAGCTCGGGCCCATCACTGGTGCGTGGCTGGGGGGAAAGGCAGGACGATGACGATACGCCTCCCACAGAGGACAGCTTGTCCTTACCTCTGGGCAGCCTGGCACACATGAGCAACTACATGCTGCAGTGCCTTGCACAACGACAGCAGAGTTGCCCACATTTTAACGTGTGCGGACTACTGGGTTGCCACCCTGCTGGATCCACGGTACAAAGACAATGTGCCCACCTTACTTCCTTCACTGGAGCGTGATAGGAAGATGCGTGAGTACAAGCGTATGTTGGTAGATGCGCTACTGAGAGCATTCCCAAATGTCACAGGGGAACAAGTGGAAGCCCAAGGGCAAGGCAGAGGAGGAGCAAGAGGTCGCCAAGGCAGCTGTGTCACAGCCAGCTCCTCTGAGGGCAGGGTTAGCATGGCAGAGATGTGGAAAAGTTTTGTCAACACGCCACAGCTAACTGCACCACCACCTGATACGCAACGTGTTAGCAGGAGGCAACATTTCACTAACATGGTGGAACAGTACGTGTGCACACCCCTCCACGTACTGACTGATGGTTCGGCCCCATTCAACTTCTGGGTCTCTAAATTGTCTACGTGGCCAGAGCTAGCCTTTTATGCCTTGGAGGTGCTGGCCTGCCCGGCGGCCATCGTTTTGTCTGAACGTGTATTCAGCACGGCAGGAGGCGTCATTACAGACATACGCAGCCGCCTGTCTACAGCCAATGTGAACAAGCTGACGTTCATAAAAATGAACCAGGCATGGATCCCACAGGACCTGTCCGTCCCTTGTCCAGATTAGACATTAACTACCTCCCCTTAACCATATATTATTGTACTCCAGGGCACTTCCTCATTCAATCCTCTTTTTATTTTCATTTTACCATTATATTGCGGGGCAACCCAAAGTTGAATGAACATCTCCTCTGTCTGGGTGCTGGGGCCTAAATATATGCCAATGGACTGTTCCTATGTTGGGTGACGTGAAGCCTGATTCTCTGCTATGACATGCAGACTGATTCTCTGCTGACATGAAACCAGATTCTCTGTTACGGGGCCTCTCTCCTCTGCCTGGGTGCTGGGCCTAAATATATGACAATGGAATGTTGCAGTGGTGGCTGACGTGAAGCCTGATTCTCTGCTATGACATGCAGACTGATTCTCTGCTGACATGAAGCCAGATTCTCTGTTACGGGACCTCTCTCCTCTGCCTGGGTGCTGGGCCTAAATATATGACAATGGACTGTTGCAGTGGTGGCTGACGTGAAGCCTGATTCTCTGCTATGACATGCAGACTGATTCTCTGCTGACATGAAGACAGATTCTCTGTTACGGGACCTCTCTCCTCTGCCTGGGTGCCTGGGCCTAAATATATGCCAATGGACTGTTCCAATGTTGGGTGACGAGAAGCCTGATTCTCTGCTATGACATGCAGACTGATTCTCTGCTGACATGAAGACAGATTCTCTGTTACGGGACCTCTCTCCTCTGCCTGGGTGCTGGGCCTAAATATATGACAATGGACTGTTGCAGTGGTGGCTGACGTGAAGCCTGATTCTCTGCTATGACATGCAGACTGATTCTCTGCTGACACGAAGCCAGATTCTCTGTTACGGGACCTCTCTCCTCTGCCTGGGTGATGGGCCTAAATATATGACAATGGACTGTTGCAGTGGTGGCTGACGTGAAGCCTGATTCTCTGCTATGACATGCAGACTGATTCTCTGCTGACATGAAGACAGATTCTCCGTTACGGGACCTCTCTCCTCTGCCTGGGTGCCGGGGCCTAAATATCTGAGAATGGACTGTTCCAGTGGTGGGTGACGTGAAGCCAGATTCTCTGCTATGGGACCTCTCTCCAATTGATATTGGTTAATTTTTATTTATTTTATTTTTATTTTTATTCATTTCCCTATCCACATTTGTTTGCAGGGGATTTACCTACATGTTGCTGCCTTTTGCAGCCCTCTAGCCCTTTCCTGGGCTGTTTTACAGCCTTTTTAGTGCCGAAAAGTTCGGGTCCCCATTGACTTCAATGGGGTTCGGGTTCGGGACGAAGTTCAGTTCGGGTTCGGATCCCGAACCCGAACATTTCCGGGAAGTTCGGCCGAACTTCTCGAACCCGAACATCCAGGTGTCCGCTCAACTCTATTTATAAGGTCAGAGATTCGAGATAAGGCGCCATCAGCTGAGCTCACAGAGCATGTTACTAAAGAATCTAAAGGATGTACAGAGAAAGTGGTTTACATTTTTTAAATAATGACAATTTAAAAAATTAATTTTAGCTCAAAATTAGTACAATGTAATAATAAATGTCTCCATAGGTGACTATAGTCTTTAAGGATTATTAGAATAATCAGCACCCAGGTGTGATGGGTTCAATGTTTTGTTTTTTGTAAAGTTAGAAAATGTGTGTTGATAAAGGGGTCTACTCTTACACCTTGTCTTTCATAACATCTAAATCAGTGGCCAGGTAATCCCCACTAGGAAGTACAGGGGACACATGATCTGTGTGTCAGCAACTTTATTTTTACTTGCACATTGTAGATTGCTATTAGTAGTTATCTAATTATCATTTAGCAGTGGTTTAACAGAGAGGTGGACACAGAGTTGTATGTGCTGCCAGGCATAACTACTATATGCTGCTGTCAAATGGCATACATGCGATGGCTGGTATATTCTTGTGTGTGCAAAAGCAAGTGGACACTACTGGCAAAGTGTTCACATGGGATAACACATGATTGTGCGACCACTGAGTCAAGCCCTGCCCACCAGCACAAGTTACAGAATGGGGGAACACAATTTTCTAAGATATTATATGACTGAATAAGAACTACTGTTAGAGCACATTAGATTTACTGTATACAGTATTTATCAATTCAGTTTCCATGATGAGTTTGATGTGTTTGCACACACTCAAACTATGAGTTTCTTTGTTAACTATAACCATCTTTTAACTCCTTTAGGACCCTGCCATTTTCACCTTAAGGACCAGGTCATTTTTAGCAAAACCTGACATGTGTCACTTTATGTGGTGATAACTTTAAAACACTTTTACTTGTTTTCTCGTCACATATTGTACTTCATGACAGTGGTAAATTTGAGTAAAAATATTTAATTTTTATTTTAAAAAAAAATACAAAATTTACTTTTAAAATAGATAGTAATATTATTATAGTAAATAGTTATTACTTTACATTCTCCATATGTGTACTTCATGTTTAGATCATTTTTAAAACAACATTTTATTTTTTTGGGATGTTAGAAGGCTTAGAAGTTTAGAAGCAAATCTTAAAATTTTTAAGAAAATTTCCAAAACCCAATTTTTTAAGGACCAGATCAGTTATGAAGTCACTTTGTGGGGCTTACATATTAGAAACGACCAATAAATCACCCCATTTTAGAAACTACACCCCTAAAGCTATTCAAAACTGATTTATACAAACTTTGTTAATCCTTTAGTTGTCCCACGAGAAATTAAATTTCAAAATGTCACATTTTTTTTGAAGATTTTAAATTTTAATCTCTTTTTTCTGCAACACATCAAGGGTTACCAGCGAAACAAAACTCAAAATCTATTACCCTGATTCTGGATTTTACAGAAACACCCCAGATGTGTTCAAAAACTGATGTATGGGCGCACAGCATGCTTCAGAGTGCAAGGAGCACTATATGGCTTTTGGAGAGTGGATTTAGCTGAAATGGTAATTGGGAGCTATGTTGCATATGAAGACACCCTGAGGTGGCTCTACAGTGGAAACCCGCAAAAAGTGACCCTATTTTTGGAAACTACACCCCTAAAGGAATCTTTCAAGGTGTGTATTGAGCATTTTGACCTCAAAAGTGTTTCCTAGAATTAGGAAAAACTTGGCAGTGAAAATGAAAAATTGCATTCCTTTCTAGAAAAAAGTAGCTTTACACCCACATTTTTCACTTTCCCAAAAGGAAACAGGACAAAATGCACTTCACATTTTGTTCCCAATTCCCTCCAAATACGGCAACACCCCATATGTGCTCAAAAACTGATGTATGGGGGCACAGCAGGCTTCAGAGTGGAAGGAGCACCATATGGCTTTTGGACAGTGGATTTAGCTGGAATGGTAATTGGGAGCTATGTCACATATGTAGACACCCTGAGGTGACCCTATACTGGAAACCCCCAAAAAGTGACCCCATTTTGGAAACTACACCCCTCAGGGTATCTTTCAAGGTGTGTAGTGAGCACATTTTTTTTTTTTTATTAATTATTTTATTTTATTTTTCCATCGAAAAACAATAACACATTTAACATCATGATATACCGGAAATACATTAGACAATAAACATAGCTTGGCTGGATTCTTCTATCATGAATACCAAGTAAAAACATATTTATTCCCCATTCCCCCCCTCTTCCCCCCGCCCTCTTTGTCGTTGTCTGGGGTGCACATCTACAACAAGAGTTAGACCTTATGACCAAATCTGCTAAGTTCTATCCCATCTGGCTTTTTGACCCTTGTTGTGAATAGCCAGTTTTTCTTATCTCCTCACTTTATCTACCAGATGGTACCATTCAGATACCTGCAAAGGGGTCCTTGCACCCCAATTCCTAACAATTATTACCCTGGCCAACATAAGTGATTTAATACAGAGCAGGTTTTCCCATCCCTGCTCATCAAATACAGAGGAGCCTAATGTAGTGAGCACATTGACCTCAAAGGTGTTTCCTAGAATTATACCCACATTTTTCACTTTCACAGAGGGTAACAGGACAAAATGCACCCAACATTTTGTTCCCTATTTCCCCTCGAATACGACAACACCCCATCCAAAATATGGATTTTGCTGACCTGAATTGTCAGACACTGATTTTAGGTGCCATATCACATTAAAAAAAAATCCTGAGGTCCCCAGAAATTAAAAACCCCAAGAAGTTAACCCATTTTGGAAAGATCACCCCCGTACAAACATTTTGAATGTTTCAGCAAACAGGTGTATCACAGAAGGATTTCAAAGCACACATTTGTGAAAATGAAAAATTACTAGCAGACCCCAATTTTTCACTTTCACAAGGGGTTAAAGAAGAAAACGCATCCCAGTATGTGTTCCCCATTTTCTCCCCATTCAGGAAACACCCCATATGTGTTTGTAGCCTGCTGTATGGGCACACAGCAGGCAAAAGGCAAAATATGGATTTTGCTGACAGGCCTGAATTGGCAGACATGGAATTCAGGTGCCATGTCGAATTTAAAACAATCCTGAGGTCCATTTTGGAAAGTGCACCTCCGTATGAACATTTTAAAGGGTGGAAAGGGCACTTTTGACCTAATAGGTGTTTGACAGAATTGAATATGTAGTGGTTGGTGAAAAGTGGATCTGTAAGCTACTGGACTAAATCAGAGATTTAAGGTGGTGAAACTACAGGGTACATCATAGATGAAATTTAATTAATACTCCATGGATGAGTGGTACTGTAGATTTTAAACACTCCTGCATGCACAGGCCATGTTTTTCAGGGCAGGTTTCACAGTGGTAAATGGTATCTTTCCATATCCCCCGTTTGGAACACACCCTGCATCTTTTTTGGGTCCTTCCCTTCCTTGCTGTCTGGGGAACTTGACCTTTAAAATATTGCCCTGGTACAACACGGGCACTATGACTTCCTGAAGTACTAGGACCCTCCCCGGCCTGGCTTTGAAAAATGAGGGCCTTGATAACCACCTCTTGGAACTGAAGGAAAGTTCCTGTGTGGCCTGCAGATTGAAATAGCTCATACACATTGCACATTGCCGTCTGTACAATGTGTATGGCCAGCTTTTTGTACCACACTTTTGTTTTTTGTGTGGCACTGTAGGGCTTCAGAAGTTAATCTGAAAGATCCACCCCTCCCATGTGCCTGTTGTAGTCCAGGATACAAACTGGATTGGGTGTAGTGGTTGTGGCACCTTGTATAGGATTAGGGGAGCTGGTGTTAGTGTGAATTGTGTCAGTACAAGGGCGTCCCTCTTTTCTTTGTACTTAACCACCAGCATGTTCTCATGGAGGAGAACCCTACTTTCACCCATTCTTAGTGGTTGCTCTACAAGGTATCTAGGGAGGCCTCTCTGATTTTTGTGCACCGTGCCACAAGCCACAGTACCTCTGGCAGTTAGGGACATGAATAGGGGTATGCTGGTATAATAGTAATCCACATAAAGGTGGTAACCCTTATCCAGCAGTGGGTGCAGTAAGTCCCACACGATCTTCCTGCTAACTCCTAGGATGTGGGGGAATTCTGGGGGTTCTAGCCGGGAATCTTTCTCTTCGTAAATGCTGGTGTACCCAGAGCTACTCTCACAGAGTTTGTATATTTTTATGCCATACCTTGCCCGTTTGTTAGGCAGGTACAGGCAGAATCTAATCCTCCCTTTGAAGAGCAATAGGGACTCATCTACACAGACATTTCTATCAGAGTTGTACACCTCAGCAAACTTGGTGTTAAAGTGGTCAATGACAGGCCTTACCTTGAACACACGGTCAAATGTTGGGTTGTTTTGGTGTGGGCACTGTGAATTGTCGTTGTAGCGTAGGAATTTCTGAATTGACTCAAATCGCTTCATGGTCTTACTGTAAATTGGAGTCTGGTAGAAAATTTCCGAACTCCAATATTGTCTAATGTTTGGCTTCTTTACAATCCCCATATGAAGCACGAGTCCCAAAAACTTCATAATCTCTGCTTCACTTACTGGGTTCCAACCTAGAGGTCTAGCGTATGGTGATGTAGGGTTGTGATCAATTGGTTTGGGTCACCATTACATTTACAAAATCTGGAGAGAAGAAAAAATAAATAATATATATATATATATATATATATATATATATACCACATATATCATATATATATATATATATATATATATATCACACTACTATTAAACTGTGCAGACCGGTCAGAAAAATTGATGTTTCTGGTCAGCGCTCAGCAGGTGCAGAACACATGCACGCACACATATATTATGTGCGTGCAAAAATCTACACTAACACTACCTAATGTATTTTTTACAGCAACAGAAAGAAAACTGAGCACAAAACTGACCAATAAAAAAATGGTGCTCAGGGTACAGAACGCATGCAAGCTGAGGTCTGGTGCGTCCGTGCAGACACTGCAGTATAAAGATTTACTGCAGATACAAAAAAAAAAGAACACTATCTAAAAATCAACATATATATATATATATATATATATATATATATAAAAGATTCTAACAATTACGTTAAAAAAAAGCACAGATAAAAAAAATATATATCTGCACCAAAAACATCCCAGGTGGTGAACAGTGGATTATGGACTGATCAGCGCTTGGTGTTCACATCTCGCACACAAAAAAAGTGGTGCAGAGCAGGAAAAAGAAAAAAAAAGCCAGATAAATATGACAAAAAAAGTCACAATTTGTTTGCAGTAGGCAAAATCGGAAGGGGGGAGGGGTAAGGGGGAGGGGTAAGGGCTTGGGAAGGGGGGGTGGATTAGGGATATGGAAATTCTGCTGCAAAAATAAAATAAAAAATCACTGCAGCAGATGTTCCAGATGTTCTTCTTCTTTTCTTCCAGTAAGCAGTGGTGGTGCACCACAAGTCCCAGCAAGCCAACAAGCAGCACAGAAAAGCACAGAACCTCTCTGCAAGCAGTCACCAGCTAGGTGTAGCCCTTTCCTGTGCTGCTATAGCGCTGCCATTGGCTGGAGCATTGTTCTAGCCAATTGCTGAGCTGGAGTCCCCTGACTGACCTCAGCGAAGACCGGTGCTGACTAGTTACCTCCCCATGACTCCCACCCGCCCCGCCCCGCAGCTTACTTCTGCTTCCAGCGATGCGATGTGCTGGTCTTCATTGACCTGCCAATTGCAGGGCTTGGAGCTGCAGGGGGGCGGAAAGACACCATCATGCCCTTACCTGGCATGGATGCCTGCCAGTAAGAGCAGCCATGGTGTCCCGATTTCCCCTCGATCCTGCCCCAGCACCCGGCAGACCTTGCGCCGTACATGTATGTCGCTGGTCCTTAAGTCAAGTCCAGCTGTGCCGTAGATGTACGGCGCTGGTTCTTAAGGGGTTAACTGAATTTGATGAAATAATTCACAGATTATCCTGACCACCATGTATTTTAAAACACTTCTATAATTAATAGGAATAATTTGATTAATATTATTATATTGAAAGCTAGGCTATCCTTCACCCAGAGTAATAATTTACTGAAAGAACATGTCCCAAGAAGGAACAAATTGCCGCCGAATGTACAGCTGAATGTAAAAGTCCTTTAAGAAGTGGGAGATGAAAAGTACTAACTTGATAGTCTGTTTTGATCTTTGTAGACAGAGAATATTTGTGTGGAGAAAAAGGGCAATTTCTGTCATAGGCTATGTTACAACGTTTCTCATATTCACCTACACATTTGATAAATGCTAAATTTTGTGACTAGTGACCATTTTAATATCATATATGTGTTTGAATGAAATCAAACATGGCTTCGTTTTACTTTACTTCTCCTAAATGCCAGCCAGCAATTTAAGTTATGTCATCCTTCGTAAGTTCTGTTCCATATTTTATACCTGATGAATTCTTATATCTGTTGAGTGATTTATTGTCCTATAGGGATTACTGTAACACATTATTTAGTCATACCTGGATAAGTATTGGCCAGATGTAAGATTCAAGCTGTCTCTGCTCATGCAGTTCATTGTGCTGGGAATAAGCGCCAACTCTGGTTGATCCATTGTAGCTGTGGCAACTGCTCTGGCTATTAGTTCCATTGCATCTTGCACATAGTGTTCAAAATAGGAAGCAGCAGTTGTCCCATGAGCAATCAGACCCAAAGGTAATCCTTCAGTCTTCAATTCATCAACATTTTGGGAGTCTCCAAAAATCCAATAAAATTCGGGTAATATTATTCCATACTGAGCAGTTGTTTCAAAAATTCGTCTTGTGTCTTCCATATCACAACCAAACATAACGATAGTAGATGTGGTGTCCTTTATACTTTCTAAGTTGAACTGTAGGTAGCTCACAACGTCATTAGTCAGGGTGAGCTTTACTGTGATATTTAGAATTGATCCAAGGTGAAATCTGGAATTATTTTGTGCTAGCGTGAGGAAATCTGTTATATTCCAGTCTTCTTGGCATAGGAGTATGCTATAGTTGTACCAGTTGTTCATCGTAAGTATGGAGAGAGTGACATCGGCATTGGAAGTTAGGGAATTTTCAATGCTGAGCTGCAGGTGAAGAGGATTCTGCATTACAAATAAAAAACACGCATTATTTTTTTTTTATTTCGGAATTGCACTGCTGTATTATTGCGTTACTACATTTTAACTCCTCATTAAAATACATGGCACAGTTTGAATTGAATGCCTCTATCAGTCAACTTTCTTAAGATCAGAGGATAGTTTTGTTGCCATTAAATTGTTGGAAGCCACTTTTAACTTACATCAAACAAGGGAGTGCTAAGCACTGAGGAGTCTATCTATCAAAGTATCCATTCTTTGCTTTTAAGCATCAGTCAAGGCTCTGGCCGGGATTCAAAGGCTAAAAACTGACTACAGCACAAATTGTACTTCAATCCTAGTTTTAGATTTCATGGACCGTCTCATTTGTACAAATCTTTCCACATCATTTGCAGATGTCCTAATACATTGTTATTTCATCTTGCATTTCACAGAGTGTGCTGTAACATTTTTGGAATTTATAACTGTAAAACAATTTAATATGTTTTCCGCTATAAGTTACTTAAATAAACCTTTGGACAAATGGATTAAAATGGAATATTAAAGGGATTTTCCCATACAAAAAAGTTAAGGGGGAGATTTATCAAACTGGTGTAGAACTGGCTTATTTGCCCATAACAAATCATTTTCCAAAGGAGCTTAAAAAAATGAAAGTTGGAATCTGGTTGGTTGCTTTGGACAACTAAGGCAGTTCTAATTTACACCAGTTTGATAACTCTCCCTCTAAGATTTCAATTTCTGAGTTTACACCCCCATTGATAATCTATTGGTAACAGTGGCTTCAATTTACAACTCTCACTCTGGAGGGCCCAGGATATCTGCTCATTATAATCAACAGGAGAATATTGTAGCAAATGTTCAATTATCCTGCAGTGCCACCACCGGAGACATGAAGCATTAAGTTAAACTCAATAGGCTATCCTTGCAATCCATGATTTACCTAAAGAAGGCCACAAGGCCCAAGAGAACGGCAATATTGTGCACATCCACAAATTTTAAAATAGAGCAATTTTATTGACTACAAAGACACAGAAAAATGATTTAAAAATTGTATACAATACATCATGTGCTGGTGAAAGGAAAACCAAGCACAGACCCAGTGTCCACCAAAGTCCACAAATAGGGACACAGTGTATATAGTCCGAGACAGAATGACATACAATGTTAAACCCAAACAAACCGGTTCACAATAGATAGATGATAATGTGGCATCAAAAAATAACATTAAATAATATCTGAAAGGAATAAAAAATGTGAGGCTTGGACCATAAGGGTGGATATGGGTCACAGAGATGTTTATTTTTTTTGCAGACAACTTTGCTTTAAATCTCTTTTTGATCAACCCACCATTGTACATCAGCTCCCTGATGATGAGATCTTATGGATCTCCTCAAAGAAAATGAGTCTGGCATAGGTAGATGACAGTTTACATTGCGTAAACCTTCAATAATTACTCCCACCCTTTGCCTTTTTTCTAACATTCATTATTTTTTTCAGGCTATGTTGTGGGAAATCAGGAGATTACAAACAAATCCTGTAAGAAACAAAAACCTGACTAATTTGGAACTGATGGCCATTAAGAAATTACAACAGAAGTCTACATTCATGATCAAGGAGGCTGACAAAGGAGGTAATGTGGTTCTTTGGAATATTAACCTTTTATATGATGGAAGCCAAAAGACAATTGGAAAACCGTCACTTTTATACTCCTTAACCGACAGATCCAACGTCAGTTTTCAAGACTAAGTTAGATAGGCTTCTTCAGTCTGCATTCCAAATAAATATAATCACCAAGAAAGAGTTGACTTTCTTGAAAGTGAAAAGTCCGATGGTAACTACATTTTATATGCTTACTAAAGTACATAAAAATTTGAATAACCCTCAAGGACACCCTATAGTGGCTCGTATAGGTGGTTTATGTGAACAAGCCTGTATTTATTTGGATTTTTTTCTGCAACCAATTTTTTTAGGTTGCAATTCTTATCTGAGAGATTTTTTTGCATTTGATAGAAAATCTTCAAGATATCAAACTTCCTCTGAACACTCTGATTCTTACTTGTGGTCTTGAATCACTTTATTCCAACATGTATTAACTGATGCCTATCTAGGCAATAAGACCTATCTTGACCCAGGTTAATTTAATACTTTTATTACTATATGTATTAAAACCTGAATGTTATAGATGAGTAAATATGTTGCTTATCTTTATTAGTTAATCCTACAAACCAAAACAACTAAAATTAAAAATAAAAATACAGTCCTTACTACACTAGTGAGTGAAAGTAATAAGCAAAAGTAATAGGCTTTATTCCAACATAGCACATGTTGATGGGGTTGCCGCAGTTCAATACTTCCTTACAAAATCCACACAGGGGGACTCTGTACACCATACTTTTCTGGTAAGTCTTTTGGCGTTTGTTTTACATGCTATGGTATCGTTTTATTGATGACGTTCAAATTTTTGGGCAGGGTACACGTGAAGAGTGCGATGATTTTGTGACTACCCTCAACAATAATTCTTTCAACATCACACTAACCCACAGGATTTCTGAGACATCGATTGATGTTTTGTACAAACCGGATTCCAAAAAAGTTGGGACACTATACAAATCGTGAATAAAAACTGAATGCAATGATGTGGAGGTGCCAACTTCTAATATTTTATTCAGAATAGAACATAAATCACGGAACAAAAGTTTAAACTGAGAAAATTTACCATTTTAGGGGAAAAATATGTTGAATCAGAATTTCATGGTGTCAACAAATCCCCAAAAAGTTGGGACAAGGCCATTTTCACCACTGTGTGGCATCTCCCCTTCTTCTTACAACACTCAACAGATGTATGGGGACCGAGGAGACCAGTTTCTCAAGTTTAGAAATAGGAATGCTCTCCCATTCTTGTCTAATACAGGCCTCTAACTGTTCAATCGTCTTGGGCCTTCTTTGTTGCACCTTCCTCTTTATGATGCGAAAAAATTTCTCTATAGGTGAAAGATCTGGATTGCAGACTGGCCATTTCAGTACCCGGATCCTTCTCCTACGCAGCCATGATGTTGTGATTGATGCAGAATGTGGTCTGGCATTATCTTGTTGAAAGATGCAGGGTCTTCCCTGAAAGAGATGACGTCTGGATGGGAGCATATGTTGTTCTAGAACCTGAATATATTTTTCTGCATTGATGGTGCCTTTCCAGACATGCAAGCTGCCCATGCCACACGCACTCATGCAACCCCATACCATCAGAGATGCAGGTTTCTGAATTGAGCGTTGATAACAACTTGGGTTGTCCTTGTCCTCTTTGGTCCGGATGACATGGCGTCCCAGATTTCCAAAAAGAACTTCGAATCGTGACTCGTCTGACCATAGAACAGTCTTCCATTTTGCCACACTCCATTTTAAATGATCCCTGGCCCAGTGAAAACGCCTGAGCTTGTGGATCTTGCTTACAAATGGCTTCTTCTTTGCACTGTAGAGTTTCAGCTGGCAACGGCGGATGGCACGGTGGATTGTGTTCACTGACAATGGTTTCTGGAAGTATTCCTGAGCCCATTCTGTGATTTCCTTTACAGTAGCATTCCTGTTTGTGGTGCAGTGTCGTTTAAGGGCCCGGAGATCACGGGCATCCAGTATGGTTTTATGGCCTTGACCCTTACGCACAGAGATTGTTCCAGATTCTCAGAATCTTCGGATGATGTTATGCACAGTTGATGATGATAGATGCAAAGTCTTTGCAATTTTTCGCTGGGTAACACCTTTCTGATATTGCTCCACTATCCTTCTGCGCAACATTGTGGGAATTGGTGATCCTCTACCCATCTTGGCTTCTGAGAGACACTGCCACTCTGAGAAGCTCTTTTTATACCCAGTCATGTTGCCAATTGACCTAATTAGTGTTAATTGGTCTTCCAGCTCTTCGTTATGCTCAAATTTACTTTTCCCAGCCTCTTATTGCTACTTGTCCCAACTTTTTGGGGATTTGTTGACACCGTGAAAATTTGAATCAACGTATTTTTCCTTTAAAATTATACATTTACTCGGTTTAAACGTTTGATCTGTCATCTACGTTCTATTACAAATAAAATATTGACATTTGCCATCTCCACATCATTGCATTCAGTTTTTATTCACAATTTGTTTAGTGTCCCAACTTTTTGGGAATCCGGTTTGTATTTACAGATTCATTTGGATGGTACGGAGGTTCAGACTTTGTCGTACTGTAAGGAAACAGCCACTAATAGTCTTTTGCATTATAACAGTTTCTATCCGTATCGTCTACGTAAAGGAATGCATAAGAAAAAATTTTGAGACTGCACATTTTTTTTTTCTTTTTTTGTATTCACAGGCACATGATTGGCACTATTATTGGACATTATTTCACTCTTATAATGGATCCTCTGGAACCTCTTACCTACTGAATGCTTATTGTATACTTACTTGGAGGCAAATGATTTGCATAATAATATATATCATTCTATTCTTACTACTGGCTTTCTCCATTATATACTGGATCCACTGAAGCTTTCTGGTCCCTGGCTGCTATTACTTATTTTACATGAATTGAAGAAAGAAGAGGAGAAAAAGAGAAAAAGAAAAAAATGAACACAGACATTTACCCCTGAGGAAGCCAGACGGCACCAGCGATACGCGTGTGGCACGATCTCCGTGACCCATATCCACCCTTATAGTCTAAGCCCCACTTTTTTTTATTCCTTTCAGGTATTATTTTATGCTACTTTTTTATGCCACATTATCATCTATCTATTGTGAACATACACTGTGTCCCTATTTGTGGACTTTGGTGGACACTGGGTCTGTGCTTGATTTAACTTTCACCAGCACATGATGTATTGCAGGGCTTGACAAATTTCCTTGGAATCTAGGAGCCAGTTAAAAAAGTTAGGAGCCAGGCGGAGCCGCGTCATAAAAGCCCCCAGTAGATGCCCCCATAGTGCTCCCCCCCACTTCTCCATAGAGCCCCCCCAATAATGCTGTATACCATGTTACATATACCGCCGCTCCGTTCCCAGACCCTATTGACTATAATGGGGACGGGGTGGAGCTCCGGCGCAGCACGGCAGTTCGCGGTAAGAGGCCGCCGGACGAAAAGGTTGGACAGGCAGTACTTTTAGCCCGACGGCCTTTCGCCATGCACTGCTGTGCTGCGCCGGAGCTCCGCCCCCGTCCCTATCATAGTCAATGGGGACGGAGCGGTGGTCCGGCGAAACGGTGGAAGGACGGATCCGACAGGGTGAACAGCCTACCGGATCCGTCCTGCCGCAAGTGTGAAAGTACCCTTAGTTATATAGCTACTGAATGAGACAGAAGAAGGGATGCATTTAACATATATATCTCCTTGAGAAGCCAATTTGATCCTAAAGGGTTAATTCAAACTAATCTAAACTCTGTCCTGTCACTTCTCTTATCTCTCTGCTCATGTCCCTTAGGCTCCATTCACACGTCCGTGATGTGTTGCGGACCCGCAAATTGCCGGTCCGCAACACACCAGCCCGGCACCCCCATAAAAATGCCTATCCTTGTCCGCAAGCTGCGGACAAGAATAGGACATGTTCTATCTTTAGCGGAGCTGCGGACCCGAAGCTGCGGTCCGCAATTCCGTCCCCATAGAGAATGAATGGGTCCGCACCCGTTCCGCAAAATTGCGGAACGGACGTGGAACCATTTTGCGGACGTGTGAATGAAGCCTTAATCTTATCACTTCTGCAAAAGCATCAGCCGACAGCCTCAGTGTAAACTGTTCTAGAGTCTGACTCACAGTTCTTTTAACTCAAAGAATCGAATGAGTCACTAAATCGGATCTTTAGTCTTTTAACCTGTGACTCATTCGATTCTTTCTTAGACTCCCTGTACTTGTGTCAGTGACTTAGAGCTGCTAGTGCTTGCCTTGCCTCAGCTCTGATTGGTTGGTGGGCGGGGAGGGGAGGGGCTGGCAGAAGCAGCTTCCACTCAAGGATCAGATTACACTCCTCCCGAGTCCCTCCCCTCCCTGCTGCCAGCGGCTCTGCTATTGTGTGCTGTGACAGAGCTGTTTCACACGGTGCTGCCTCCGGACAGAACGGCGCTCTGCACCCATCGCCCGGGCACCTTTGAAAACGGGCTGACAAATACCCAAGCGCCAGGACTAAATTCCTGGTCGCCATGGCGACCTGGCGTCTGGGATTTGTCGAGCTCTGATGTATTGTATACAATTTTTAAATCATATTTGTGTGTCTTTGTAGTCCAATAAAATGTCTCTAGTTTACAATTTGTGGATGTGTACATTATTGTGGTTCTCTTGGGCCTTGTGGCCTTCTTTGGGTAATTTTGGTGCTGTATTTGAACCGTCAGTGCACTCCCTTTCTATTTTAGTGTGCCCCTCGTATTTATTGTTATTTAATATCCTTGCAATCCATGGACATGCTGGGTCTTTAAGAGACAAAGATGCTATCTGAAGCCTTTCTCTATTCTAGCGAATAAATGAGGGTCATGAATGAGGATCTTATCTCTGCTCAAAAAACTCTAGTACTGGATCTGACAAACAGGTTTAATAAAGTAGCCCCTTTCATATGAAACATTTATAACCAATAATATTGTTAAATTAAAAGTGCTCATTTATAATCAGTTGCCAAATACGCATGAAGCTATGCAAATCATATTTAGTTTTTTTGTGATAAAGAGCTATGACATAAATGTTTAAGAACTAGTGTTGATCGCAAATATTCTAATCACAAATTTTTCGCGCAAATATTGCCACTTCAAGAATTCGTGAATATCTAGAATATAGTGCTATATCTTCCTAATCTCGAATATTCTAGATTTTTTTCATCAGCATCCATGATCCTTCATTGTTTAGTGCTTGTGTGCCAATTAGAAGGCTGTAGTATCTTCAACTTTAGGAGTAGTGTTGATCGCGAATTATCGCATTGCGAATTTATATCGCAAATTTTCCAATTGCTGATTATTGCAATCAAGAAAATAATGACTGGAGATCATGAATTCTGGAATATATGACGTATATTCGCTCAAATATTCACGAAATATTGCAAATTTGAATATTGCCCTTGCCGCTCATCACTGTTAAGAACTAAGGAAAATACTATCCTGCAAAGGCTTTCCATTCAGGTAATTGCCGGGCTGCACCTCTACTTGGTGCTACCAACTGGATGGCGCTGTGCTTGGTACTGGCTCTGTCTTTTAAGTCAGTTTCTTTTTGGCGACATATTACAAGAATGTACTTTTTTCACTATCTATCCATCTACTACCTATTATCTATCTATCTCATATCTAAACATCAAATAAAATACGACAGCACACTGTTATACAATAGAACTAGGGATTAGGGATTATTTTGGATTACAATGGTACTATACCTACTACACATGAAAAATGGAAGCTCTTTGTGCACATTTTTGATCAAACATGTCTCAAGCCCATCTACCAATGTCAAGGTGGCTTCTGAAGATGGGTACCAACACCAACAGAAGTGCCTCTCCTGGACCTAATTTAAGCCTAGTACAAAAGAGTATAAATATAGTTGTTTCCTAAACCACCTTGAATATTGTAGGCTTAAATTAGGTCCAAGAGAGGCAGTTCTGTTAGTAGAATGGCCCGACACACCTTTGATCAAAAATGTGCACAAAGAGCTTCCATTTTTTCATGTATAGTAGGTATAGTAATAATGTAATCCAGATTAATCCCTAATCCTTAGTTCTATTGTTTGCATGTCTAACAGTGTGCTCCTGAGTTGCTGTTTGTATGTAGCTTTATGGATGTGCACCTGTGACTTTGGAAGTGCTAGTCTATATTTTCTTGCAGTGTGTTTGGAGAGTAGCTGCCTTCTTTAAGATTGAACACTCCCTGCCCATCTGCCCAGGACTTCTAAGCAGAGTATAAATATAGTTGAGCAGACTGATTTATAGTTTTATGGGAAAAGATTCTGTATAACGTGTATGTCATTCATTTATATTCCTGATCATTCTGGACTTTGTAGTAAAGGAGGCGGTTCTATCAGTGATTGACAGCTACCTCTGTATACACAGTCATAGAGGGAAGGCTGTCAGTCACTGAAAGGACCACCTCCTTGTCTTCATTCAGTGACTGACAGTTATCTCTGTATACACAGTCATAGAGGGAAGGCTGTCAGTCACTGATAGGACTGCCTGCTTGTCTTCAGTCAGTGACTGACAGCTATCTCTGTATACACAGTCATAGAGGGAAGGCTGTCAGTCACTGATAGGACCATCTCCTTGTCTTCAGTAAGTGACTGCCAGCTATCTCTGTATACACAGTCATAGAGGGAAGGCTGTCATCCCTGATAGGACCTCCTCCTTGTCTTCAGTCAGTGACTGACAGCTATCTCTGTATACACAGTCATAGAGGGAAGGCTGTGAGTTACTGATAGGACCATCTCCTTGTCTTCAGTCAGTGACTGACAGCTATCTCTGTATACACAGTAATAGGGGGAAGGCTGTCAGTCACTGATAGGACCTCCTCCTTGTCTTCAGTCAGTGACTGACAGCTATCTCTGTATACACAGTCATAGAGGGAAGGCTGTCAGTCACTAATAGGACCGCCTGCTTGTCTTCAGTCAGTGACTGACAGCTATCTCTGTATACACAGTAATAGGGGGAAGGCTGTCAGTCACTGATAGGACCTCCTCCTTGTCTTTAGTCAGTGACTGACAGCTATCTCTGTATACACAGTCATAGAGGGAATGCTGTCAGTCACTGATAGGACCGTCTCCTTGTCTTCAGTCAGTGACTGACAGCTATCTCTGTATACACAGTCATAGAGGGAAGGCTGTCAGTCACTGATAGGACCGTCTCCTTGTCTTCAGTCAGTGACTGATAGCTATCTCTGTATACACAGTAATAGAGGGAAGGCTGTCAGTCACTGATAGGACCAAATCCTTATCTTCAGTCAGTGACTGACAGCTATCTCTGTATACACAGTCATAGAGGGAAGGCTGTCAGTCACTGATAGGACCTCCTCCTTGTCTTCAGTCAGTGACTGACAGCTATCTCTGTATACACAGTCATAGAGGGAAGGCTGTCAGTCACTGATAGGACTGTCTGCTTGTCTTCAGTCAGTGACTGACAGCTATCTCTGTATACACAGTCATAGAGGGAAGGCTGTCAATCACTGATAGAACAATCTCCTTGTCTTCAGTCAGTGACTGACAGCTATCTCTGTATACACAGTCATAGAGGGAAGGCTGTCAGTCACTGATAGGACCTCCTCCTTGTCTTCAGTCAGTGACTGACAGCTATCTCTGTATACACAGTCATAGAGGGAAGGCTGTCAGTCACTGATAGGACCGTCTCCTTGTCTTCAGTCAGTGACTGACAGCTATCTCTGTATACACAGTCATAGAGGGAAGGCTGTCATCACTGATAGGACCGTCTCCCTGTCTTCAGTCAGTGACTGACAGCTATCTCTGTATACACAGTAATAGAGGGAAGGCTGTCAGTCACTGATAGGACCGTCTCCTTGTCTTCAGTCAGTGACTGACAGCTATCTCTGTATACACAGCCATAGAGGGAAGGCTTATAATACAGTGAGGAACCGCACTCTATTCAAGTGTGTCACCGGTGCCAATCAAGGGCTTATTAAGCCATTTATCATGAGAATGAAGTATTGAGGCACTCAGGTTCTTTTTGCAATTTAAATGAAATTTATTTCATGAATTAATCTCTGCATCATCCATTCGCCCGTGGTATATATAGGAGCATTAAACAACAGAATATTTCTGACCAAACGTTTCGGTCACGGTGGACCTTTGTCAGTGGTCATATTATCTGGAATAATATTGGATACATGTTCAGGGTTATTCGGATGGCAGAGATAACGTTACATCATCATAGTGAAACAAAAATCAATGTCAATATATACAAGTCAAATTGAACACGGTTGTAGCAGCAAGAGAAATGGTGTCCAATAACGTAATAAATATTCAAATACATATAGACGCAAATACGATGGGTCCGTGGCGTATGGTTTATAAAGGTAAAAAATAGTAAAGTACCAGTGTAATAATAGTGGAAGTGACAGGGTTCAAATTGGTACATGGTATATTGTATACTGTGGTATCACACGTGTATCACCGAGTATTACTGGTATATGCTGAATCGAGGACATATTCTATAGTCGGATATGGGGGAGTCATTGTACGACTATGCCATTGGTATAATAATTTTGTTTGAAAAATGCATAAATCCTCTATGTAGCATATCGCAGAGTACTCAGGCCGTGCGGTATTTACATTTGGTATATATCAGGTATCACCTATAACATTACTGTGGTATCACACGTGTATCACCGAGTATTACTGGTATATGCTTTATCGAGGACATATTCTATAGTCGGATATGGGGGAGTCACTGTACGACTATGCCATTGGTATAATAATTTTGTTTGAAAAATGCGTAAATCCTCTATGTAGCATATCACAGAGTACTCAGGCCGTGCGGTATTTACATTTGGTATATATCAGGTATCACCTATAACATTCACATATGCATGGGGGCACAAGCGGCATATTATACATCGTTCGTATGTACCACAGTATTCAAGTGCACAGAATCATAAGTACAAGTATCTCAATTTATAACACTGCACAAAGTTGGTTCAGTGACATGGAAGCATAGAGGGATGAGAGGCTGCAGGAGATTTCCAATGGTGAGCAAGCTGACATAGTGAGAGGGTTTCTGTGGAAAAAAGATTCAAGGTTAGAGCATATTTTCTACCTGAGTGATGTATTCTGGGGCGCTGGATGCAGGTCTGACCCACTTTCTGCCTCGGTTTAAGTAATTCGAGAGGATCGGAGTTCCGGTCATCTGACCGGAAGTGACGTAGTGTGTGGAACGCAAGTTTGCGTTCCAAATACCGGAAGTGCTGCTGATAATGTGGCTGATTAAAAGGAGAGTAGAATGGAGCGCATTTTTGCGCATTTATGCATTCTATATGGCGGAAGTATTAGTGTGGAGCATGGCTAGTGGGTAGATGGAGCGCAAGTATGCGTTCCAAGTAGCAACATGTGGTATAGGTGTCACCTGGGTACAGAGTATGTATATCTCTGTGTCAAATATAAACTCTCCTTATACTTCTGTATTGGATCCATATTTATTGGGAAATTCAATGATAAAAGGGAATGGGAAGATGGGTATATGGAGGACTATGTATATAGGTAATATTATGATAAGGATAAACCTGTCAGGGCAGTATGGAGAAGTTGTTAAGTAGATAGTTAGTGCTGTTTTTATATGTACATATGTATATATGTAAATATTATGTATGTAATGGCGATATCGTGTCATTGCAGATATCTGATGTTGTAATGATGTTGTGAGTTAGTGGTGTGTCTCCGCCTGGTTGTAGGGATTATATGGGATCCCATGGATGTATATAGGGAAGAGCAATGGCCTATTTAAGTATATATGGAAATAGATGAGGCTGTTAAATCATATAAGTACATCATGGGATATATCCAATAATTTGGACATACTCATTCGGTCAGGCGGATGGAGGGGGAGGGAGTAGAAAGGGGAAGGGGGGGGGAAAGGGGGGGTGGAAAGGGGAGGGGGGGGAAAGGGAAGGGGGGGAGGGGGGTGGGGCGGATGGGGGTAAAGAGGGGGGGGGGTTTGGGAAGGAGGGGGAGACTAATACCTCACCCTCGTCAGCTTGTAGACAATTCAGTGAGTCTGCAGAGGAGAGAAGAAATACATATCAATATACATCAAAATATCACAGGTTTATGAAGAAGTCACATTCTCGGTTCAATCCGTGTGGTGCCAGTGTCCCCAATTTGTGGATCCAGAAAGCCTCTCTCTGTTTAAGGAGAAGTGTCCTGTTGCCACCTCTCCTTGGTTGGTCAGTTTGTTCCAGGATTTGAAAGCGGAGCTGGGAAATTTGATGTTTTTTCTCAGCAAAATGTTTGGGTATTGGTAAGAAAGTATGTCCTAGTCTGATTGTGGACTTGTGCTTGCTTATCCGGTCCCTGATGTGCTGTGTTGTCTCGCCGACGTACCCGAGGCCACATGGGCACTTTAATAGATAGACGACAAAGCTCGAGTCGCAAGTGTAGAAACCTTTTATCGCAATGGTTTTTTCCGGTACGTGGGTGTGTGGCATATTCTCCCTTGATTACGCTAGAGCAATGTGCGCAATGTAAGCATGGGTATGTTCCTTGTCTCCTACTACGTAAAAAGGTTTGTTTCGGAAGTCTGGTAAAGCTGCCTATATCGGCTTTGATTAGTTTGTCCCTTATATTCGGTGGTCTTTTGTAGCAGGTTAATGGTTGTTGTTCGAATTCTTTGATTTCCGGATGCGCTTTTGTGAGTAGTGACCAGTTTTTTTTTGAGAGCTTGTTGTATTTTGGGCATAAGGGGGTGATAAGTAGTTACGCACGCTATTCTATTGGAGTTATCCTGTTTGGTTTGGGGTGGTGTAGATGGATTCTTTAGATCATGAAGGGCTTTTTTTAGAATAGCCTTTGGGTTAAACATACCAACAATTTATCTCAAGAAGAGAAAATAGCTCTTAACTCATTACAATTGAATAAAGACATAATCATTAAACCGGCGGACAAAGGTGGAGCCCTTGTCGTCATGGACAAGGGAGACTATCTGGCGGAAATCAATAGGCAACTTTCCGACACAGAAACATATGAAATATTACCCAGAGATCCTACTTCACGCATACAAGAGTTGATTTCTCACACTATCAATTCATATTCAACACTAGGCGTCATAGATCCCAAAACCGTCATCTTTCTTACGAAAAGAGATCCTATCACCCCAGTATTTTACATCCTACCCAAAATCCATAAAAATTTGACAAAACCTCCAGGACGCCCTATTGTTGCTTCTACTGAGTCCATCTTTTCCCCTCTGGCCATTTACCTATAAAAAATTATGACCCCCCTGATTAAAACATCCAGGTCCTTTATACTTGACACCTCCCATTTTCTAAAAAAAATACAAGACATGGACAAATTGATAGACTGTAACCTATTGACACTAGATGTCAACAGTCTATACACTTCCATTACACATGAGAAGGGTATACAAGCCACTGCAAAACTCCTCAATGAACAATCCAACCTTAGTAATTTACAACAAGAATGCTGCCTAAAACTATTAGAGATCATACTTACAAAAAAAAATTTCTTATTCGGGGATACCTATTATGGCCAAAAGATAGGTACCGCTATGGGATCCAACGTGGCCCCGCCTTATGCTAACGCGTTCATGATAAAATTTGAGGAAGATTATGTCTATACCCACCCCCTGTTTCAACAACATGCCCATATATGGCTTCGCTTTATTGATGACATTTTTTGCATCTGGAAGGGTCCGATATCCACCATAGACGATTTCATCACAGATCTCAACAATACTTATAGCGAATTGGGGTTTACCTCACACATCAGCAAAAAGGAAATTAGTTTTCTAGATACCCTGGTCAGGATTGACCAAGCAGGATCTATAGACATAGATCTATACCATAAACCCACGGACCGGAACAGTCTCCTCCTTTTCAACAGCTGCCACCCTAGAGCCACAAAAAAATCGTTACCACGTTCCCAATACACACGCGTTGACCGTATTGTTACCGATATCACCATGAAAAACACAAGATTTGATAGCATGACTGACAGATTCACACAAAGAGGCTACCCAAAGGCTATTCTAAAAAAAGCCCTTCATGATCTAAAGAATCCATCTACACCACCCCAAACCAAACAGGATAACTCCAATAGAATAGCGTGCGTAACTACTTATCACCCCCTTATGCCCAAAATACAACAAGCTCTCAAAAAAAACTGGTCACTACTCACAAAAGCGCATCCGGAAATCAAAGAATTCGAACAACAACCATTAACCTGCTACAAAAGACCACCGAATATAAGGGACAAACTAATCAAAGCCGATATAGGCAGCTTTACCAGACTTCCGAAACAAACCTTTTTACGTAGTAGGAGACAAGGAACATACCCATGCTTACATTGCGCACATTGCTCTAGCGTAATCAAGGGAGAATATGCCACACACCCACGTACCGGAAAAACCATTGCGATAAAAGGTTTCTACACTTGCGACTCGAGCTTTGTCGTCTATCTATTAAAGTGCCCATGTGGCCTCGGGTACGTCGGCGAGACAACACAGCACATCAGGGACCGGATAAGCAAGCACAAGTCCACAATCAGACTAGGACATACTTTCTTACCAATACCCAAACATTTTGCTGAGAAAAAACATCAAATTTCCCAGCTCCGCTTTCAAATCCTGGAACAAACTGACCAACCAAGGAGAGGTGGCAACAGGACACTTCTCCTTAAACAGAGAGAGGCTTTCTGGATCCACAAATTGGGGACACTGGCACCACACGGATTGAACCGAGAATGTGACTTCTTCATAAACCTGTGATATTTTGATGTATATTGATATGTATTTCTTCTCTCCTCTGCAGACTCACTGAATTGTCTACAAGCTGACGAGGGTGAGGTATTAGTCTCCCCCTCCCTCCCAAACCCCCCCCCCTCTTTACCCCCATCCACCCCACCCCCCTCCCCCCCTTCCCTTTCCCCCCCTCCCCTTTCCACCCCCCCTTTCCCCCCCCTTCCCCTTTCTACTCCCTCCCCCTCCATCCGCCTGACCGAATGAGTATGTCCAAATTATTGGATATATCCCATGATGTACTTATATGATTTAACAGCCTCATCTATTTCCATATATACTTAAATAGGCCATTGCTCTTCCCTATATACATCCATGGGATCCCATATAATCCCTACAACCAGGCGGAGACACACCACTAACTCACAACATCATTACAACATCAGATATCTGCAATGACACGATATCGCCATTACATACATAATATTTACATATATACATATGTACATATAAAAACAGCACTAACTTTCTACTTAACAACTTCTCCATACTGCCCTGACAGGTTTATCCTTATCATAATATTACCTATATACATAGTCCTCCATATACCCATCTTCCCATTCCCTTTTATCATTGAATTTCCCAATAAATATGGATCCAATACAGAAGTATAAGGAGAGTTTATATTTGACACAGAGATATACATACTCTGTACCCAGGTGACACCTATACCACATGTTGCTACTTGGAACGCATACTTGCGCTCCATCTACCCACTAGCCATGCTCCACACTAATACTTCCGCCATATGGAATGCATAAATGCGCAAAAATGTGTAGTGTACGGGAGAGTAATACCCCGTCACTACAGAAGGGTCACTTGGGTATTGTCGTTCCCCCTGTATTTAAGGGGAGGTTGGTATAGAATATCTTGTCAATGTACTGCTATGTATTTTCCTGTTACTGTGAAACGTGCGTATGCAGGCCGGCTAGGGTGTCATTCCAGCTCTGAGTCACTAGAGGGAGCTAGGGAACCCTAGGTTATATAAGGCCCAGTCAGGAAGTAGTAGTAGTGTGTTCAGACAGTGGGAGCAGAGGTCAGAAATGATCCTGTGTCTGAGAGAAGGCCAGGCTATGGGCCTGTGAGAGCACAGCAGGCCTGAAGCCTGCCGGCTAGGAGAGGGTAGTAAAGGCCCTGTAACCGGGTTCCGGATCCAAGGAAAAGGTTCCCCTCCTGAGTCACCATCCGTTTAGCTGAAGCAGCATAAGCAAGCCACAAGCCAAGACACAGATTACCACAGGGGCCGATCAGATAAAGCGAGAGGTACTCAAGATAACAGAGGAGGTACTAGATAAGGACAGCTTCAAGGGTACGCCAGATAAAGGGCATTAGACCTTGGAGGAAAGTCACATGTAGCAGGACCAGTCAGGAATAGTGTGCAAGCCGCCTGTACTGCATCTCCTGTAATCAACACTCTGTATAATTCATCGCTAAGACCGGCCTTCCTGTAATGTCAAGAACCACCTGTATTCTTCTAAAACCAACCGTCTTTTATGGAACTGTGCACTACCAGTGTCCGTGTATTATCCTGACTGATATTCAGTAAAAGTTCCAGTTTTTGTTGGCTATCCTGTGCTTGCTTCATTCTTCCACCATACTTTACACGGCGTGTCACCGTTTAATTGACACTGGCGTCACGAACTTTAATACCTGCCTGTTCCAGCAGTCGCCCAGATTTGAAGACGACAGTGGATCCCAGGTTAGTGGTCAATCTGCACTACAAACCCCAGCATACACTACTGACCCCCTGGGACACTGCATCGCTCTTTTTGGCGTCACGAACAGGATCTGCATACTTCTACAGTGCAGAGAAGTGTGAACTGTGTGCTTTAACCATTCCACCACCGTATTACAAAGTCTGCACCCTTTATTTCTAAACCTGTGGATTACAATTGTGCCTGGGAGGAATCAGAGACGCTGTACTGTGTTGCGCTACCCCCAGAGAGAAAATCGTATTTGTGGACTGTGATTTATTGGACTTTTCATTATCCTGCTTGCTGTCATTGAATTGTGGCATCCGGACACTTAAAATGGCCGCCGACGCCATGAGGCTTTTTACTGCGCCATCAGGATGTGCAGAGGCGCGAATATTTGGCGCCGAAACCTTCCAAGAGGAAGGAGGAGACGACTGCCCTGGAGCGCCGCCCACCTTGAGGAGTGGCGAAGCGGCTAACTACTTTGAAGAGTTACGCCTGGGAGGCGGGGCTCCGATGGAGATAGACTGGCCCAGTGCGTGGGAGGAGTCAGAGTCGATGCAGCAACCAGGAAGAGAAGAGATGGCGTGCGCTGCAGAGAGCGAGGATGAGACCACGTGCGAGTGGGGCGCCACTCCACCGGACTTTCCGGAGTTGGGGCCGTGGGACCCTCTAGCCTGGACGGCCACCCCCTGGGCCCAGGCCATGGACCTAAGCATCACCCGACCTGAGTCCCCACCGATCCGTCGCCGGCATGCAGAATGGCCGGCTATTATGGAGGAGTTGAGAGCCGCGGTGGCGAAAAAGAATACCTGCCGGAAGAAGCGGTTCGAGGAGATGGCTAAGTCCATACAGGGAGACTCCTTTCCGGGTAAGCCCCAGCTAGAAAGGCGCCGCGGGATCGTGGTGTCCTTTGATAAGGACAAAGGCTATGGGTTTATCCAGGAGTTGGGGACTGGCCGGGACTTCTATGTCAACCGGCGATCGGTAAAGCGGCACTACCTCCCGGAGCATCTCCACAATCTGACCATAGGGGAGATCGTAGAATACACCCCAGCCGAAAGTCTAAGGGGCCCCTACGCCACCGCAGTGACTCGCCCGACGGCGCCGGCTGAGAACTGGGACTCTGGAAAAGAGAGGTCAGAACCGGTTGAAACAGCTAGAGCGCACGTGGAAAAGGGCCAAACCACCCATCTTCAAAGTCAGGCCTACCTCAGTCCAGACGTCTTCTGGGAGCCTATCGTGCTGCAGGGGCTGGAGGAGCGATATCCCCCTCCGGATGCAGTGAGACGGGAGGAAGAGAAGGAGCGGCAGGACAGCTGCCGGAGAGCCGAGGAAAGTGCTGAGGCCCGGCGCCAAGCAACAGCTGCCATTGTTCCCCCAGCGGCCGGACCCCCTGGACCTCCGGTAGATCCGACCACCTGTAGCAAAGCAGAACTAGAGGCCCTACGAAAGAGGGTGTATTGGGTGGCGGACCTCGGTTGCGCTGGAGGCGTGCAGTGGTTTCCATTCCCGAGGACGGAGGCTGAAATGGAGGCCGTGAAAGACAAACCTCCCCCTCTAAAAATTGTCAGGGGAGACGGGTTCCAAATGTGGCCGGCCTTGCCAGAACAACTGCTGCAGGTTCCCTATGTCGACTCGTCATCTGAGGAAGAACATGATACTCGTCTGTGAGTACTTCTGCCCTCTTGTCCATCTCCTTAATGGCCGTTTGTCCCTCCATTTGGCAGAGCTGGTGAAGCTCGCTGCCAGTTACCCACGGCCGGTGGCATCCTAGTTAAATAATGTGCCACTGTGTATCAATGCTTCCAGCTGCCTTTGTTTTGTTTGGGACATCCGGTTTGCTGCTACAATCCCAGTTGTGCCTTATTTTGCACTGTTTTTTCCCTTTTTACCCCCATTTCAGGTTGAAAAGACATTTTTATGTCAGCACTATTTTAAAGGGTAAGCAGGACTTGCCAGGATAACAAGGCCCTGGTATTGTCAGAGTCCTGTATTGTCATTTTATATATGTGCTGCTGACAGTATTTAATAACCGGTTTTTTTATTCAAGTATATGTGCCCAGAGATGGACTTCCTATGTGCAAGCCTCTGAGAGGTTAATTTTATTATGGACTTATTTATTGTCATGGACTATCCTGGTTCTTTCAACATCCGCTGTGCCAGGTCAGCGCCCCCGTTCCACACACTATCCTGTGAAAAAGAGAACGACGCCCCTTGTCACCAGACTTCACCATTTCCAATTGGGTCTGATAAGAGTGTAATGGACATATATGTATGCATGCATGTGTCTTTCTCTATTTCAGGTCATGATTCCAGTTGGGCGGGCCCTGATGGAGTACGAGGTCGTACTCAGCTTAAAGCAGCGGGGTATGTAGTGTACGGGAGAGTAATACCCCGTCACTACAGAAGGGTCACTTGGGTATTGTCGTTCCCCCTGTATTTAAGGGGAGGTTGGTATAGAATATCTTTTCAATGTACTGCTATGTATTTTCCTGTTACTGTGAAACGTGCGTATGCAGGCCGGCTAGGGTGTCATTCCAGCTCTGAGTCACTAGAGGGAGCTAGGGAACCCTAGGTTATATAAGGCCCAGTCAGGAAGTAGTAGTAGTGTGTTCAGACAGTGGGAGCAGAGGTCAGAAATGATCCTGTGTCTGAGAGAAGGCCAGGCTATGGGCCTGTGAGAGCACAGCAGGCCTGAAGCCTGCCGGCTAGGAGAGAGTAGTAAAGGCCCTGTAACCGGGTTCCGGATCCAAGGAAAAGGTTCCCCTCCTGAGTCACCATCCGTTTAGCTGAAGCAGCATAAGCAAGCCACAAGCCAAGACACAGATTACCACAGGGGCCGATCAGATAAAGCGAGAGGTACTCAAGATAACAGAGGAGGTACTAGATAAGGACAGCTTCAAGGGTACGCCAGATAAAGGGCATTAGACCTTGGAGGAAAGTCACATGTAGCAGGACCAGTCAGGAATAGTGTGCAAGCCGCCTGTACTGCATCTCCTGTAATCAACACTCTGTATAATTCATCGCTAAGACCGGCCTTCCTGTAATGTCAAGAACCACCTGTATTCTTCTAAAACCAACCGTCTTTTATGGAACTGTGCACTACCAGTGTCCGTGTATTATCCTGACTGATATTCAGTAAAAGTTCCAGTTTTTGTTGGCTATCCTGTGCTTGCTTCATTCTTCCACCATACTTTACACGGCGTGTCACCGTTTAATTGACACTGGCGTCACGAACTTTAATACCTGCCTGTTCCAGCAGTCGCCCAGATTTGAAGACGACAGTGGATCCCAGGTTAGTGGTCAATCTGCACTACAAACCCCAGCATACACTACTGACCCCCTGGGACACTGCAAATGCGCTCCATTCTACTCTCCTTTTAATCAGCCACATTATCAGCAGCACTTCCGGTATTTGGAACGCAAACTTGCGTTCCACACACTACGTCACTTCCGGTCAGATGACCGGAACTCCGATCCTCTCGGATTACTTAAACCGAGGCAGAAAGTGGGTCAGACCTGCATCCAGCGCCCCAGAATACATCACTCAGGTAGAAAATATGCTCTAACCTTGAATCTTTTTTCCACAGAAACCCTCTCACTATGTCAGCTTGCTCACCATTGGAAATCTCCTGCAGCCTCTCATCCCTCTATGCTTCCATGTCACTGAACCAACTTTGTGCAGTGTTATAAATTGAGATACTTGTACTTATGATTCTGTGCACTTGAATACTGTGGTACATACGAACGATGTATAATATGCCGCTTGTGCCCCCATGCATATGTGAATGTTATAGGTGATACATGATATATACCAAATGTAAATACCGCACGGCCTGAGTACTCTGTGATATGCTACATAGAGGATTTACGCATTTTTCAAACAAAATTATTATACCAATGGCATAGTCGTACAGTGACTCCCCCATATCCGACTATAGAATATGTCCTCGATTCAGCATATACCAGTAATACTCGGTGATACACGTGTGATACCACAGTAATGTTATAGGTGATACCTGATATATACCAAATGTAAATACCGCACGGCCTGAGTACTCTGCGATATGCTACATAGAGGATTTATGCATTTTTCAAACAAAATTATTATACCAATGGCATAGTCGTACAATGACTCCCCCATATCCGACTATAGAATATGTCCTCGATTCAGCATATACCAGTAATACTCGGTGATACACGTGTGATACCACAGTAATGTTATAGGTGATACCTGATATATACCAAATGTAAATACCGCACGGCCTGAGTACTCTGTGATATGCTACATAGAGGATTTATGCATTTTTCAAACAAAATTATTATACCAATGGCATAGTCGTACAGTGACTCCCCCATATCCGACTATAGAATATGTCCTCGATTCAGCATATACCAGTAATACTCGGTGATACACGTGTGATACCACAGTATACAATATACCATGTACCAATTTGAACCCTGTCACTTCCACTATTATTACACTGGTACTTTACTATTTTTTACCTTTATAAACCATACGCCACGGACCCATCGTATTTGCGTCTATATGTATTTGAATATTTATTACGTTATTGGACACCATTTCTCTTGCTGCTACAACCGTGTTCAATTTGACTTGTATATATTGACATTGATTTTTGTTTCACTATGATGATGTAACGTTATCTCTGCCATCCGAATAACCCTGAAGATGTATCCAATATTATTCCAGATAATATGACCACTGACGAAGGTCCACCGTGACCGAAACGTTTGGTCAGAAATATTCTGTTGTTTAATGCTCCTATATATACCACGGGCGAATGGATGATGCAGAGATTAATTCATGAAATAAATTTCATTTAAATTGCAAAAACAACCTGAGTGCCTCAATACTTCATTCTCATAGAGGGAAGGCTGTCAGTCACTGATAGGACCGTCTCCTTGTCTTCAGTCAGTGACTGACAGCTATCTCTGTATACACAGTCATAGAGGGAAGGCTGTCAGTCACTGATAGGACTGTCTCCTTGTCTTCAGTCAGTGACTGACAGTTATCTCTGCATACACAGTCATAGAGGGAAGGCTGTCAGTCACTAATAGGACTGCATCCTTGTCTTCAGTCAGTGACTGACAGCTATCTCTGTATACACAGTCATAGAGGGAAGGCTGTCATCCCTGATAGGACCGTCTCCTTGTCATCAGTCAGTGACTGACAGCTATCTCTGTATACACAGTAATAGAGGGAAGGCTGTCAGTCACTGATAGGACCGTCTCCTTGTCTTCAGTCAGTGACTGACAGCTATCTTTGTATACACAGTCATAGAGGGAAGGCTGTCAGTCACTGATAGGACCGTCTCCTTGTCTTCAGTCAGTGACTGACAGCTATCTCTGTATACACAGTCATAGAGGGAAGGCTGTCAGTCACTGATAGGACTGTCTGCTTGTCTTCAGTCAGTGACTGACAGCTATCTCTGCATACAGTCATAGAGGGAAGGCTGTCAGTCACTGATAGGACCTCCTCCTTGTCTTCAGTCAGTGACTGAGAGCTATCTCTGTATACACAGTCATAGAGGGAAGGCTGTCAATCACTGATAGGACCTCCTCCTTGTCTTCAGTCAGTGACTGACAGCTATCTCTGTATACACAGCCATAGAGGGAAGGCTGTCAGTCACTGATAGGACCGTCTCCTTGTCTTCAGTCAGTGACTGACAGCTATCTCTGTATACACAGTCATAGAGGGAAGGCTGTCAGTCACTGATAGGACTGTCTCCTTGTATTTAGTCAGTGACTGACAGTTATCTCTGCATACACAGTCATAGAGGGAAGGCTGTGAGTTAACTGATAGGACCTCCTCCTTGTCTTCAGTCAGTGACTGACAGTTATCTCTGTATACACAGTCATAGAGGGTAGGCTGTCAGTCACTGATAGGACCTCCTTCTTGTCTTCAGTCAGTGACTGACAGCTATCTCTGTATACACAGTCATAGAGGGAAGGCTGTCAGTCACTAATAGGACTGCATCCTTGTCTTCAGTCAGTGACTGACAGCTATCTCTGTATACACAGTCATAGAGGGAAGGCTGTCATCCCTGATAGGACCGTCTCCTTGTCATCAGTCAGTGACTGACAGCTATCTCTGTATACACAGTAATAGATGGAAGGCTGTCAGTCACTGATAGGACCGTCTCCTTGTCTTCAGTCAGTGACTGACAGCTATCTTTGTATACACAGTCATAGAGGGAAGGCTGTCAGTCACTGATAGGACCGTCTCCTTGTCTTCAGTCAGTGACTGACAGCTATCTCTGTACACACAGTCATAGAGGGAAGGCTGTCAGTCACTGATAGGACTGTGTCCTTGTCTTCAGTCAGTGACTGACAGCTATCTCTGTATACACAGTCATAGAGGGAAGGCTGTCAATCACTGATAGGACTGTCTCCTTGTCTTCAGTCAGTGACTGACAGCTATCTCTGTATACACAGTCATAGAGGGAAGGCTGTCAGTCACTGATAGGACCGTCTGCTTGTCTTCAGTCAGTGACTGACAGCTATCTCTGTATACACAGTCATAGAGGGAAGGCTGTCAGTCACTGATAAGACTGCCTCCTTGACATCAGTCAGTGACTGACAGCTATCTCTGCATACACAGTCATAGAGGGAAGGCTGTCATCACTGAGAGGACCGTCTCCTTGTCTTCAGTCAGTGACTGACAGCTATCTCTGCATACACAGTCATAGAGGGAAGCTGTGAGTTACTGATAGGACCTCCTCCTTGTCTTCAGTCAGTGACTGACAGTTATCTCTGTATACACAGTCATAGAGGGAAGGCTGTCAGTCACTGATAGGACCATCTCCTTGTCTTCAGTCAGTGACTGACAGCTATCTCTGTATACACAGTCATAGAGGGAAGGCTGTCAGTAACTGATAGGACCGTCTCCTTGTCTTCAGTCAGTGACTGACAGCTATCTCTGTATACACAGTCATAGAGGGAAGGCTGTCATCACTGAGAGGACCGTCTCCTTGTCTTCAGTCAGTGACTGACAGCTATCTCTGCATACACAGTCATAGAGGGAAGCTGTGAGTTACTGATAGGACCTCCTCCTTGTCTTCAGTCAGTGACTGACAGTTATCTCTGTATACACAGTCATAGAGGGAAGGCTGTCAGTCACTGATAGGACCATCTCCTTGTCTTCAGTCAGTGACTGACAGCTATCTCTGTATACACAGTCATAGAGGGAAGGCTGTCAGTAACTGATAGGACCGTCTCCTTGTCTTCAGTCAGTGACTGACAGCTATCTCTGTATACACAGTCATAGAGGGAAGGCTTTCAGTCACTGATAGGACTGTCTCCTTGTCTTCAGTCAGTGACTGACAGCTATCTCTGTATACACAGTCATAGAGGGAAGGCTGTCATCACTAATAGGACCGCCTCCTTGTCTTCAGTCAGTAACTGACAGCTATCTCTGCATACACAGTCATAGAGGGGAGGCTGTCAGTCACTGATAGGACCTCCTCCTTGTCTTCAGTCAGTGACTGACAGCTATCTCTGTATACACAGTCATAGAGGGAAGGCTGTCAGTCACTGATAGGACCTCCTTCTTGTCTTCAGTCAGTGACTGACAGCTATCTCTGTATACACAGTCATAGAGGGAAGGCTGTCAGTCACTGATAGGACTGTGTCCTTGTCTTCAGTCAGTGACTGAAAGCTATCTCTGTATACACAGTCATAGAGGGAAGGCTGTCAGCCACTGATAGGACCTCCTCCTTGTCTTCAGTCAGTGACTGACAGCTATCTCTGTATACACAGTCATAGAGGGAAGGCTGTCAGTCACTGATAGGACCTCCTTCTTGTCTTAAGTCAGTGAATGACAGCTATCTCTGCATACACAGTCATAGAGGGAAGGCTGTCAGTCACTGATAGGACCTCCTCCTTGTCTTCAGTCAGTGACTGACAGCTATCTCTGTATACACAGTCATAGAGGGAAGGCTGTCAGTCACTGATAGGACCTCATTCTTGTCTTCAGTCAGTGACTGACAGCTCTCTCTGTATACACAGTCATAGAGGGAAGGCTGTCATCACTGATAGGACCTCCTTCTTGTCTTCAGTCAGTGACTGACAGCTATCTCTGTATACACAGTCATAGGGGGAAGGCTGTCAGTCACTGATAGGACCGTCTCCTTGTCTTCAGTCAGTTACTGACAGTTATCTCTGCATACACAGTCATAGAGGGAAGGCTGTCATCACTGATAGGACTGTCTCCTTGTCTTCAGTCAGTGACTGACAGTTATCTCTGTATACACAGTCATAGAGGGAAGGCTGTCAGTCACTGATAGGACTGTCTCCTTGTCTTCAGTCAGTGACTGACAGCTATCTCTGTATACACAGTCATAGAGGGAAGGCTGTCAGTCACTGATAAGACCGTCTCCTTGCCTTCAGTCAGTGACTGACAGCTATCTCTGTATACACAGTAATAGAGGGAAGGCTGTCAGTCACTGATAGGACCGCCTCCTTGTCTTCAGTCAGTGACTGACAGCTATCTCTGCATACACAGTCATAGAGGGAATGCTGTCAGTCACTGATAGGACCGTCTCCTTGTCTTCAGTCAGTGACTGACAGCTATCTCTGTATACACAGTAATAGAGGGAAGGCTGTCAGTCACTAATAGGACCGCCTCCTTGTCTTCAGTCAGTGACTGACAGCTATCTCTGCATACACAGTCATAGAGGGAAGGCTGTCAGTAACTGATAGGACCGTCTCCTTGTCTTCAGTCAGTGACTGACAGCTATCTATGCATACACAGTCATAGAGGGAAGGCTGTCAGTAACTGATAGGACCGTCTCCTTGTCTTCAGTCAGTGACTGACAGCTATCTCTGTATACACAGTCATAGAGGGAAGGCTTTCAGTCACTGATAGGACTGTCTCCTTGTCTTCAGTCAGTGACTGACAGCTATCTCTGTATACACAGTCATAGAGTGAAGGCTGTCAGTCACTGATAGGACCTCCTCCTGGACTTCAGTCAGTGACTGACAGCTATCTCTGTATACACAGTCATAGAGGGAAGGCTGTCATCACTAATAGGACCGCCTCCTTGTCTTCAGTCAGTAACTGACAGCTATCTCTGCATACACAGTCATAGAGGGGAGGCTGTCAGTCACTGATAGGACCTCCTCCTTGTCTTCAGTCAGTGACTGACAGCTATCTCTGTATACACAGTCATAGAGGGAAGGCTGTCAGTCACTGATAGGACCTCCTTCTTGTCTTCAGTCAGTGACTGACAGCTATCTCTGTATACACAGTCATAGAGGGAAGGCTGTCAGTCACTGATAGGACTGTGTCCTTGTCTTCAGTCAGTGACTGAAAGCTATCTCTGTATACACAGTCATAGAGGGAAGGCTGTCAGCCACTGATAGGACCTCCTCCTTGTCTTCAGTCAGTGACTGACAGCTATCTCTGTATACACAGTCATAGAGGGAAGGCTGTCAGTCACTGATAGGACCTCCTTCTTGTCTTAAGTCAGTGAATGACAGCTATCTCTGCATACACAGTCATAGAGGGAAGGCTGTCAGTCACTGATAGGACCTCCTCCTTGTCTTCAGTCAGTGACTGACAGCTATCTCTGTATACACAGTCATAGAGGGAAGGCTGTCAGTCACTGATAGGACCTCATTCTTGTCTTCAGTCAGTGACTGACAGCTCTCTCTGTATACACAGTCATAGAGGGAAGGCTGTCATCACTGATAGGACCTCCTTCTTGTCTTCAGTCAGTGACTGACAGCTATCTCTGTATACACAGTCATAGGGGGAAGGCTGTCAGTCACTGATAGGACCGTCTCCTTGTCTTCAGTCAGTTACTGACAGTTATCTCTGCATACACAGTCATAGAGGGAAGGCTGTCATCACTGATAGGACTGTCTCCTTGTCTTCAGTCAGTGACTGACAGTTATCTCTGTATACACAGTCATAGAGGGAAGGCTGTCAGTCACTGATAGGACTGTCTCCTTGTCTTCAGTCAGTGACTGACAGCTATCTCTGTATACACAGTCATAGAGGGAAGGCTTTCAGTCACTGATAAGACCGTCTCCTTGCCTTCAGTCAGTGACTGACAGCTATCTCTGTATACACAGTAATAGAGGGAAGGCTGTCAGTCACTGATAGGACCGCCTCCTTGTCTTCAGTCAGTGACTGACAGCTATCTCTGCATACACAGTCATAGAGGGAATGCTGTCAGTCACTGATAGGACCGTCTACTTGTCTTCAGTCAGTGACTGACAGCTATCTCTGTATACACAGTAATAGAGGGAAGGCTGTCAGTCACTAATAGGACCGCCTCCTTGTCTTCAGTCAGTGACTGACAGCTATCTCTGCATACACAGTCATAGAGGGAAGGCTGTCAGTCACTGATAGGACCGTCTCCTTGTCTTTAGTCAGTGACTGACAGCTATCTATGCATACACAGTCATAGAGGGAAGGCTGTCAGTCACTGATAGGACCATCTGCTTGTCTTCAGTCAGTGACTGACAGCTATCTCTGTATACACAGTTATAGAGGGAAGGCTGTCAATCACTGATAGGACCTCCTCCTTGTCTTCAGTCAGTGACTGACAGCTATCTCTGTATACACAGTAATAGAGGGAAGGCTGTCAATCACTGATAGGACCGTCTCCCTGTCTTCAGTCAGTGACTGACAGCTATCTCTGCATACACAGTCATAGAGGGAAGGCTGTCAGTCACTGATAGGATCGTCTCCTTGTCTTCAGTCAGTGACTGACAGCTATCTCTGTATACACATTCATAGAGGGAAGGCTGTCAGTCACTGATAGGACCTCCTCCTTGTCTTCAGTCAGTGACTGACAGCTATCTCTGTATACACAGTCATAGAGGGAAGGCTGTCATCACTGATAGGACCTCCTTCTTGTCTTCAGTCAGTGACTGACAGCTATCTCTGTATACACAGTCATAGAGGGTAGGCTGTCATCACTGATAGGACCTCCTTCTTGTCTTCAGTCAGTGACTGACAGCTATCTCTGCATACACAGTTATAGAGGGAAGGCTGTGAGTTACTGATAGGACCTCCTCCTTGTCTTCAGTCAGTGACTGACAGCTATCTCTGTATACACAGTCATAGAGGGAAGGCTGTCAGTCACTGATAGGACCATCTGCTTGTCTTCAGTCAGTGACTGATAGCTATCTCTGCATACACAGTCATAGAGGGAAGGCTGTCAGTCACTGATAGGATCGTCTCCTTTATTTTAAAGCCCAGAGGGAGCAGGAATTAAAATGTATGAATGACAAGTTATTCTAAATCTTTTCCCATAAAACTAGATCAATCTGCTCAGCTCCTCCCGCTCTATAACATAATGCCTGCAGATTGATCTTTTCCCATGTTCAACATTACAGATTCCCTTTAAATAAAATATAAATCTCCATTTCTATAGTACTATAATTATGTATGTATGTATGTATTGTAGGAGAGTACCTGGGGTGGTAATAGACGGCAGGTACGTGCCACCGGGGGTCCTGGCACCGGTGGAGTAAGAGCCAGAAAAGTGCATATTGCAGCGGTTATGCTGTTAACACAGCGGATCCGGGCCGGCTCTTATTGGGAGCAGGCAGATATGCGGGCGGGTGCCTGTCTCCCCACGGTCCAGGCCAGGTTTTGCAGGGAAGGGTTAAAACCTGACCAGCAACAAGGGTGTGGTGTGCAATGTGAAGGTTCTGTGTTCTCTGGCTGTGAGAGTGAGAAGTGGAGGTGAGCTGGGCTGGGCTGTGTGCTGAGGCCTGTGGAGGACTGTGCAGGATCCTGCAGCTGAAACCAGGAGGGATCCGTGTCCTGTGGCTAGAAGCAGGACCCATGGACTTACTTCACGAAAAAGGTGACATTACTCCTGGCTTTAAATAGACTTTGCTTTATGTGACTGAAACAGGCCTCAAGTAGCCTGCAGCAGGGACTTGCTGTGTTTGAACTATTATTTTGCTGTTGTGTGTGACCACCCTCCCTATAAACTGCACTGTCTTTCACTTGTATGCACCGTGTGAATAAACAAAGCATCGTGTTTTACACCAAGACCATTCTTTGTTGCCTCTATACTGCACTCGCTACCACTGCCTACCAGAGCGGATCCCCACAATTGGTGGCTTCAGCGGGCAAACGGCAGTGAGGCTGAAAATTGTGCTGTTTGGACTGTATGTCATATATTAAGCCAGCAAGTTTTGTGGCTCCAGACAAGATGGAGGAGGCTATTAGACACTTGGTGCAAAGTAATGAGGAGGCTACTCGGAGACATGAGGAAGCCCTGAGAGACCAGCGGCAGTTGAATAGTCTACTGGCCCAGCAACTGGCGACTATGCAGGAGTCCATGCGGGTGTTACAACAACAAGCCGTCCCGGGGGGGACCGCAATCCTACCTGCTGCCCGGGATAAGGTGCGCTCAGCGTTAAGAAAGATGGGCCCCGAAGAGGATATCGTGGCGTTCCTGATGGTCTTCGAACGCACTGCGGAACAGGAAAGGTTACCGGCAGAACAGTGGGCCGAAGTAGTGGCGCCATTTTTAGTGGGAGACGCACAAAAGGCCTACTTCGACCTCAGTCAGGAGGAAGCCAAAAGCTATAAGAGGCTGAAGGGGGAGGCTCGTCTTGGGGTTAATACCTATGTGCGTGCACATCGAGTCTACCGGTGGGCCTTCTCCGAGTCCCGGCCTGCTCGGTCCCAGGCCTATGACCTGTTACACCTGGTAAGAAAATGGCTGCAGCCTGAGACATTGAGCCCCTCGCAGATGGTGGAACGGGTGGTGGTTGATCGTTTGGTGCGCACACTGCCAAGGGCCATACAGCGCTGGGTTGGTCAGGGAGACCCCGGCAACCTGGATCAGTTAGTAAGCCTTGTCGAGAGGTATGTGGCAACCCAGGACTTGGTGCGGGACTCAACGCAGGCGCAGGAATCCCGTCGGGCTCCCTCTCAGGCTAGGGATCCGGAAAAAGGGACCCAACCACAAAGGGGGGGGAAGGTTAGTCCTACTCCAGGGAAGAGAGACTGGGGAGGGACCACGGGGATTCAATGTTGGCACTGCCACGGCCTGGGACATAGGGCAGCGAACTGTCCTCAAACACCTGAACCGCTCGCCGGTCCTCTTTCTTTGCCCGGCCTGTATGTACCGCAGATGCCAGGCCGACCACCGATATGCCACCTCTGTGCCAAGTCTTGGTCGATGGGCATCTGATTAATGCTTTGCTGGACTCGGGGAGCCTGGTGACCCTAGTGCATGAGTCCTTAGTGTCTGAGACACTCCCAGAGAAGCAAACCCTGTCCATTGTCTGTATCTATGGGGACCGCCGGGAGTACCCCACTGCCAGGGTTACCATGTCCGTGTTGGGCAAAGAGGTGCAGCATGTCGTCGGAGTGGGACGCCAAATCCCTTATGCCGCCATACTGGGAAGGGATTTTCCTTTGTTCTGGACTCTGTGGAAGAGCAATATGCCTTCCCTTAGGGACAGACGACAATCGGGCCCAGTGCCCGAGGATCCCGATGCAGGGATACCAGCTGTAGGGGTCACCACATCACCCGTAGAGTGTCATCCCGATAGGTTTCCCCTAGAGGTGTTGGCAGGCGAATCCGTGGAAACCCCGTCCATCCCGGACCTGGAGGTATCCCGTGACACGTTCGGGACCGCCCAGCTCCAGGATCCGACATTATTACGGGCGAGGGAAGGGGTGACAGTGGTAAATGGGGTGGCTCAGCACCCAGGGGCCGACTCGGTGTTTCCCCATCTGGCTTTTAACCAGGACCTGCTGTATAGGGTGGACAAAGTGCAGCACGAGGTAGTGGAGCAGCTGGTGGTACCCCAGCCATACCGCCGTGTGGTACTGGACTTGGCCTACTCCCACGTGCTGGGAGGACACTTGGGCGTAAAAAAAACCCAAGAGCGGATTCTGCAAAGGTTCTATTGGCCCGGGGTTTATGAGGAGGTCAAAAGGTTTTGCCAATCCTGTCCAGTGTGTCAGATGACGAGCCCCCAGCCCCACTATCGCAGTCCCCTAGTACCCATGCCCATCATCGAGGTCCCCTCCGAAAGAATAGGGATGGATCTGGTAGGCCCCATAAACAAGTCGGCCAGAGGGCACCAGCATATCTTGGTGGTCTTAGACTATGCCACCAGATATCCTGAAGCGATCCCACTACGTCATACTTCTGCTAAGCTCATAGCTAAAGAACTCATGGGTATGTTCGCAAGGGTGGGGATTCCAAAAGAGATCCTGACCGACCAGGGGACGCCCTTCATGTCTAAGGTGACGAGGGAGCTCTGCAAGCTTTTAGGGGTTAAACGGTTGCACACGTCCGTATACCATCCTCAGACCGACGGACTAGTGGAACGCTTTAACAAAACCCTAAAAACTATGCTTAAAAGAACCGTAGCCAAAGACGGAAAGGATTGGGACCTATTGCTGCCGTACGTATTGTTCGCAGTGCGAGAAGTGCCCCAGGCATCTACGGGATTCTCGCCCTTCGAGCTATTATACGGTCGACGGCCAAGAGGGTTGCTGGACATCGCAAAAGAGGCGTGGGAGCAACAGCCCACCCCCCACAAGAGTATTATAGAGCATATAGAAAAGATGCAGGACCGTATAGAGACAGTCCTACCAATCGTCCGAGAACACATGGAAGCCGCCCAACTGGCACAGAGCCGGGTATACAACCGGAGTGCCCAGGTCCGGACATTTAACCCGGGTGACCGGGTACTGGTGCTAGTCCCCACCATTGACAGTAAGTTTTTGGCACGGTGGCAAGGTCCCTACGAGGTGAAAGAGAAGGTGGGGTCAGTGAATTACAAGATATCCCAGCCAGGCCGGCGGAAGCCAGAACAGGTATATCATGTAAATTTACTGAAATCGTGGAGAGATAGGGAGTGTCTCATTGGGGACAGCCCAAGCACTGTCTTGTCTGCGGGGAAGATCCCAGCTCCACCCGAGGTCTGGGAGGGCACCTCCGCGGTAAAGATAGCGGGTGGTCTGTCGACTAAACAAGCTCAGGAAGCCAAAGAGTTGGTGAGTCGAAATAGGGACGTATTCTTTGAGCTTCCTGGTCGAACTTCGGTAGTCCGACATGACATCGTCACCGAGCCCCACGTCAGGGTACGGTTAAAGCCGTATCGTGTACCGGAGGCCCGGCGACAGGCCATTTCAGAAGAAGTAAGGTCCATGTTGAGGTTAGGGGTGATTGAGGAGTCAAGGAGCGAGTGGGCCAGCCCCATAGTCCTCATCCCAAAACCTGACGGTACTCTGCGCTTCTGCAATGACTTTAGAAAGCTCAACGAAGTGTCGAAATTCGATGCCTACCCCATGCCCCGGGTAGACGAGCTCATAGAACGGCTAGGGAAAGCTCGCTATTTCTCGGTCCTCGACCTCACAAAAGGATATTGGCAGGTGCCTCTCACGGAGGCGGCAAAGGAGAAGACTGCCTTTGTCACCCCCGAGGGGTTATTTCAGTACCAAGTTTTGCCCTTTGGCCTACATGGCGCTCCAGCCACCTTCCAGCGATTGATGGACGTCATCCTACGGCCCCATCGTCCATATGCTTCGGCATATCTGGACGACATCATCGTGTTTAGCCAGGACTGGGAGAGTCACCTGCCCAAGGTACAGGCCGTAGTCGATTCACTTAGAAAAGCTGGACTGACGGCCAACCCAAAAAAGTGTTCGCTCGGGTTCGAGGAGGTCCGGTACCTGGGATACGTGATTGGGCGGGGAGTTGTCAAACCCCAGGTAGACAAGGTTGAGGCGATCAAGAGCTGGCCCAGACCTCTTACCACCAAGCAAGTACGTTCGTTTCTAGGGATGATAGGATATTACATGCGCTTTATCCCCAACTTTGCCACAGTAGCGGCCCCATTGACAAGACTTTTAAAGGGGAGGAAGACGGTGATGGTCCGCTGGGATGAGCAGGCGGAGGAGGCATTCTCCCGTTTGAAGTCGGCTCTGTGTGGGTCCCCGGTTTTGGTGACACCCGACTTCACACGGGAATTTGTCGTTCAGACGGACGCCTCTGGAGTGGGCCTAGGGGCAGTACTCTCTCAGGAAATCAGTGGGGAGGAACACCCTGTTGTCTTCCTGAGTCGCAAACTCACCCCAGCGGAAACCAGGTACAGTGTGGTAGAGAGAGAATGCCTGGCCATTAAGTGGGCCCTCGAGTCCCTTAGGTACTATCTGTTAGGGAGAAGGTTCCGTCTGGTGACCGACCATTCCCCTCTCCAGTGGATGAGCCGGGCCAAGGAGGGGAGTGCCCGGGTCACCAGATGGTTCTTGTCCCTCCAGAATTTTAAGTTCAGTGTCGAACACAGGGCAGGCCGCTTACAGGGGAATGCCGATGCCCTTTCCCGGGTACACTGTTGTACATGTGTCCAACCCCTCAGGATTGAACAGGGTGTGCAACCCTTCAGGGTTGAACAAAGGGGGGGGGATATGTAGGAGAGTACCTGGGGTGGTAATAGACGGCAGGTACGTGCCACCGGGGGTCCTGGCACCGGTGGAGTAAGAGCCAGAAAAGTGCATATTGCAGCGGTTATGCTGTTAACACAGCGGATCCGGGCCGGCTCTTATTGGGAGCAGGCAGATATGCGGGCGGGTGCCTGTTTCCCCACGGTCCAGGCCAGGTTTTGCAGGGAAGGGTTAAAACCTGACCAGCAACAAGGGTGTGGTGTGCAATGTGAAGGTTCTGTGTTCTCTGGCTGTGAGAGTGAGAAGTGGAGGTGAGCTGGGCTGGGCTGTGTGCTGAGGCCTGTGGAGGACTGTGCAGGATCCTGCAGCTGAAACCAGGAGGGATCCGTGTCCTGTGGCTAGAAGCAGGACCCATGGACTTACTTCACGAAAAAGGTGACATTACTCCTGGCTTTAAATAGACTTTGCTTTATGTGACTGAAACAGGCCTCAAGTAGCCGGCAGCAGGGACTTGCTGTGTTTGAACTATTATTTTGCTGTTGTGTGTGACCACCCTCCCTATAAACTGCACCGTCTTTCACTTGTATGCACCGTGTGAATAAACAAAGCATCGTGTTTTACACCAAGACCATTCTGTGTTGCCTCTATACTGCACTCGCTACCACTGCCTACCAGAGCGGATCCCCACAGTATGTAAATATATGTAAAATTCCAGAAGACTATAAAGGTTTTTCCTTTCAAAAGTCCAAAAAGGTCAACAAACATTCACAGAAATTTTTCTTCGATTGATCAAATGCATGAAATTGGTGAGGTGCCGCACGTTTCTGAGAATTGTTCGTACATATTTCTTGTTTTACACAGCTAGTGTACTGTATCTACAGAATCTTTACAGTCAGCTTGAGTGTGAAAACCATCTACAGGCATATGCGTATCAGGGGCCGCTGACATGATCTGACCTGACTGCACAAACAAAAGTTAACCAGATTCTGTATACATAACAGACAGGCTTATAGAAAGAGCAAGATGCCCATTTGTGACAATATATTCCCCCCTTTTTATATACACCAAGTTAATTGGATTTGTATTGAACCGGCGGCAACAGAAAAGTCGACCACTTCTCAAAGGCAGCTTCTATTTCGCAAGATATTTTTTTTTTCCATGAGTAATAAGAGCTAGCAATAATGTTATTTTCACTTGGATACAAAACGCCTCTTCGATATTTTGTAACCTGGAACAAAAACACTTTATCTGTCTACAGATGTAGAAAGCACAGAAGAAATGGACATCTATATACATGACATTCTTGACATTCTCGCTTTTAGACATTTTTCTCTTTTTTTATGTTAGTCTACCTTAATACATCTTTCCTGTGTTTTTGAAGGAAGACAGCTAAAGCTAGCACCGATATATTTGATTTTCTATTTAGGACATTTGTAGCCATGTAATCAGTTCAACCAACAAAGCTTAATCCCAGAAATATTCCCACTATTTCTCCTAGGTATACAGATACCAAACATGTCAACATTTTTCATTATCTCAGGTAGCTATTTTGCCTGAAAAACAGCGGCCCATGCATGTCTCATTCCCTTAGCTCGTATCTGATTTGCAGATGGATCCAAATCACTGCACAGGCAAAACTGGAGCAGGGAAACAAGACTGGGCATAAGAAAACATTTTGTGGATTTGTGGTTGCTTACATAGCAGTTAGTGAAGATGCATTATATCATGAGATCTATGACTTCCATCTAAAATCTATCTATGACACAGGATGACTGTCTGGATGGAGGACTGGTGTTTTTTTAGTCAATTTTATTTCACATTTTATATTTTTTACTTCACATTTGAGCAAGGAACATTTTTACTCATTTACAGATTTTAAACTTTTGTTTTTAGATGTCTATTTTAATTAATTAATAAAGGGACTGCAGCATGCTCCTCCATTTCTTCCACCATTTAACCTTGTCTTGTGGATACAGGAAACCCTGCTGTTAATACTACATTACAGATTTACATCCCAATAGTTGAAAACACATAGGGAACGATTCACCATACTAAATGGCTAGGAATACTGACTAGATTTTCACCAAACAACTGGTGTACATGTATTGCACTACATGTATTATGTATTTTAGACTCCTTTTGGGCCTCAATAGAAAGGGGCATGTCTTAGAGGGAACATGGCATGGATTACTGGTAAGGAGCAAGGCTTGAAATGGACCAACATATTTCAAAAGTGCACCAACATTATGGTGCAAAGTAACCCAACCAATAGGTAGTGCTTAGTTAGCCCAAAGTGTCTGGCTGATGCTGGATGGATGGTCGCTGTGAAAAATCTGATGTATATTTAGACTGCCTGGTCTCAGTTAACAAGTTGTCTAAATATTAATCAGAATTAATGAATATGCTATATTGTCCTTGTAGCTAAGGTGACTGTTTAGAATACGCTGCCCTCACCTTAAAACTGGGTTTCAATGGGAGCCCTGTATACAAAATATAATTGATAAGTTAATAAATGTATAAAATTGCGCAGAAAGCAGAGCATGTTCCCTTTATGTGTATACTCTATAATGAGAATATTTAGTCCCATATAAAATCCAGCCCCTAGCCATGCGATCTGCATTTACAACCATTTCTGAAAGAACAGGTCATTCCAAAGAGCAGTCTTAGGCTACTTTCACACTAGCGTTCGGCTGTCCACTTGTGAGCTCCGTTTGAAGGCTCACACAAGCGGCCCCGAACGCTTCTGTCCAGCCCTAATGCATTCTGAGTGGATGCGGATCCGCTCAGAATGCATCAGTCTGGCAGCGTTCAGCCTCCGCTCCGCTGCGTTCGGGTGTCCGTGTGGCCGTGCGGAGGCAAACGGATCCGTCCAGACTTACAATGTAAGTCAATTGGGACGGATCCGTTTGAAGATGACACACTATGGCTCAATTTTCAAACGGATCTGTCCCCCATTGACTTTAAATGTGAAGTCAAAACGGATCCGTTTGCATTATCATGAACAAAAAAAAAAATAATAATTTTGAACGGATCTAAGCTTTTGCATTATAGGTGCGGATCCGTCTGTGCAGATACCAGACGGATCCGCACCTAACGCAGGTGTGAAAGTAGCCTTATGTGGTCCAGTAATAGGTTGCCACCATTACAAGTCAGTTCGTGAAATTTCTTCTCTTCAAGATCTTCCACCATTAACTGTGAGTGGTATTATTGTAAAGTGAAAGAACTACAGTAAGTTAGCCATCAAGTATCAGACCAGGTAAAGCGGGGTTGCCGAAGACCATAGTACATATCACCAACGCTCTGCTGACTCAATAACTGCAGAGTGTCAAACCTCCTATGGCAGTAACATCTGCACAAACACTGTGCACCAGGAGCTTCATGGCATAGGTTTCCATGGCTGAGCATCTGCATGCAAGCTTTACATCACCAAGCACAATGCCAAGTGCTGGAGGGAGATGTTTAAAGCACGCTGCCACTGGATTCTGTGTTCTGTGGAATGACAATATAATAGGCAGTGGGCAAAGGCCCACTGTACCAACTAGCCGGTTTGGCTGTGGGCTAAACCTAAAGGGATTGTCCCTGGTATTCACCCTTAAACCCCTATACAGGGATCTGGACTTCACTGCTGGAAAACAAACCAGGCTGATGCCTCCTGGAATAGTCCTGAGTGTGGTTGGGGTTAGAGACACAGATTTAAAGCACCAAAGGAGCAGATAATACTTATAGTCAGGAGATAGGTACGGATGCGGGCAGGCAGAGTTTGTGTATATCTGTAAATAAGAGGCCAGAGCAGGGATAAGACTCTAGATTAATGTCTATGGATTAAGGGCCAGTTAACACGGCTGATTTAAAAAAAAAACACGCTTAAAAAATCTGTGTGGAATACATGCTTTTTTATCATAAATTCCTGACCGGTCCTTATAATCAGGAGCGGTATGTTTAATAGAAGCAAGTGGCCTTTTAACTAGTATGGGGATACATAAACTGGTAAAATCTTACATACTGTGGACAGTATACATTTGATACACATAAATAATATGGATAAAATAAAATGAACGGATAAAATAAAAAATATTTTTCCATCTACATATACTCTATATAGAAATCCACCAAATAATAAAGTGAATTCAAATCTCCAGACATATCCTACAATAGAGCCATTAACCCTATGGTATTACAGAAATATGATTTTTTTTTAAGTATATTGAAAATTATTATCACATTTTCACATTGTCCCTTTAAATCCAGAGGAAAAAAAAAGCAGACTGGTTTGAGAGCTGCACTTATACAAGCAGCCAGACAACGCGAGTTTGTGAGCATTCGCGTGTTTGATTTCCAGTGTGTGTTTGTATTAAGTGTGTGACTTTAGATTACGTCACTTAAGATTCAGGAACTTTAGGAGGGGACTACAGTAAGTTACATTCTTATCACTGCACTGTATTGAATTTTTTCTCTTTTCTTGCGTAATCCCCATTTAGTATGTGTTCCATTATTGACAGCGCAGTCCAGTGCACATCTTGTCTGATGTATGCAGTCCTGGAACAGCCTTTTGAGGGTGCATATCTTTGTTCAAAATGTAAGCAAATTGCCCATTTGGAATCGCACATCGAGTATCTAACCAGGCGAGTTTCAACACTGAGAAGTGTTGACAATTTAGAAAAGAGTTTTCTGCTCACTGAGAAAGCACTCTTTGGGGTAGATGTGGGGGAGGGTGGTAGCGAGGAGGCTCAGGAAAGTGAGGTAGCTAGCTGGGTAAGAGTTAAAAAGCGGGGTAGAAGAAAGAGTGCCAGGGAGGCTAGCCCTGATCTGACACACTCCAACAAGTATGCAAGGTTGGCAGATGAGGGGGATATCAGTTCAGGGAGAGCACTGCTGCAGCCGGACACTTCCTCTGCCAGTCAGGGGAATGTAAGCTCCAGTAAGATGAGCGACTCTATCCTTAGGGGTACAAATAGGGCAAACTGTCACAAAGACCGCCATCGCCGTACAGTGTGTTGTCTTCCTGGCGCTCGAGTTCGACACATCGCGGATCGGGTTGACAGATTACTGGGAGGGGCTGGAGAAGATCCAGCGGTCATGGTCCATATCGGAACCAATGACAAAGTTAGAGGTAGGTGGCGCGTCCTTAAAAATGATTTTAGGGGTTTAGGTCAAAAGCTTAGGGCAAGGACCTCAAAGGTAGTATTTTTTTAAATACTACCTTTACCATGACCTACACAAGAAAGGCAGTGGGAGATTAGGGAGGTTAACAAGTGGCTCAAGAACTGGTGTAGGAAGGAGGGGTTTGGGTTTCTGGAGAACTGGGCCAACTTCTCTGTTGGCTACAGGCTCTATCGTAGGGATGGGCTGCACCTCAATGGGGAAGGGGCATCTGTGTTGGGGGAGAAGATGGCAAGAAGGTTGGAGGAGTGTTTAAACTAGGGACTGGGGGGTAATTACGTTACAGGATGGGAAGATAGTGCATATACAAACCAGGGGCGAGGTAATGGAGCTGGGGGAGGAATGGAAGGAGGGACTAGAACAGTTCATAAGGAAAGGTGTAGGGTAAAAAAATATACATAAACCTCTTAATTGTATGTATTCTAATGCCAGAAGCCTGACTAAAAAAACTGGGGAACTGGAATTAGTGATGTGTGAGGAGGACTAGGACATAGTGGGATAACAGACATGGCTGGATGATATCTATGACTGCGCAGTTAATGTACAGGGTTACAGTCTGTTTAGAAAGGATCACCAAAACCAGAGAGGGGGAGGGGTCTGCCTTTATGTAAAGTCATGTCTAAAGCCCACAGTACGAGAAGATATAAGTGAGGGACATGAACATGTGGAGTCACTGTGGGTAGAAATACATGGAGGCAAAAACAATAATGAAATACTAATAGGAGTTGATTATAAACCACCTAATATACCAGAGTCCACAGAAAATATATTACTAAATGAGATAGACGAGACAGATCATAATGAGGTAATTCCGCTAAAAGCAATTTATTCTACTTACAAAATAGATATAAAAATGCAGCCTTCTAAAATCAGAATGTCCTTATCTCAAGAGTCCACCCAGACTCCTGAGATAAGGACATTCTAATGTTAGAAGGCTAAATTTTTATGTCTAATTTGTAAGTAGAATAAATTGCATTTAGTGGAATTACCTAGTGGAACTTCACTATTGTGTAAAAACTTCTCTCTAGGGTGCGGGTGTACGTGGGTGCGCCAGCCTCTGGAATCCGATTGTTTGGCTACAAGGTGAAACAACTGCGCATTTGGGAAAAGAATCTGGGAGTGGAATCCTACACTCATAGGCAGCGCGATCATCATCTTTTAGAACAACAGATGTGCAGGATGGGGGACACCTGGGAAATAGTGACCATAAAGTAAGAACCTTCCAATTGTCATTCAAAAGAGTGTTTCTTCAGGGAGAAACAAAAATATCAAACTTCAAAAAAGCTAAATTTAGCCAACTAAGAGAGGCCATAGGCCTAACTAACTTGGACAACGTCCTCACAAAAAAAAATACAGCCACAAAATGGGATATTTTTAAAAGCATCCAAAAATCTAATTGTGAGACGTACATACCTTATGGGATCAAAAGGTTAAGGAACAAGAAAAAAAATATGTGGATAAATAGAAATGTAAAGAAAGCAATAAATGACAAAAAGAAAGCATTTAAATCACAAAAAAATATTTAATTATATAAATGGTAAAAACTATAAACTCTGAAGGTGTCGGCACTTTACAGATTAATGAGGGGGGAGTTGCAGAGAGCGATGAGGAAAATGCAAAGCTATAAAGAAAAAAAAAAATCTCCACTGTATTCACTAAGGAAAATTCCCCATTAAAAGTGCCCTGTCTGACCCAAGAAGAAGTACAGCGGCGTCTTAAAAAGATTAAAATAGACAAATCTCAAGGACCGGATGGCCTACACCCCCGTATCTTAAGATAATTAAGTAATGCCATAGTCAGACCCTTATTTCTGATATTTAAGGACTCTATACTGACAGGGAGTGTTCCACAGGATTGACGCATTGCAAATGTGGTGCCATTATTCAATAAGGGTCCAAAAACAGAGCTATTCAAAAAGGGTCCAAAAACAGAGCCTGAAAACTATAGGCTGGTTTAACATCTGTTGTGGGTAAACTGTTTGAAGGTTTTCTAAGAGATGCTATCTTGGAGTACCTCAATGAAAATAAGCAAATAACGCCATATCAGCATGGCTTCATGAGGGATCGGTCATGTCAAACTAATTTAATCAGTTTCTATGAGGAGTTAAGTTCTAGACTTGACAGCGGCGAATCAATAGATGTTGTATATCTGGACTTCTCCAAAGCATTTGACACTGTACCACATAAAAGGTTAGTATATAAAATGAGAATGCTTGGAATGGGAGAAAATGTCTGTATGTGGGTAAGTAACTGGCTCAGTGATAGAAAACAGAGGGTGGTTATTAACGGTACACATTCAGATTGGGTCACTGTCACTAGTGGAGTACCTCAGGGGTCAGTATTTGGCCCTATTCTCTTCAATATATTTATTAATGATCTTGTAGAAGGCTTGCACATTAAAGTCTAAATTTTTGCAGATGACACTAAACTGTGTAAAGTAATTAACACCGAAGAGGACACTATACTGTTACAAATGGATCTCGATAGATTGGTCTTGGGCAGAAAAGTGGAAGATGAGGTTTAACACGGACAACTCTAAGGTTATGCACATGGGAAGGAATAATGCAAGTCCCCCGTACGTACTAAATGGTAAAACAATGGGTAACACTGACATGGGAAACGACCTAGGAATTTTGGTGAACTGCAAACTAAGCTGCAGAAACCAGTGTCAGGCAGCTGCTGCAAAGGCCAATAAGATAATGGGTTGCTTCAAAAGGTGCATAGTTACCCGTGATGAGAACATAGTCCTACCACTTTACAAATCACTGGTCAGACCACACATAGTGTACTATGTAAAGTAATTAACACAGAAGAGGACACTATACTGCTACAGATGGATCTGGATAGATTGGTCTTGGGCAGAGAAGTGGAAGATGAGGTTTAACACTGACAAATATAAGGTTATGCACATGGGAAGGAATAATGCAAGTCACATGTACATACTAAATGGTAAAACCCTGGGTAACACTGACATGGAAAACGACCTAGGAATTTTGGTGAACCGCAAACTAAGCAGCAGAAAACAGTGTCAGGCAGCTGCTGCCAAGGCCAATAAGATAATTGGTTGCATCAAAAGGTGCATAGATGTCCGTGATGAGAACATAATCCTACCACTTTACAAATCACTAGTCAGACCACACAATAAGTACTGTGTACGGCTCCTGTGAACAAGGCAGACATAGCAGAGCTGGAGAGGGTTCAGAGGAGGGCAACTAAAGTAATAACTGGAAAGAATGGACTACAGTACCCTGAAAGATTATCAAAATTGGAGTTATTCACTTTAGAAAAAAGACGACTGAGAGGAAATCTAATTACTATGTATAAATATATCAGGGGTCAGTACAGAGATCTATCCCATCAGCTATTTATCCCCAGGACTGTGACGAGGGGACATCCTCTGCGTCTGGAGGAAAGAAGGTTTGTACACAAACATAGAAGAGGATTCTTTACGGTAAGAGCAGTGAGACCATGGAACTCTCTGCCTGAGGAGGTGGTGATGATGAGTACAATAAAGGAATTCAAGAGGGACCTGGATGTATTTCTGGAGTGTAATAATATTACAGGCTATAGCTACTAGAGAGGGGTCGTTGATCCAGGGAGTTATTCTGATTGCCTGATTGGAGTTGGAAATAAATTTCTTTCCCCTTAAGGGCTGTTTCACACGAGCGGATGCCGTGCGTGACATCCGCTCCGTGAATGACAGCCAAGACCCGATGCAGACGGCAGAGGCACGGAGCATTAACATGATTGATAATGCTCCGTGCCTCTCTGTGACCTCTTTACTATGAAATCACAGTGAGATAAAGTAGTCACTGTGATTTCGTAGTAAAGAGGTCACAGAGAGGCATGGAGCATTATCAGTCATGTTAATGCTCCGTGCCTCTGCAGTCTGCATCGGGTCTTGGCACTCTTTCATGGAGCGGATGTCACGCACAGCATCCGCTCGTGTGAAACAGCCCTAAGTGGGGAAAATTGGCTTCTACTTCACAGGTTTTTTTGCCTTCCTTTGGATAAACTTGCAGGAAAACAGGCCGAACTGGATGGGAAAAAATTATTTTTTTGGCCTTATAAACTATGTTACTATGTTACTAACAGTATGGAAAACATATTGAAGCAGATTGATGAATATTAAATGCAATATAAAGCTGTTTTAGTAAGGTTACAGTAGTAGCATTTAATTAATCAATTTCCTTATTCTGAACTGACATTTCACATATGCTGCCATATAAGATGATAAAAGACCAGAGCTGCGCCATTCCATTCCCTAATTTTCTCTAATACCCTTTAATGGACCCAGTGATAATATATTATATTCCTTCACATGCTTTCACATTACTTTGATAAATGAACCACATTGGTCACATTATAAAATCATTATAGTATGTTACAGAAATTTCCATACAGAACAGGTTTATACATTTTAACTTATATTATACGTTTAGTATTCTAAATGAACATTAATAGAATAAATCAATAAAATATTTGGTTAAAATACAGATGTAGCTTTTTAGTTTGAAACATGTAGGAGAGTTTCTCATTATTATGGCTTATATCATGAGAGAGAGTTAACAATACCTGGCCCCAGGACCTGTTTGCCCCAATTTTAGTTATAATAGTAAAAAAAAAATTACAAAAATATATTCACTTTCCCAGTCTGTGTTCACATTACTTTCATTGAAAGAGTCCATAAATCCCTATAGACAAAACTGAGGACAAAACTTTCTTTCTGGCATCCACTGGCCAGGAATACATTAGTACAATTTTTTTTTTTATGAAAAAAAGCATAATCATAGTTTTCCCAAAGGCTGACCATTGCAGCAAAAAAAAAAAAAAAAAGTATATTCGGAGGGCCATCTATGATGTAGGTTATACACTGGCATATGTCTTGGCTAATAGCCCCAGATTTTCCCCAGCATATGCAATAAATGTTAAAAATATTCTAAAGTTTTCAAACCAGCACCTGGATCTGTATACATTTGTAATTGCATGCAATTTAAATTTATAGCTACTGAGTTATTTAATGGAATCTCTCTGCATAGCGCCACCTGCTGTTTGCTCTTTTTCTAATTTCTCTGTCCTGCTCTCTGAGATGGAAACACATGATCAGTTCTATCATTGGACGGCCACCAGCTGCAGTAGGAATGACGTGCCCCTGAGACATCCCCTAAGCTGCCAACTTGAAATAAATCTAGCAGAACTACTGGAAAAATGAATGAGGAGATTTTTGGATCCATGTGAGGTGCAGGGCTGGTTCTAGCTTTGTAGAAAGAGGTTGTCAGGTACTAGATTATGTATGATTTATATTTTTTACATTATGGGATAACGCGTTTAAAGCTTTCACATGATGTGAATATGCCTTACATTGTTGTGAAAAAATATGGCACAAAAAACGTCATAATAAATGATCCAACATTTAGTACTGTTAAAAATCTCTTTCTCTGGAAGTCGGGACCAGATGTATTAGACATCCATATGAGTCTTTAGCCCTTCTACCCTATGTAACTTATAGAGATCAGTGTTTACAAGAGAACGCGCCGATATGGCCTTTGTATTTGAGTCTTTATATCATGTCTTCTATTATCATTCGGCGAAATTTGACAAGCAAACAACACAATTAAAGAATCATTTATTATAAAAAAACTTCCCTTTTAGTTTAACTAAATTGGAAAATAATGCAATGTCAGTGAAGTTCAACACTCCTTACGTCAAGAAGTTTGGCGCAGAGAAAGAAAAAGAAAACAAATTGGATGCCTGTCACCATCATCCCACACAGGGGAACTCGTGAGGTCAGAAGCCTTCATTTCCTCGCTCAACCTCTTTTATAGGATATGTTAATTCTAACAATTTTCATCACTAGTAATAAAATATCAGTTTATTAAATTCCAGATTGAATTGTTCCTTTTTTACCTCTCGGATTTACAATAAAAACCTTCAACCAATGCACCGATTTGTCCTTCATACAGATACCCATTTATCCTGTGTGCACTAACTTGAATAAAACATTAATTGGACATAACTTTAGATAATTTTCTGATGTACTTGGATTTAAAAGGGTCTTCTATAGGATCTGTCTGTCTTTTTATACTATTCATTTTTCCAATCTTATCCTGATTACTGCAATTATTCTAACAGTTGAAAATGCTTATTGCTAGAGAAAATAGTAGCTTGCATGCATGTTGAAGCATACATCCAACTTAGAGAATGACTTACTGTAGTTTTCATGTCCAAAATGATGTACAGATTATTTTTCATGTTTTACCGTATGTTATGTATCCTATGCGTTTGCGCAGACACTAGGAGCAATGGTACAAGCACAAGGTTGACAGGGCCAGGTAAAATGTATGCCCCTGTCAATCAAGGGGGTGGGGGGAGTCTTGAGCAGTAGGGCCAGCCTCAGGAGGCTGATTTTAAACAAATGTGATTTATGAAAATCAATTCATTCATTTCTGTAAATCTGTATATATATGGCTTAGTTGCCCATAGCAACCAATTAGATTCCACCTTTCATTTTTGACAGCTCCTTTGGGAAATAAAAGGTGGAATCTGATTGGTTGCTATGGGCAACTAAACCAGTTCTACTTTACACCAGTTTGATAAACAACCCCAATCATTTTTACACTTAACTTTATATATGTGTGAAGGAAAGAAAGACATTTGTAGCTCTGTAATTAAAAAAATGGTTCAATGACCCCCATAAAGATATATTCTAAAACTCATTATCAGTACATTAGTTCAGTATCAGACCATAAAACTCATTATCAGTTCCTAATTATCATAGTTGAAGTTATACTTTAAATCTCAACATGTTAAAATATATTTGTGCTCTGTAGACCATTTATGACACGTGATCATTACAGAAAGATCTATAACACTACAGGGCTTCATGTATCTTTACATATGGTTACAGGATTACTATTAAAACAGATGATAGAGGATCACCAATGGTTAAAATCATAATGCTTGAGCTTTTGGGCTGCTTTAGGAATTTACATATTAACCCTTTCATGACCGGGCCCAAAAAAGGTCTGAATGTCCAGGCAACATTTTGTGATTTTGTGCACGTGGTGGTTTAATGACCCTAGCTTTTTTATTTGACTGAAAGGGACAACTATGTTAATGGTTTCTGTTAGCGACTGCATTTTTTATTTTTTTTATTAAAAATACAGCATTTTTTTTATTTGTATTCTTTATTATTATTTTTATAATTTTTACTTATATTTTAATTTATTTTTTGCACATAATATGTCCTCCAGGAGGTCATAAAAAGACCTCTGAAGGACACTGACTTATTACTATTTTTTTTTACTTTTCTCCTGCAGATCTGCTCCTGACCCTGCCCTAGACACCCTTGGCGGTCACGTTACCTTCTGGACTAACAGAGGAAGCAGCTCTGCCTGTTCCTGCTCTCAGCCATGTGCTCATGTAGCGCTGTCCTCCTGGCATAGGAGAAGGCAGAAGCGGTAATAAACCGCTCTTGTCTTCTCCTCAGGGTCCCCGCTGTGTCTCACAGCTGGGCCCGACCTGCTCCTGCTATGAAACTGTATGTGCAGATATGATGTATATAGCCAGTGGGCAGTCAGCAAGGGTATGATAATGTCATATTTAATAAATACTAAATATATGAATTAATATAAATATTGCCATACTGATAAACCAATAGAACAGTAGTTTGATTCTTTGTCAGAATCTCCATATGCACCTTATGTAATGCTAACACTCCTACAGCCCAGGACACAAACCTGAAAAAAAAGACTATAACGTTAAGCCTTGGAGGACGCAAATGTCTGAGAGACAGCAGCAGCTTTCAGCTTTTGCCAGCTCAGACTCAGTCCTCATCTCCATCCGAGACTGAGCCAATAAACAGCAGACAGTCCCAGAGTAGCTGAAGATAAAGGAATGGTAAGGCCAGAAAAAAAAAAAATAATAATGAGTTCAATGGTTCAGTTCAACATTTCTGCCAAACAAAATTATATATTTTGAGGTTTAAAAAAAAAGGACTCCAGCCAGGAGTCAAGATAGACAACATTTGGAAAACAAACAATGGGACATCATTTCATGATAGATAACCCAGCAGCACAATTCCTGTCATCGTGAATGAAATATCCGCTGTTAATTGCTTTCTATAACAAATTGGACAAAATACATTACATTTCAGCAAATCAAAATGATGTTGTCTTTTAAACATAAGTTAAAACTAAAGAGTTTGAATTGTTTTCTAAAATGAAGTTTAACCATTTCCCAACATCGGGTGTGCATATATGCCAATGACGGATCTTTAAAGATGGTATCTGCTCAGAAGCTGAGCAGGTGTTACAGCCACCGGGTGCCTACTGTTTTACACAGCAGACGCTTATGGCAGAGTCCATGATTGGTGATAATGCCAATCACAGACTTTAACTCCTCAAATGTGATCAATCGTGACCACGGCATCTGAGCTTTTGCACTCCTGGGGACCAAAGGACTGCCTCTCTCCTCAATGCATTTGGTTGCTATGGCAGCATCGAGTCTTCTTAAAGTTCAGAAACTTGTCATAGCTAAGTCCTTATAAAGCCCTGCCTGACTGGGAAAATCAGCTAATTTTCCCAGAGACTGCAATGGTAAATCATTGCAGTCTATGAGAGAAACAATCACATGTTAAGTTGCTTATCAGGACTAAAAATAAGTGAAAAAGTTAGGGTACTTTCACAGTAGAGCTATTTTTTTCCGGCATAGAGTTCCTTCCTTGGGGCTCAATACCGGAAAAGAACTGATCAGTTTTATCCCCATGCATTCTGAATGGAGAGTAATCCATTCAGGATGCATCAGGATGTCTTCAGTTCAGTATTTTTGACTTTTCAGGACAGAGATAAAACCGCAGCATGCTGTGGTTTTATCTCCATCCAAAATCCCGGAACACTTTCCGGAATGCCGGAAATGCATTAATGCTGGATCTGGCCCTGAGTGTTCCGGCAAAACGGATTTGGCATTGCGGTCTGCGCATGCTTAGAACGCAAAAAATTTGAAAAAAAATTAAATGCCAGATGAGTTTTTTTTCGGATGACACCAGAGAGATGGAACCGGCATTTCAATGCATTTGTCATACAGATCAGGATCCCGATCTGTCTGACAAATGCCATCAGTTTGCATGCGTTTTGACAGATCTGGCAGGCAGTTCCGGCGATGGAACTGCCTGCCAGAATCCTCTGTCGCAAGTGTGAAAGTACCCCAAGTTAAAAACATTTAAAAAATATTCAAAAAATATCCCCATTTTAAAAATAAAATAAACCAAAATTAGTATTGCCACATCCCAAGTATTTATCCTGTACGGTGAACACTGTAACAGAAAAAAAAAAAATCTAAATGGCTGTATCACCATTTTTTAGTTCCTTCACCTCCCAAAGAAGTTGAATACAAAGGAATCAAAAAGTCATAAACATCCTATGCTATCAATAACAATTACAGATCACCCTGCAAAAATGAGCCTTTATAGCAACTTATATAAAACAAATTGTGGGGGTCAGAATATAGCGATGGAAAGAAAAATGAATAAAAAAAAATAAAAAAACGTTATATATTTTTTAAAGTATTAAACTACAAGAAAAACTTTAAAAAAAAAAAATGTATCCCTGTGATCGTACTGACCTACAGAATGAAGGTAACAGGTTAGTTTTACCTGGAAAGGAAAGCTGTAGAAATGAAATTCTACCCCATATGGAATTTCTTTCAGCTTCCCACTACGTTGTATACAATATTAAATGGTGCCATTAGATAGAAAGTACAATTTGTCCAGTAAAAAAAACAAGTCCTCAAACATCTATATGAATGGGAAAATAAAACCATGACAGATCAGTGACATAGAACTGCTGCCCCCTCACATAGCACGGTCCCTCTCCCCTGTCAGTTGTTATATGCAGGAGGCAGGGAGACCAGTGTGGAGCTACATGCCATAGAACTACACAGAGCCAGCACAGACAGATAGTACAGACGGGCGCTGTGAGACAGGAGATTTACTATATACAACTTCAGCTAATCACTGTATACACTTACCAACTGTATCACACTCCTGGTCCTTCAGATAGGGAAGACATTATATCGCTAACAGAATACATAAATATACAGAGGAACATGGAGTGTGGAGAGGGGAGGGGCCTGGGAGCTGCTAGGACGGATTTCCTTGGTGATGTCATCTTGTAGTTCACAGGAAGTCAGCCACACAGGAAAGATCGAGTTACTGATCACACATTAGAGAAAGCTCTGAAAGACTGATCAGACTTGAGGTCACATGACCAGATGCCCATAATGAAGAGGTTCAAAATATATGGATGCAACTGAGTTTGGGTGTAACAAACTGCATTGCTAGAATACTGGTGGTGAGTTAGCATTATATGTTAAATAAAATAAAAAAACAACTGGCATGCTTCTTTTAATTAGGTTGTTTGCTGCCAGATCTTTGCAGTCCATTACCACATCAGAACCTTGGCTCCAGAGAGAATTGGGTGGCATTATGGTGGGCCAGTCCAGCCCTGTAGAGGTATGTATGTGGCAGACCATACAGGAGAGGAGGATGGAAGTGGTAGTTTTAGCCTTGAAGGTGGTAGTTCTCACAGGGGTAAATACCCCTTTCTGGCTCTCACTGGGGCCACACAGTGTCAGGAGAGCGCACCCTTTCTTCCCTGACAGCACATCCTGGACTTGGGGCTCCTACTTAGTGGTGATTGTGGTGCCCTTGATATTAAGAGTTTTGGCAGGGTGCAAGGCAGGGGAGTGGATTAAGTGGCCGGCAGATGATGGAGGAGTCAGTAACCAGGCCAGTAGACATAAGTAAATAAGTCTCTTTCAAAGTGCAGGATACGAGTAATAGTACATCAAACAGTATCAAGACATAGTTCCAAGCAGATCAATGTGCAATTCCTCACTAATAGCAATTTATGGATATCAGCGATGAAGGGGGTTGCGGTATACCTTCTCTCTGTCTTTCTAAAATCTCTGTACAGAACCTTGGGCTTGCAATTGAGGTTCTGGGTATATGTTCTGCAATTCCAGGGCTGAGCGCTACAGAATTCAGATATGGCTGACCAAACTGTCTCACAGCAGCAAAGTCTCTTTCTGCCATAAACAAGCACAATACCTAGATGACTGACTCCAATGCAAAGCCTTGTAGATTCTGGACCTTCTAGTTTATTTTCTCTCTGGAGCAATTTTTTTGTAGAGTAGCTTGCTTGGCTAGCTCTAGTTTTAGAGATGATGGTTCTATGAAACTCAGGGCTAGCTCTGAGAAGCTCATATAACATAGTATATATAGAGAAACCACGGCACTCGATAAGTCGTTTTTCAAAATTCAATTCATTTATTTGTTGTCCATCCCAAAAGGATCTTTTTTATATTGCAATTGGCCGATTGCAATATAAAAAAGATCCTTTTGGGATGGACAACAAATAAATTAATTGAATTTTGAAAAACGACTTATCGAGTGCCATGGTTTCTCTATATATATTGTGATTGACCCCTCCCACTGAGCACCGAACATCATACCCAGGAGTGCCATCCACTACAATCAATGCTCATATAACATACGGTAGGTCCTCTCTTCCTGAGCTAAGCACGGGCTCTCAACTCACTGTCTAGGGGGCATACTCAGGTCTATCTCCGAGCAAGGTGTTAACCCTTATCCATACAATGTTGTTGGGTATACAAATCCAGTCAATCAAAACATTTCACTTAATTTAACATTACAACAATTAACCCCTTCAGTGACCCTATTCTGGGACAGGAAACCGAGCCCTGTCCGCATGTATGTGATAATAATACCTATCAGTAAAATATCTTTAATAATGATCAAAATCCAGGCTTGGGTGGTGACCTTAAATGGAATGTGTCATCAGAAAATTACCTATTGCTTAAGTCAAGTATTTATGTTAATGGGAACCTTCACTTACCCCAAACCCTACTAAGTGCAGTATTACCTGAATAGTGCTGCTACTCATAACTATTGATCAGTATGTCCATGCTTACCCTTGTTCCCGGTGTTCCTGCATACCGGCATTGGAATACACTGACGCTGGGTTCACACCTTAGCGTTCTGAAAGGAACGCTCTGTATGCGCGATTGTACCGGATTTTGCAATCGCGCATACAGAGACAAGCGAACGCCCATTGTCGCGCATTCCCGAAAGTCTATGTACGGGAACGCGCGACAAGACGCCCCAAAAAAGCTCATGTACTTCTTGGGGCGTCGGGCGTTTTACAGCACGATCGTACGCGCTGTAAAACGCCCAGGTGAGAACCATTCCCATAGGGAATCATCAGTTTCTCCTTGTTGAGCGTTTTACAGCACGTAGGAACGCGCTGTAAAACGCTCAGGTGTGAACCCAGCCTCAGAGTTCTCTCCATTATGTGCACATGATCATGAGTCCTCACAATTTATTCCAGTGTCGGCTTGCAGGTGCAAAGCAGCGTAATTGGGGTGAGAATGGAAATATAACCTAGTGATTCTGACTCAGGGAAAGCAGTACTATTCATGAAGTACTGCTTTTAAAAAAGCTCAGAAGAGGTGACAGATTCCCTTTAAACATATTTTGTAAGAATGTTTGGTGATTTTTTAATTGGCCATGTCACTATATTGAAAAAAATCCCAATATTACTCAGTTTTTGCACTGGTCACTACTAGGCCTAAAATATGTCAAGACTTCTTGTTCTTTGAGTGCAGACACATGGTCTCCAGGCACAACAGTCTGGAATGGACTTACTGACTTCTATGGGAGATTTTTCTAGGCATGTTCTGTGACCTGTGCAGAGGTCAGGAGGGAGAAGATACGCTGTGATATCAACTACCACAAATAAAAAAAAAAAAAAAATGTTTAACGAAAAAAGCAATTTTCTTTTAACACATTCCCTTTAAAATAGCTGAGTTGGAGTAAGTAGATTTGACCCTATCTGTATACTGTTATGTACCCAAGACTCTATATGGCAGCATTTTTACTAAAACTAGTGTATGGAACAATGTGCACTATTGTACTGAAAATTGTCACTAACTTTTCACACAAATTTGCACTATTGAATAGGATAGGAGAATATATGAAAATATGTAATATATTTTATGAGAGGAAAAATGTCCCTTTCTTCACTTATCAGCTCTTTTGGGCCCCCACACTCTGCTTTCTAAGATAACATTCCCTTTGCATTTTCTTCTAATCCCATTTTGTGAGACTATGACAGGCTGTTATGGACAAATGAGAATTACAGATAGAGGCTGTTGAGGGAAAATTGATAAAAAAAAAATAATACCATACATGCTCATGTGGTTTGAGCTGGAGCTATTCAGTAGAGATTTTAGCAAAATGGTTGGTTCGATTCAAGTAAGTGATCCAATATTTTGCTAAGGGTATATGTCATAAAAATGGTGACAGATTCCCTTTAAACCTGTCTCCTTATCTCGAATAAGGCTGTCTATTTTCTCACTCTCACTAGTCTGACATATTTTTGAAAGGGAATTGCATTGTTTTCTGCCACTGAACCCAAAAACATAGCTGTAATAAGCAGGATTAAAAAAAGACACTAGGGCGGCATTCATCAAACAAATCAGATTCCATCTTTCATTTTTCAAAGCTCCTTTGAGAAATAAAAGGTGGAATCTATGGGTAACTAAGCAAGCTTTCTGTTACACCAGTTTTGATAAATCGACACCTAGAAATACCCATTATTGTGACAAAAGAAACTATAAATTTTACCTTATTTCACGTTACATTATTTTGTGTTTTTTTTGGTGTGTGCTTGTGCTACCTTATACATATCCCATAGTGGTGTGTGTAGGAAGGACAACTTGTCCGCAGATGCAAAAGGTTTGATACAATGCAATAATAAATCTAAATTACAAATTTTTATGAGGTCCTAAAGGTGAAAAATGGCTTTTCCCTAATAAGGTTACTCACTTTTCATGAAAGCGTCACTATAATTTCTAATTTTCTTTTTCCTCATTGCTGGGCCTATTGTTTTGTGGTGAAAGCAAATCTTGATCTGCAAAACATCTACCGCAAATTTACTGAGAAGCCCTACAGAAACTGCAAATTGATTATATTCATTCTTCTTTCACAGTAATTCATCATTCGATATTTATAAGAATAAAAGTTATTACAGGGAAACAGACAATATGAGACCCGGCAAGGCAGACTGGCTAGCTCTAATATGGCAATGCTTTTCTATACAGATGGTTGGATTATAATGAGGGCACGTTTTGATCCCTGTGCCCTGAAATGAGATGCACCTAATTTATTATGGTGCAGTAACATATATATATATATATATTTATATATATAGATATATTTGTGGTAGGAGCTGAGAGAGGAACAGAATAGGCATGCCTACGTACTGTCCTGACCTAACTGGCTGGAGTGTGCCCGGAGCCAGTGACGAGGTAAGGCCTGAATAAGTGGGCAAAAAGAGAACTGGCACGGAGTAAGGTGTAATGCATTTATTGGAGCATTATGGGACCTACAATGCCAAAGAACGAAAGGCTCTGGAGATCTCAACCCGCGGATTCGGAATGTACCTTGCGTAGCAGGACGACCGCCAACGACCCATCTTGCGGATGATGTGCGCCGGTACCTGGTGACTGGATGCTGCGGAAGCAGCCCCTATACGAAAGGAGTGCCCGGATATCGTGCTAGGGTTGTACCCCAACCCTGCCGCCAGGGTGCGGATATTGGAGACGAACAGGGCCGAAGAAAGGGGCTTACCGTTAATCGGGAGCAACGGGTCGTCTAACGCGGGAGACTTGAGGGAGGCCAGGAACTCCTGGAGCACCTTGATGGGACACCAACAGTTGGCCGTAGGGAAGAATTCCACCTCGGTGGGAGGACCAGCTTGATTGGTCTTGGAGGATGGAATGGACAGGATGGAGTGGTCGGAGTGCCAGGCGAGATGTCGCCTGAGCAGGGTTGTTCGGGAGATGGCGCTGCAGGTGAACTCCCCGGGTCTGAGAAACCCATAGAACCCGAGGTACATGGCTGCTTTGGTAATGATGCTCGCTGAGTGCCCAAAAGGGAGACCGTCTAGGGCTATGGATAACCTGCGGAAAAGCTCACCTGACACCGGTTGCCTGCGCACCTGGACTGCCGCGCTAACTTTCTGAATGCCCCTGAGGGTGGCTTTTATGGCCTGCTTCGAAAAGATGGATTTGGCAGAGGGGTCGTTGAGCATCCGATGGTGCTGGATGCTGGCCAAATACAGCTTGATGGTGTTAAAAGAGAGGTGGCGGTGGGCGTGGCAATGGGCTATGAAGGCCATGATAAATGTGACCTCGTCCACCTCCCCTTGAGGATGGGTGTCAATGAACTGCTTGAACATTCTGAACCCGGCGTCATAGTTCCTGGCGGTGTTGGCGGCTAGCGACCACTGGACTAACAACCGTGTGGTTGCTATCAGGGGCTCTAGTCCAGCAGGAGGGAGCTGTATGGTGGAGCTGGAATGCCTCTGGGGTCTGCCTCTGGGAGTTCCTGAAAGAAAACATCGAGATTAAAACGGGACAGGGCGTCGGCCACCACGTTCTGCGCTCCCTGGATATGGAAAACGAAGATATGGAAGTTGAACGTTAAGGACAGCTAGACAAGCCTACGCAGCAGGGACATGATCCTGAGAGACTTGGCCCTCCCCTTGGAGATTACCTCTACCAGGACCTGACTGTCTGTCCTGAAGATGACCGATTTGTTCGCCCAGAGTGGACCCCAAACGTGGACAGCCGCCACTATTGGGTATAGCTCCAACAGCAGAGAGGATCTCATAGCCTCAGCCTCGGATAGGAGTTCCACCGGCCAACTGCCGACCAACCACTGTGGATAGAAGATGGCCGCACACCTGCGGGAGGCCGCGGCGTCGGTGAAAACCGTGGGGGATGCTGCATCCGGGGATGGCACAAACAAGGAGATGCCATTCCACCCGGCCAGGAAAGCCTGCCACATCTGAAGATCCGCCATGGCGTGACTGTCCAGCCGGACGGTGGAGTCCTGATCCGGGGCTGCCGGGAGGAGATTGAGGAGTCGGGAGGTGAAGGACCTGCCCTGTGGCATGATTTTGAATGCACAGTTGAGGGACCCTAGCCGGGACTGGAGCTCCCGCTTGGACAGGACTCCGGAAGAGGCTGCGGAGGAAACGGTGGCCTTGATCTTAGCCAGCTTGGCCACGGGGAGGCTAGCCTCCATGCGGACCGAATCCAGGGTGATGCCCAAGAAGGTAACCCCGGTGCCTGGACCCTCTGTCTTGGCGGATGCCACGGGGACCTCGAGACTGGCGAACAGCTGGAGCAAGCTCGCCATCCCCGAGGGGGGCCTTGGGGCCTCTCGACGATCAGGAAGTCATCCAGATAATGGATGACCATGTCCAGACCCCCGTGATGGACAAGGATTCAATGCAGCGCACAGGCGAACCTGTCGAACATCCACAGGCTGCTTTTCGACCCAAAGGTGAGCCGGTTGGCAAAATAGTACCCGTCTGCCCAATGCAACCCATAATATTGCCACATGCGACATGTGTGGAGCCGACAAGTCATAAATTAAAAGTTTTTTATTGGAGGCCTGCTTGGAGACCAAACCAATGGGGTTTATCTTCCAAGTAGCGAAGGGGATGGATTTGAACGGGCCCAGCAGGAATCCCTTCCGAACCTCGTCCTGCAACAGGGTGGCTACTGACGCAATGAGAATGGACGCCAGGTTGACGTCCCTCCCTGCCAGAATGTCTCTTTTCAGATTTTCTGGGATGAAGTGCGAGGGGGCAATCTGGGGGCTGGCACGGACCGTACCTGGTGCCGCATCTTGGGAAGTAGAAGGTAAGGCCGGAGGGGCTGGGGAAGGTGGTGCCGCCGGAGGCCGGGACTCCAATTCCCCCATCCTGGTTTGGATATCCGCTACCGAACCTGCCAAACTGCCGATGGTGGCCTGCAACTGCAGCAGGGACAGCTGGATTGACGAGAGAGAGGGCTGGTCGCTGGAGCCCGTCAGCTCTGTCATTAGGAGACGGTACAGCTCCGCCTTTCTCGCGGAGGCGGGATGACGAATTCCTCTACTGTTGAGCTCTGCAACGAGCTTCGGGATTGTCCAGCTTTGCAGAGAGGGGTTACTGGCGCGCCCCGACACGGAGGTCCCGGGTAAAGACAGGCTATCGTCCGATTCCGGGGCCTGCGACATCTTTACGCTGTATGGAGGAGGTATGAAAGCAACAGATGAAATTTTTCCCCTCCCCCAGACAACCGAACGGGAGCTGCAAGAGGACTGGTTTGACTGAAGAGTTAGGATCGCTACTTACCTGGAATGAAACGAACAACGCTACTAACTTCTGCGGTGAGCTGAAGACCTATGAATGGAAGCTCGTGAAGAAGTATACTTAACGCAGGGACAGGATGCAACAGCAGCCTCGTGGCTGGATCTTACCTAAAGAAGGAGGAACCTGGCGCTATGACAGTGGCTTGCTTGCAGCTCTGGTGGCTTGAGGCCCTGTTTACGTGAAGAAATAAGCTGTGTTGGACCGATACCCGGCGATGGATGCGAACAGCCGGTCCCTCATGCAGCGAAAGAGGGGGGGGGGGGGCTGCGCGACCCTGCCCATGCTAACTTGGGGAATATGAAAAAAACAAAAAAGGGGGGGAGGGGCCCCTGCGTGGGTCTAAAGCCGAAGTACCATAGTGAATCAGAAAACCGCACCTGAGTGAATCAGGGAATACACCATGCCTGAGCGATTCAGGGAACACACAACACTCGAGCGCTACAGAGAACCCATGACACCTGAGCGAAACAGGGAACACATGACACCTGGCCAACACAGGGCACACATGACCCCTGAACGAACAGGGAACATATGACCCCTGAATGAACAGGGAACACATAACCCCTGAATGAACAAGGAACACATGACACTCAAGCGACTCAGGGAACACATGACACCCGAGCGACTCAGTGAACACATGACACCAAAATGAATCCGGGGAGACATAATACCTGAGTGATTCAGGGAAGACATAACACCTGAGCGATTCAGGGGAGACATAACACTTGAGTGATTCAGGGGAGACATAACACATGAGCGATCCGGGGAGACATAATACCTGAGCGATTCAGGGACGACATTACACCTGAGCGATTCAGGGGAGACATTACACCTGAGCGATTCAGGGAAGACATTACCCCTGAGCGATTCAGGGAAGACATTACACCTGAGCGATTCAGGAAAGACATTATACCTGAACGATTCAGGGATGATATTACACCTGAGCGATTCAGGGAAGACATTACACCTGAGCGATTCAGGGAAGACATTATACCTGAGCGATTCAGGGAAGACATTATACCTGAGCGATTCAGGGACGACATTACACCTGAGCGATTCAGGGAAGACATTACACCTGAGCGATTTTAGGGAAGACATTACACCTGAGCGATTTTAGGGAAGACATTACACCTGAGTGATTCAGGGAACATATGACACCAGGTGGTAGTGAAATAATACTGTGAGTCAGTATCACATGCAGATGACAGGCATCACTCTTATAATCTTTGCACACTTCACTTATTTGGGCAGTCATGGGGCCAAAACTGACCAAATAACTTAAGTATGAACTCAGCTTTACAGGTCGATGTTGGCGCCAAGAAGAAGCACACTCCTTTTTTAACATTGTCAGCTGATTCCACATAGATGTCTACAGAACCTGTAAAGCCCCCCTGACAGAGTGGAGAGGGTGTCAGCAGTAAGTTTGTGTAGATGTCACTGATTAATTTGCCCTTCCTCTGATCTGTCATAACAATAACCCACAAGAAACGGATCCTGTCTCTGGAGCATCCGCCTTTACTCGGTCAGCATTTGCTCAATTATATCCATTAGTATTGCTAATGCAAAAAAAAAAACAAAAAAAAACACAGGAGTGGATCTTAAACAGAGATGATACGTGAATGGAATATTTGCATGACTTCTGTGTTTTGTACCCACACCTGCTTTTGGCTACCAAATCATAAGCCAATTCTCATGGAACCATAGATGCCTTACAGCTGCTACATAGACAGGATCTGTTGTGCGCCTAATTTTTCCTTCCTTCTGACAGATTAGAAGTAAGGTCAAATAAATCATGATGTCAGTCAGGCCGAAAGCCACAATAGAGGACCATTCATGAAGTGGCGAGGGTGGAAACAGCATGAGAAGTCCACAGAGTGGACCTATGACATAGTGGTGAGGTGGAATCAGTATGAGGAGGCCACCGAATGGCACAATGACATAGTCTGGAGTTGTCAGCATCAATAGAAGGCCACCGAGTGGCACAATGACAGAGTCTGTAGTTGGCAGCAGTATGAGGAGGCCATCGAGTGGAACAATGACAGAGTCTTGAGGTGGCAGTAGTATGAGGAGGCCACTGAGTGGAACAATGACAGAGTATGGAGGTGGCGGCAGCAGCAGCATCAGGAGAAGGCCACTGAGTGGCACAATGAAAGAGTCTGGAGGTGGAAGCAGTATGAGGAGGCCACCGAGTGGCACAATGACCGAGTCTGGAGGTGGCGGCATCATGAGGAGACCACAGAGTGGCCCAGAGACAGGGTCTGGAGGTGGCAGCAGTGTAAGGAGGCCAACGAGTGGCATAATGACAGAGTCTTGAGGTGGCGGCAGTATGAGGAGGCCATCGAGTGGCACAATGACAGAGTCTGGAGGTGGCGGCAGCAGCAGCATAAAGAGAAGGCCACCGAGTGGCACAATGACAGAGTCTGGAGGTGGCAGCAGTATGAGGAGGCCAATGAGTGGCACAATGACAGTCTGGAGGTGGCAGCAGTATGAGGAGGCCACCAAGTGGCACAATGACAGAGTCTGGAGTTAGCAGAATCAGGAGAAGCCCACCGAGTGACACAATGACAGAGTCTGGAGGTGGCAGCAGTATGAGGTGGCCACTGAGTAGCACAAAGACCGAGTCCAGAGGTGGCGGCAGCAGCAGCATCAGGAGAAGGCCACAGAGTGGCAAGGTGACATAATGTGTAGATGGCAGCAGCATCAGGATACCACAGAGTGGCATGGTGACATAGTGTGGATATGGCAGCAGCAGCATCAGGATACCACAAAGTGGCAAGGTGACAGAGTGGAGATGGCAGGAGCAGCATCAGGAAACCACACAGTGCAAAGGTGAAATAGTGTGGAGATGGCAGCAGCAGCATCAGGAGACCACAAAGTGACTCGGTTACAGTGGGGCGGTGGGTGGCAATACCAGTACCCGCTAACAAAGGTGGGTGAAAGAAGAAGCACTTGGCATCAGATGTGTGGCAGCATCAGAGTAGTAGCTGAGGTAGGTAGCCAGAAGAAACCGGTCTCTTTCTTCATGATTTGATGAGGCAGCATAGATGATCCAATCAGATGCATCAGTCTTTGGTGGATGGAAATCCTGGATGATCCACACCTGATTCATTTTGACTAAGTCTCCACATTTTGGGTGGACAGGCGAGTTCTCCTTGAGGTAACTATGGCCCCCGCCACACTAAACATCCAATCTGATGCCACACTACTGGCCAGGCAGGACAGCTTTTCCAGGGCAAACTCTGCTAGTTGCGGCCAAAAATCCAGTTTGGCTGTCCAGTAGTCCAGCGGATCTTCAATCTGGGTTGGCAGGGTGCTGTCCAAGTATGCCACCACCTGCTGGTTCAGGTTCTGCTCCAGGTCTACCTGCTACTGCTGGTGAGTAGTTTCTTCACTATGCAGGTGAAGAAAGCTACTCATCAGCGACTGTAGACTCAGGCTGCTGCTGATCGAGCTGGAACTGCTCCTGCCGCCCCACCCCTCCCCAGCAGCCATGGCAGTGGAACGTGAGCACAGAGGGCCCCCCCCCCCCCCCGGTCAGACCTGCGAGAGGATGGACAATGACTACATAGGATGTCTCTGTAGTATTTCAGTTTGTCCTCCCTCTCAGTGGGTGTTATAAAGGCCCCCATTTTGGACCGGTAACGAGGGTCCAACAAGGTGGACAGCCAGCAGTCATCCCTCTGCCGAATGATAACAATTCGGCTGTCACTACGCAAGCAAGTGAGCATGCATCAGGACATTTGTGCAAGTGACTCGGACGACTCCCTGCCTCCATCACCACTGCATACTGCCACGGTGTGTCTGGGTCCTCTGTCTCATCTTCCTCATCGCCCTGTAGCTCCTCTGGCTGCTCCTGCCCCTCCTCTCCTGTCAGCCAAGTAGAAAAACCACCCACTTTGCTACACATTGCCTGTGCTCCAATGTCCTCCTTCCCCTCTTCCAGTTCAGCCCGCAAAGGGCTCATGTGGCCGTGAGATCTAGGCGCCACGTCTCCTGGCCAGCCATTGTTACCACCATATGTTCCAGGACATGAAGCAGTGGAATGACACTGTTCATCCCGTAATCCTGGAGACTAACAAATAACATGGCGTTCTCAAAGGACCTGAGCAAACTGCAGGTGTCACGCATGAGCTCCCACTGGCTGACATCAAAGTTACACAAGGGAATACTCCTATCCGCTTGAATCATTAAGAAATCGTGGATAGCCTTTCTCTGTTCATATAGCCGGTCCAAAATATGCAGCGTGTAATTCCAACTGGTGGAAACGTTGCATATAAGCATATGTTGGAGAATGACGTTCGGCTGCTGCAGTTAAACGAGAATGTGCTTTGCGGTTTATTAGTGGCTGAAGTGGATGCAAAGTTTCCTGGCCATTTTTAGGATGTCTTGCAGATGGATGGAAGACTTCAGTAACCGGTTGACAACCAGATTGAACACGTGTGCCATGCAGGGAGCATGGCTCAGCCCTCCTTGACGCACTGGCAACACAATGTTCTTCCCATTGTCGGTCACCATCGTTCCGATTTTGATTTGTCGGGGAGAAAGCCAGGATTCGATTTCTTGACCAAGGACACGGAGCAGTTCCTACCGTGTGACTCCATTCACCTAAGGAAACGAGGTGCAGAACAGCATGACACCGCCATACCCTGCACATGTGGTATGCTGGAGGGGCACTGTGACTTGTCCCTGCAGTGGAGGCTGAGGACATGGTGGAGGATGAGGAGGCAGAGGTAGACACTGTCGGAGGACCAACGGCGGGACAACATGGAGGCATAAGCAGCGTGACCTGACTAAGTTGCTGGTGTGGCTGTGCAGGAACCACATTCACCCAGTGGGCTGTAAAGGACATGTATTGTCCATGACTTTTGTTACAGCTCCACACATCGGCGCTGCTGTGCACTTTGGCAGACACCGACAGGCTCAAGGACTGGCCCACCTTCTGTTCTACATATTTGTGCAGGGCTGTTACTGCCTTTCTCACAAAGAAATGATGGCTTAGAATTCTCCACCTCGGCTTGGCACAAGCCATCAGTTCTTTGAAAGGTGCAAAGTCTACCACTTGGAAAGGGAGGGACTGCAGCACCAGAAACTTGGCCAGGAGCACATTTAGCTTCTGCGCCGTTTGATGAGTGCACAAATACTGCTGTCTCTTTGCAATCCATTCGGAGATCGATTGCTGATGGAGTGACTGACGAGGAGCAGGAGGAGGAGGAGCAGGAACATCTGGACCAGCAGAAGATGGGAATAACAGACAGCTCCCTTCAGCTGAGGTGGTGGAGCCTTGACTGGCTGAAAATGGGTGCATGTCACTGGTTGATGCAGTGGCTGCTGCGGCAGTCTGGACCACATCGGAGCCACGGTTCTCCTAGGCCACTTTATGGTGACGCTGCATATGTTGACGCAGGGCCGTAGTGCCAACATTGGCACCCTGGCCACGTTTCACCTTCTGCCCACATATTCTACATATGGCCATATTAATCTCCTGCGGCGGCTTAACAAAAAACTGCCACACCGCTGAGCAGGTGATTTTCCTGACTGCTACTGCTGCTTCTTCTCTGAACCCCTGCTCCACTACTGCACCACTACTTCCCGGGCAGGTAGGCTGCTGTGAAGTAGGCGGTCTACCTCGGGCACGTTTGGCTCCCGACCTCCCACTGCTGCCACCCTGCTGACTCCCAGCAATGCTACCACCTTGCTGGCTCAGCTGCTCCCTCACAGGCAAGCTGCCACAGTCTTCTCCTGATGATGATGATGAAGCCCCTTCTGCACCCGACTCCCAAGTGCGATCGGCTTCATCATCAAGTAGTGTCTGCATGTCACTGATGTCCTCCTCAACAGTCACTGGGTCAGGAGCCTGACCACTCGCAACACCACCTCCCACGCCACTCTCCTCATCACTACTTGGCCACCTAGCGGAGGAAGCGGTGGATGTCTCCTACAGATCTTGTATGGGCAGTAGCTGCTGACCGCCCTCTAGTAGCTCTTCCTCGCTGAAAAGTGAAGCTGAGCCTACGGCATATAATACTTCTCACGGTCGTCAGACACACCCAGGCAATGCCAACTAAGGGGTGTGTCTGACGAACTGCACCAACTGTTGGCTGGGGGTGTCTGATATCACTTGGGATGAATTGAATGACCAAATGAACCAATCAAGAACCGCTGGGTTGCTGGTAAACACACGACCAGTAGATGACAATGGGAGCTCAGGCCTCTCGCTGCGACTCCTGCTGCCACGCCCCCTTACTCTGCTGTGACCTCTGCCTGCGCACTTCTCACTTCTCTGTCTGACATACTTTTAGCTGAATTAAATAAATTAAAAGCAAATTAAAACACCCCTAAAAGCGACAAATAAATGCTTTCACCACAAATAACTGCAACAGTGAAGTGCGTATATATTTTTCTTTTTGTACTGAAATAGGGCACTAAATGCTTTCACCAAAAATAACTGCAACAGTGATGTGCGTATATATTTTTCTTTTTGTACTGAAATAGGCCACTAAACGTTTTTAACACATATAACTGCAGAAGTGAACTGAGAATATATTTTTATTTTTATACTGAAATAGGCCACTAAACGCTTTCACCACAAATAACTGCAACAGTCAAGTGCGTATATATTTTTATTTTTGTACTGAAATAGGCAACTAAACACTTTTACTGCAAATAACTGCAACAGTGAACTGCGTATATATTTTTCTTTTAGTACTGAATTACATCACTAAATGCTTTCACCACATATGACTGCAGAAGTGAACTGCGTATATATTTTTATTTTTGTACTGAAATAGGCCACTAAATGCTTTCAACACATATAACTGCAGAAGTGAACTGAGAATATATTTTTATTTTTGTACTGAATTAAGCCACTAAATGGTTTCAACACATAAAACTGCAGAGGTGAACTGAGAATATATTTATCTTTTTGAAATAGGCCACTAAACGCTTTCACCACAAATAACTGCAACAGTGAAATGCAGATATATTTTTCTTTTTGTACAGAAATATGTCACTAAACACTCTCACCATATATAACTGCAGAAGTGAACTGTGTATATATTTTTATTGTTGTACTGAAATAGGCCACTAAATGCTTTTGCCGCAAATAACTGCAACAGTGAACTGCGTATATCTTTTACTTTTTGTACTGAAATACATCACTAAACACTTCTACCGCAACAGTGAACTGTGTATATATTTTTCTTTTTGTACTGAAATACGTCACTAAACGCTTTCACCACATATAACTGCAGAAGTGAACTGCGTATATATTTTTATTTTTGTACTTAAATAGGCCACTAAACGCTTTCATTACAAATAACTGCAACAATGAAGTGCGTGTATTTTTTTCTTTTTGTACTGAAATAAGCCACTAAATGCTTTCAACACATATAACTGCAGAAGTGAACTGAGAAAATATTATTTTTCTACTGAAATAGGCCAATAAATGCTTTCACCACAAATAACTGCAACAGTGAAGTGCATATATATTTTTCTTTTTGTACTGAAATAGGCCACTAAACGCTTTTAACACATATAACTGCAGAAGTGAACTGAGAATATATTTTTCTTTTTGTACTGAAAAAAGCCACCAAATGCTTTCAACACATAACACTGCAGAAGTGAACTGAGAATATATTTTTATTTTTGTACTGAAATATGCCACTTAACGCTTTCAACACATAAAACTACAGAAGTGAACTGAGAATATATTTTTCTTTTTGAACTGAAATAGGCCACTAAACGCTTTCAACACATAAAACTGCAACAGTGAACTGCATATATATTTTTCTTTTTGTACTGAAATACGTCACTAAACGCTTTCATCACATATAACTGCAGAAGTGAACTGCGTATATATTTTTATTTTTGTACTTAAATAGGCCACTAAACGCTTTGATTACAAATAACTGCAACAGTGAAGTGCGTGTATTTTTTCTTTTTGCACTGAAATAGGCCACTAAATGCTTTCAACACATATAACTGCAGAAGTGAATTGAGAAAATATTATTATTTGTGTACTGAAATAGGCCAATAAATGCTTTCACAACAAATAACTGCAACAGTGAAGTGCGTATATATTTTTATTTTTGTACTGAAATAGGCGACTAAACACTTTCAACACATGTAGCTGCAGAAGTGAACTGAGAATATATTTTTCTTTTTGTACTGAAAGAGGCAACTAAACGCTTTCAACACATAAAACTGCAGAAGTTGACTGAGAATATATTTTTATTTTTGTACTGAAATGGGCCAATAAATGCTTTCACCACAAATAACTGCAACAGTGAAGTGCGTATATATTTTACTTTTTGTACTGAGATAGGCCACTAAACAATTTCAAAACATATAACTGCAGAGGTGAACTGAGAATATATTTTTATTTTTGTACTGAATACGCTTTCAACACATATAACTGCAACAATGAAATGAGTATATATTTTTATTTTTGTACTGAAATACGCCACTAAACGCTTTTACCACATATCAACATAGCACTTGCACCCCAAAACAAAATTGCTGCAATGACAGAGCTGTATAATGGCTATTTGTATCCCCCAAAAATCTTTCTCCGCACTTGTAAATAGCTTTTCTAGCACTGTCTCTAGCACCTTCAGACATCTCTTCCTGCACTAAGATGCTGTGAAATGATTCCTCCCTATCCTTTCTCTGCACTTATAAAATCTTTTTTTTTTTTTTTTTTTCCACAATGAGGTTTTTCCTATTGCTGTCCCTAGCACCTTCTCATTTCTGTCTCTGCACTTTGAACGCTGGAAAATGTCTGTATCCAAGATGGCCGCTGTATTTATAGGGCTGTGATATCACAGGGCTGGCTGCTGATTGGCTGCGTGCATGGCATTATGGGTCACCCCTCCTTACCAGAGTTTCTTGCCCCATGTCCTCACATGTGTAGCCGCCATTTTCAGAAAAATTGTGATTTGCTTATCTCTAATATACATGTATACATCTATAACTGCCATTCCTATGGATGCGTCTCCTCCTTTCAAATGATGTTGCATCTGTCTGTAATTCCTCTCTTTTAACTGTTTTTAATCATGTGATATAATAAAGATTATGTCATGTGATTTGTTTTCTGTATGCGATCTGGAATTTCTTTGAAGGTTATTTTCATATGTTTATAGCCATAGGCACTGGGTATATCATAGCCTAACATGTGATGAGGTATATGGCATATATATTGCTATTGCTAATGGTATATTTAGAGTTTATTGTGTCCTGTAGGGGTTAAAAAAATTGCAGATGTGTTTGAAATAACCTTCCCTTCTCCCAATTATTTTTTAGTCACTACTAGATAAGGATTCTGGATGCACTGCTGTATGTAAAGGGCCCTTTACAGGGGCAGAGAATCAGACAGATAATCGTTAACGAGCGTTCATAAGAATGCTCATTAGCGATTATTTGGTGGTGTAAAGGTGCCACCGATAAACAAGCGAAATGCTCAATCATCGGGTAATGGATCATTCAGGCTGTCTAAACAGCGTCTACTGCCGGCAAACAACGAGTCAGTATGGTGAAGAGTGATGGCATTCGGGATCGTTCCTACCCATGCTGTGGAGGAGAACACTGACGAGCAGGCAATTTCCAGGAAGGAATGTTTCCCTCCCAAGAATCGCCTGCTGTATTGTCCCATCTAAAAGGACCTTATGTATTTATGTAGTATATTTGCTGTTTTTATGTGTGCATTGCTATGTGTAATGTAGTTTGTGTATGTAGATATGTACTGTAAACCTATCAAATTGTACGCACACTGAGGTGACCAAACTTCTCAAACAGCCCATGGTGCCCTTAATGTCCATACACATAGCATAGAGCTATCAATCTCCACATTTACAGAATTTATTCTAACCTAGTGGTACAAAAGGATTATTGTGCAAATCAAGATATGTAGAGCACTGAAAATCCTTCTTGAAAACATAGCTAACAGTCACCTTGTACTATGCCCGGTGTTCTAAGACCAAATCATTTTTCTAAAATGACTGAATATCTGTGATAATTTGTTTAATTGTTTTGGACACCGACACTGGCATGCCATCATCTAATCCTCCATTACACCCCACACACGTCAAAGTGAACTTGCCCTGCATCAAGCTGGAAAAAATGTCGCAGCAAAAGACCTAAGCAGCTGGCGAGTTTATTTCTAACCACTAAAGCATTATTTCATTTTCGGCTTCATATCACAAGTAGGAAATTGGAGTAAAAATTGCTTCAGAAGGAAGCACAATAGAAAACAGCTAAAGCTGTGATTGATTTTCTGCCGAATTGCTGCTTTCCATAACTTGTATAGTACAATGAAAGAGATTTAATTTTCCCTAATCTCAGATCTGCAATTATTCTCTTTGTAATGACAATAACTATTTGTTACTACCCACACATAGATAAATACAGTATATAACTAGACTGGTAATAAGATAGCAATCATTGACTGCCACATTTCAAGCAAATGACTCTCACTGAAAGAAAAATATTAGTGAATACTGGCTTTAAACTTGATTTTTTAATAAATAGTAATTTCCAACTCATTCTTTTCCCTCCCACCAAAGCTCATTTCACATAGGAAGAGTTTGTTGCATTTTTATCTACTGCAATCATTTATTGTAGTGGACAGATGTACAATGTGAGCGAATCCCATTTACAACTGCAGTTTCATGTGTTTTCATGAGAAATCAGACCAAAAAGTGTATGATTTTTCCCTCATCTGTAACAGATCATAAGGAGAAATGTTTGTTGGAATATTTTCTTGTGTTTGTGAAAATAAAATCCCAATTCAATAAATACCACTGATGCCTTACCACAACGGGGTCATGTCTCACACACGGCCAAGTTTTTTTTAAACGGGGGCTCTTGAGTAAAAAATATTTTTGAAAAGGGTAGGGAAACTACTAGAATAATTTAAAAAAACGATTCCCGAACTCCTTCAATTCCAGCACCACTGCTCCGATCCACCCTGCCACTGCAGCCATGATGTCATGTTTTTGACTGCAGTGTGGTATATGGGCATGTCACTGCTGCAGTCTGAAAAACCAAGTACAGTGGGGAGGACAGAGCAGTGGTCCTGGAAACAACCCCTTTAAAGAAGATAGATTGCACAATCAGAAACCCCCAACAAGCTGCATACTTTTACTACTTTTACAGCAGCATGTTCTGGGATTCCAGCAGTGATTTTCGTGCCTCTCCGATATGTCCTGTTAGTTTCACAAAAGCAGTGAATTGTCAGGTAGGTGGTTTACAGCACTCAATGTCAATGGTTTTGAGGTGGAATTGCTCGCCTGACAACTTACTGTGATCAAGTGTGATATTTACAGCTGAATTGTGACCTGCAGTTTTCTGAGAGTATTGCGGATGTGCTAGCGGCCATCTAGCAACCCATGTCCTCAGCTCTATACCCAAAATCCAGGTGACAGGTTCCCTTTAACACTGACAAATGTAAGGTTATGCACATGGGAAGGAATAATGCAAGTCACCCGTACATACTAAATGGTAAAACACTCGGTAACACTGACATGGAAAAGGACTTTTTGGAGAACAGCAAACTAAGCTGTAGAAACCAGTGTCAGGCAGCTGCTGCCAAGGCCAATAAGATAATGGGTTGCATCAAAAGGGGCATAGATGCCGTGATGAGAACATAGTCCTACCACTTTACAAATCACCAGTCAGTAAAGTAGTTGCTAAAGGCATTCACACCCTGCAATTGCATTTGTGGGGTGCTAAAGGGCGACAGTGGGAGCCCAATACCTTTGAAACCACTTACATATCATCATAGTTATTGTCCTCATTATTGTAGGATTGTAGGTTTGTGGGATTGAGACCGGTACCACCTTAAAAAGGTGATTGTGCAATTTTAAAGCCTATTATTAACTGCCATAAAAACATGTGGGCGATCACAGGTTAACCGTTTAGAAAGCTCACACATGAATGTAACCACTTTCAGTCCCTTTTGAACTCCTCTCATGCCTCTACTTTTCTTTTCATTCTAGCACTTCAAACATAACATTAGTGATTACTACTTCTTACCTAAAGTTCTCCTCTGAACTGCTATATTAAAATTCCCTGCTCTCACAAGACAACAGTTCTTAGATTACACTTTTGGGAACAAAATTGGCCAAGTTGTTTTTCTTATTACAGTTGCATTGTAAAGTATAGCCAGCTATTCTTTTCAATGCAGTTAAATCAAAGGTCTCCCGGCCAAACAAATAAGCAGAACACACTTCTGTGCCATATCTTAAGCTAACAAAACTCTATAGAAACATTAGACCAAGGGTACCTCACCTGTAGCCTGAGGCTGTAAGGGGCCCGCAATGCCATTTTGTGAGACCCCCTAACCTAGCACCACTGTGGGGGTAGGCAATGTTTGGCTGGTATTGGTATAAGGGGAGTTTAGCGTTCAATTTTAAGCAACTTAAAGGGGTTGTCCCACAAAAAATATTCTACAGTTTTTAAACTAGCACCTGGATATGAATACTTTTGTAATTTCATATAATTAAACATTTAGTATAGCCAGTTATTCAATAAAATGTATCTGTATAGCGCCACCTGCTATTTGTTTTTTTCTTATTTCTTTGTCCTGTTCACTGAGATGGCCGCACATGCTCAGTTTTATCTTTCAACTGCCTCCTGAGCTGTGATAGGGAGAGCATGGACACGCCCCCTTAGATGCAGAAGAAACGAGACACGCCTATTGATATTTCAGCTTGATATAAATCTAGCAGAGCAATGAATGTGGAGATCTCTTGGTCCACGTGAGGTACAGGGCTGGTTCTAGCTTTGTTAGAAAGAGATTTGTATGTAGTATATGATGTCTGATTTTCATTTTTTACATTAATCATGGGATAACCCCTTTAAAGCACATAACTGTTACTGGTTATGTCTGTTTGGGACTATTACTGGAGTTATGCGCTCTGAATACCTTTTTTATCCATGTCATACAGCACCCCCTCAGGTCTGGTAAAATACAGTACATTTGTGGTACCCAGATTGATCCTTGAAATGGACATTCCTATGCAAGAGTGGTCTGGGAACTTAAAGTGGCCCTGGAAAAAAGCTAAAAGTTGTAGGTGAGTCCATATTGACAGAAGGCGGTGCAACACAAATAGGGGGGGGCAACACAAGGCACAGCTAGAAAGGACAACAGAAGTAGGCAGTGCCAGCAATCCCGTAGTGCAGCACCAAATACCGCCCCTGTAAAACCAAACTCCATAGTGCAGCACAAAATACTACCCTATCACCATTTTAAGGACGGCAATACAGGAGGGCACATACAGCTGCTGGCCAGGTGCATAAGTCCCCGATCCTTCTACATTAATGCTGAGAGCATCAGATCACTATGTACCTGGCCAGAAGCCATGAGAAGGACACGGGCAGCCTCCCTGGGCATCACCGGAAAATTTCCCTGTAGGGTCTATGGTCAATCCGCCCGTATTCTTATGTAAAAAAATAATAATATGTATTGCATGTCAACAGTATATATTATAAACTTGTAACATGTTCACCATGTCAGAGAGAAGACAACATGGTCATCCATGTGTGTGGCTCTCTTCATCATAGTTTATGGAAGCTGTGAAACTATAAATAGTTGCAGCCATGTCATTGCCTCTTTTCTGGGGTGCAGAACAAGAGAGTAAGTGGCCACCAATCTTTTCATACATTTCTGAGTCTCCCACCTGTCAGATATTTAGGGCATATACTGCTGATATACTAAAACTATCCCAGATGGGAATACCTCTAAATTTCACCACGACCCTTAGGAATGGTTCGGTCCAGAACAGTACATTTACACAAACCTAGTTTAACTCACTCACAGCCGCATGTGGACCGCGACCCCACTCACTTGAATGGGGTCCGCGATCCGTCAATTCCGCAAAAACAGAGGACAAGTTCTATCTCTTTGCGGAACGGATCCCCGGAATGGAACCCCACGAAAGCACTCTGTAGTGCTTCCGTTCTACAACGCATCTCCGGATTTGCAGACCCATTCAAGTGAATGGGTCTGCATCCGTGATGTGGAATGCACACGGCCGGTGTCCCGGGCCGCAATACGGCCACGGGGAACACACGGTCGCGTTCAAGAGGCCTTAAATTGGTTTACACTTTGATATTTTTAATATACCACTTTATCTAACAATTCTAATAGCTAGAACACGTGTATATATCTTTATATTACACATAGGAGATAAGCTAACAAATACAAAAAAGAAGCCTTATTGAAGTATAAACTCCATGAAGTCCACATATGCAATTTAATAATCTTATGCTTCAGAAATGCATACGTCATCATTACACCATATGGCAAAAATACTAAAGATACTTTATTTCTTCTCATTATGTTTGATAGCAAATTTTAATTTTCACACTATGCAATTCTAATTAAATGCAAATACCTCAACAGGGATTAACTTTTCTGTAAAAAGATGCATTGTGTTTATGTAGATGCTATTTGCTCTACAAAGACTTAGTCTACACTGAATTAAGAAAAGCTGCTTAATAAAATTCAAGATATAAAAATTGTCTGCCGACACAATGACATGACAGTAAAACGGCTATGTTCTTCATGGAATTAGCATGGGGATTTTGTTTGGGATAAAGTGTAAAACATGAAGTACAATATTTAAGACATGAAGTTATCTAAAGATATCAATGAAAACTTTGTAACTGATTCATTTTATGTAATGTGAAAAAGCTATTGAGTAACCTCCATTTATTATATCAAGTTCCATGGTGCTATCATTAGCGCTGAATGATGCAATCACAACCTGTCAGTTATTTTACAATGACCTGCCAAGATAACAAAATTGTAAGTGGAAGATAAGATAGGAATCTATCATATTTTTTTTAGACCTAAGCATATTCACCTTCTTTTCATTCTCCTACATTTATATTTTGCTTAGTATAATTTATTTGATAGACTCATAAAGAACAACAAACATAGGAAGCCTTTATAACTCTTAATATGTATTCCCCTAAAAAAAAAATATATATATATATACAGGTCCTTCTCAAATAATTAGCATATTGTGATAAAGTTCATTATTTTCTGTAATGTACTGATAAACATTAGACTTTCATATATTTTAGATTCATTACACACCAACTGAAGTAGTTCAAGCCTTTTATTGTTTTAATATTGATGATTTTGGCATACAGCTCATGAAAACCCAAATTTCCTATCTAAAAAAATTAGCATATTTCATCTGACCAATAAAAGAAAAGTGTTTTTAATACAAAAAAAGTCAACCTTCAAATAATTATGTTCAGTTCTGCACTCAATACTTGGTCGGGAATCCTTTTGCAGAAATGACTGCTTCAATGCCGCGTGGCATGGAGGCAATCAGCCTGTGGCCCTGCTGAGGTGTTATGGAGGCCCAGGATGCTTCCATAGCGGCCTTAAGCTCATCCAGAGTGTTGGGTCTTGTGTCTCTCAACTTTCTCTTCCCAATATCCCACAGATTCTCTATGGGGTTCAGGTCAGGAGAATTGGCAGGCCAATTGAGCACAGTGATACCATGGTCAGTAAACCATTTACTAGTGGTTTTGGCACTGTGAGCAGGTGCCAGGTCGTGCTGAAAAATGACATCTTCATCTCCATAAAGCTTTTCAGCAGATGGAAGCATGAAGTGCTCCAAAATCTCCTGATAGCTAGCTGCATTGACCCTGCCCTTGATAAAACACAGTGGACCAACACCAGCAGCTGACATGGCACCCCAGACCATCACTGACTGCGGGGACTTGACACTGGACTTCAGGCATTTTGGCATTTCCCTCTCCCCAGTCTTCCTCCAGACTCTGGCACCTTGATTTCCGAATGACATGCAAAATTTGCTTTCATCCGAAAAAAGTACTTTGGACCACTGAGCAACAGTCCAGTGCTGCTTCTCTGTAGCCCAGGTTAGGCGCTTCTGCCGCTGTTTCTGGGGAATGCGGCACCTGTAGCCCATTTCCTGCACACGCCTGTACACGGTGGCTCTGGATGTTTCTACTCCAGACTCAGTCCACTGCTTCCGCAGGTCCCCCAAGGTCTGGAATCGGTCCTTCTCCACAATCTTCCTCAGGGTCCGGTCACCTCTTCTCGTTGTGCACCGTTTTCTGCCACACTTTTTCCTTCCCACAGACTTCCCACTGAGGTGCCTTGATACAGCACTCTGGGAACAGCCTATTCGTTCAGAAATGTCTTTCTGTGTCTTACCCTCTTGCTTGAGGGTGTCAGTGATGGCCTTCTGGACAGCAGTCAGGTCGGCAGTCTTACCCATGATTGCGGTTTTGAGTAATGAACCAGGCTGGGAGTTTTTAAAAGCCTCAGGAATCTTTTGCAGGTGTTTAGAGTTAATTAGTTTATTCAGATGATTAGGTTAATAGCTCGTTTAGAGAACCTTTTCATGATATGCTAATTTTTTGAGATAGGAATTTTGGGTTTTCATGAGCTGTATGCCAAAATCATCAATATTAAAACAATAAAAGGCTTGAACTACTTCAGTTGTGTGTAATGAATCTAAAATATATGAAAGTCTAATGTTTATCAGTACATTACAGAAAATAATGAACTTTATCACAATATGCTAATTTTTTGAGAAGGACCTGTATATATATATATATATATATATATATATATTAACGAACAAAAGGATAACAATGTTTTCAACTTTTGACTTTCAGGCTCCATATCTCACAGTCAAATACAGCTTCGAACGTGAGACTAACATCATTTTATAGACAATCATCTTGGCTATCTCATACATAAATTCGACTTGCAACTATTAAGCATATAATTAGTTATGCAGATTTTTGTCATGTAACTGCATGTTAGTGTTTTGCTACTGGTGGTAGAACAATCTTTTTCTTCTTGTATTATACAAATTATAACCATATTCCCTAATAGCTTAGTGTGTTATTAGGTTGATTCCCAAGCGAAAGGTAACTGGTATGAATCAAGGAGCAGCCATTAAGATTTCCCGAGAAAAGAGAAACAGCATCATCCAGCTCATCGATAGCGGTATCTCGGACAAGAAAATTGCTAAACTGCATAATGTGAGTGCCATGATAGTTATAAGAATACAAAATTAAGTCCATCCATCCATTCCAAAGCCAAGAGGTGGACATTGAGGCAAAGTATCGGAATCAACAAGCTCATCACAAGGTCTATAAGTTCTGGCGCGACAAACACGGCAATGGAGGTGGCTTCAAAATAGTGAGATCACAGATGTCCATACTAGCACTGTGCAATGTGCATTACTCAAGTCTAGAATGCTGGCCTGAAAAAAGAATGCTCGACTTCAACATCGTCATAAGAAGCATTGGCTCAAGTTTGAAAAAAAGTATGAACAGTGGACAGTAGAATATTGGAAACGGATGGTTTGAAGCGTTGAGATGAAAGTCAGTAGACTGGACTGGATGGGTGGAAATGGGTCTGGAAGAAACAAGGAAAAGTGGGGCTAATGGATTTAGAATGTGAAGGAACTATCAAGTTCGATGAAGGAAGCCTGATGATATGGGGTTGTTTCACAGCCAAAGGCGTTGCATACTTGACCAGGATCGATGGTGGTCTCAATGCTGAGCTATAAGTGAGTATGCTACAAGACTAGTTATTACTCCGAAGTTGGCGAAGAAATGGTTCAATGACAATGAAGTAGAGGTTTTCCCCAGACCTCAACCCAAACACTTGTGGGTAGAGTTGAAGAAAATGCTGTAATTGTACACAAGCGAGTCGACCAGAGTATGCAACAACATTGGGAATGTGTAGAAGAGACCTGGGAACAGAGACATGCTTGAATCTGAGAGCATGCCCAGAAGGATTCAAGCAGTTTTGAAAGCCAAAGTGGATTTACAAAATACTTACAAAATAATAAAAATTAAAATTTAGAATTATAGGAGCAAAACAGTAACAATGCAGTTACATGACAAAAATCTGCATAACTAATCATATGCTAAATAGTTGAAGTCCAGTTTATGTATGAGATAGTCAAGATGATTGTCTATAAAATGATGGGAGCCTGAAAGTCAAAAGTTCAAAACATTGTTACCCATTGGCTTTTGCAATTAATTATTGGAGATTCAAAAGGCTTTTCAAGTGACTCTATATTTGTTATTTACCACAACAAACAAAAAAAATCAACTGCAAATGTGGCTGGGATTCTGGTGGAACAAGCTTTCATTCCTGCACTAGTATTTGTGATATTGGTAGCAGACACTACTGAGATTGGGAAATTTTTATTTTATTTTTTTGTTCCAAATCACTGCATAGAGAACTGTCAAAACTGTCTCAAGGCTCAATGTAATCTATCCAATACTCCAGAAAATCTTTTATATATGCAACCACAGTAGAATTTGAATGTTTTGCAGGGTTTACATGATTTGCTATTGAAAGATCGCCCAAGTGTAACAAAATGCCAAGCTCTTGGCCCTGCATCATTAGTTGTTTCTTATCTAAGAGGAATAACAGCTTATGTAAATGCATGTGAGAACTATGCTAGAACCAGAGTAGTTACAATCCTTACCTAATTCTACAAACCATAGATGTATTAAGTTATTGATTTCATTATTTTATCTTCTGGAGTTAGTAGATAGTAGTGTGAGTGCTTATTTTCAGGTTGAGTAAAACATGTCATCTGATTGCCTCCTACAATAACCTAGTTTAAAAGAAATTGGAAAGTTTATTTACTCAACTTGTACCATGGTATTTTTCAAAATATTGGAGGACATTTTGCACTAAGACGGGATCTTAATTATTTGCTTACAATCCTTATACCAAGGGACAGCAAGAGTGACTAAAAAGTGCCTGGAGCAAGTTTAACTCTTTATGATTCAATTTGATTATGCCGTCCATATTCTTTGGTGTGTATGCGCAAAATCTCAAATGCATAAAAGATTTAGTCTGAGGTCCAGATCAATTTGTCTGTTGGGTTTTTATTCATAAAATGGCCACTTACAAAAGACTTAGACCAGATAATACAATTTAAGTGGGTGATAAAGGCTGGCTGTTAACCAACAAGCAAAACTAGAATTATAGCAGTAATCAATCCATTTCTCTGTCTCCTCCTCTGCCTATGCTAATTGAGGGTCATCATAAATAAGGAACTGAAACCTTACAAGGTCAGGATTTCTTTACATTTTCATACTCTGGAATAAGTTTACCTAATAAGAGAGATCTTGGATACCAACCTTGTTAGGTTATGGAAAACAGTTGAAGAACATGGATATGTATGGAACCCTAATTACTAATCTGAACTCTGGTTACACCTCATATCAACTCTTCATATTTTCTATGTGATACTTTCTTTTGATTTTGCATTGTGTTTGACCTCATAACTGATGACAATTATGTATATCTTCCTTGTTGCTGCAGAATATTACTAGATTCAATGAGTGATGTTATAAATTGGTAACAATACCAAACGGTAGAAAAAAAATTGAAGTTTGCATATGGGTAACAACTACTTGGTCTTAGTGAGTTTTCTGAGATCATAAGATGAGCATCGGAAATCTGTGGTGTGGTGCTATATGGCATCTGTTTTTTATGTGATGCTATGCCTGATCACTGGTGTGGCACCGTTCCAAGGAGAGTAAGCCTGAAAGCAAGGGTGCTGTTGGGCTGCTGGGTCTCACCGCCTGCAGGTTATGTGTTGTTGCAGAACACATGTGGCATTGCAACAAATTTGTGTAGGAACCCACTCAAATTAGGACAGCACAATCTGGTGAATGGGCCTATTCATTTTGATTAAAATATATACAAAGAGTTTTGTGTCCTTGTTTTCTCTGCAGCTGTTGCATTGGTAAAGATATTCATGTTAGAGTAGGTTATTTAGGTTATGTTACTGAGGATAACCCTATAACACCTATGTCCTGGAGTCAGAAGAGGGCCTAATGACTAATTGACCCATAGAGTACTGAAATATCCTCCTTTATTGTTCTAATTTTCCATAGCCTTTTCTTTCTTGTTTTACATTGTCCTTGCTGAAAAAGAAACTGTTCTGCAGAGAAATGCCGTAGCACTTGACATTGCATCTTTTCGTAGAAGACTGTCAAGTCAAGTTGAATGTTCTTATCCAGCATACCGCATACAGAGTAATCTGGAATGCTTGTTTTACATTAAAGTAATCATATTTTTCCGCTGTTTGCCATTGTAAGTAATGGTCTTTAAATCAAAAGTGATATGTTGCTGACATCAAAGATTAAGAAAGACACTTATCCATAGTCTATATATAATTTTGTTTCATAAATAATAAAAGGCTTCTGATTGCAACAAATCACTAATCAGTGCAGTCTTATGTGTGATGTTTAGTGTCATGGGGTGCATACAGATGAATAGATGATGATCGTTAGGGATTAACATTCTACAGAAATGTATGGAGTCAACTATAATTTTGCTTACATCAAAGAAATGCAACTTTGTTAAAAAAAATAACCATATATAGATTGATCTATTCTCTTTGACTTTTCTCTAAAAATGAATAAAGCAAAGACCAAACATTAACCTCTTATGTTCCTAGTCATAGGTTAATAATAAGATGCAAACCATGCTTATAACCTCCTTAAACAGAACTCGATAATTGTGTTCACTTTCTATTTCTCAGCGCTGACATCCTATTACCCAGTAATTGCATATAGTAACAGCTCTATTATGCTGTTTTGCATTTTTGTTTAGGATTCTTGTATCTGCCACATATACCAGCCATGAATCCAAAGCCTATAATGTTAAAGTTAACGTGTAAAACAAAGTACTATATAGACAGTACTGTGCAAAAGTTTTAAGCATGTGTGTAAAAAAGGCTGGAAAGTCAATGCTTTTAAAAAATAGAAGTGTTACTAGTTTATTTTTTATAATAAAAAAAATGCAAAGTGAATGAACAAAAGAGAATCAAAATCTAATCACAATTTGGTGAGATCACCCTTTGCCTTCAAAACAGCATCAATTCTTATAGGTACACTTGCACATAATTTTGAAAGGACCTCAGCAGGAAGGTTCTTCCAAAGATCTTAGATAGCTAACCACAGATGTTCTGTGGATGTAGCTTGCTCAAATGTTTGGGGTCATTATCCTGCTGAATAAATTTGAAGACAAACAGATGCCTTTCTGATGGTATTACATGATGGATACGTATCTGCCTTTATTTCTCAGCATTGAAAACACCATTAATCCTTACCACGTTGAGAACTGTAGAGGTAGCATTTGGCCATGGAAACTTAGTACAGCTGATGAAAGACAAATCATGCTCACTTCCCTTCAAAATCCAAAAATGTCCTGCAGTGCCATCAGATCAGAACTGACAGAAAGCAGTGGGACCCAGCTGTACACCTATCTACTTCAAAGTGGCCTTCATGAAAGAACTGCTGCCAAAAAGCTATACCTTCAATGTAGAAACAAGGAAAAGCAACTCAACTATGCGCGAAAACATAAGAACTGAGCTGCAGAAAAATGCCATCATGCGCCCTAGACTGAGGAGTCAAAATCTGATATATTTGGCTGTAACAGAAGACAGTTTGTTACCAAATGGCTGGAGAGCAGTACATTATAATAATGAGTGCCTGCAGGCAACAGTAAATCATGGTGGAACTTCCTTACAAGTTTGGGGCTGCATTTCAACAAATGGAGTTGGCAATTAGGTCAGGATTAATGGTGTCCTTGATGCCATATACTTATCTTTCATTCAATACCATCAGGGAGGCATCTGGTTTCAAATGTATTCTTCAGCAGGATACCTCAAACATACAGTCAATGTTATTAAGAACTATCTTAAGTGTAAAGAGCCATGATCTCAACATCAGTGAGTATGTTTGAAATTACATTAGGAAACAGAAGGATTTGAGTCAGTCTACATCCACAGAAGATCTATGGCTATTTCTCCAGGATGTTTGGAGATACCTCCCTGCTGAGTTCCTTCCAAAACTGTGTGCAAGTGTACCTAGAAGAATTGATGCTGTTTTGAAGGCAAAGGGTGGTCACACCAAATATTGATTTGATTTACAGCACATTTCTCCTTTGTTCGTTCACTTTGTATTTTAATTCATTATTAATGCATTAAAAAGTATTTTTTAGAAAAGTGAGTGGATAAATAGGCTTAGAAAGTGATGACAGGTTTCCTTTAACAAGCTTTTTAGGAAGGCAAGCTCGGTTGATGGTTGCCATCTAGAAACTTTTGAATTCAGAAGACGTGTAGGGCGATTATGAAGAATAATGCACACCCATTATATGAGCTGTGTATGAGGCAGAGGAGCACGTTCAGCAACCGTCTAATCCTACTAAGGTGTAAAAAAAGAAAGATATAGTAAATCGTTTGTGTCAACTGCTATGGGAATGTATAACAACTACCCAAATGTGAAATCCTTCAAGTGACTGTTGCATTATTGTTGTACCAATGGTGTATTGTACTGGCCTGTCATGAATAGTAACGTATAAGATTATAGTGTTAATTGTCTACTGTGATCCATGTCTATGTTGTGCTGCTGTGATACTGAAATTTCCCCTGGGATCAATAAAGTGTATCATATCATATCATAAAAGTGTCTTCATGCATGTAAATTAACATATAAATTTGAATGACATGTACTGATCTGAAATGATAATTGCCAGTTATCCATTACCTTATGTGAGCAGCTTTAGAGAGCTGGTTGTGTTATCTCCAAAGCTGACCATTCAAAATGCAAATTTTAAGAGGAGACCTGTTGCTGCCAGAAACTTCTGTCTGCAGCTGTTCTCCTGGCAAAACAATGGACTGGTCATTTTGGAATCCATCATGCCCAATCCACATTTTCCCCAACATCTCCAAGATGTCAAACATGACAGAGATAGGCAATCAATGACCTGTTCGAGAAGCACATGGGTTTTGCTTTTAGCTGTATTAAGTAATACGGTACATTTATCTTCATGGATGACAAAAATGATAAGGTAGATTACAGTAGTTGTCTTCATTTGAATCTATTTTCATCCATTTTGCCATTGACTGATGTATGTTTATCACCTATCTTGTGTATATTTGATAAATGTCAGATGCGAGAAAGCTCCTTTAAGGATTGATTTTAATCTGAAACAGGAACCAGCAGAGTATTTCAAGACATGTTCTTCCTAAATGCTTTATCTTTAAAACATGATAACATTTGTGCTAGTGATAAAGGTTCTGGAGAACTGATACATTGAATGACTAAAAGTCATGAAGATATTCAAAGCTTTCTTGTTATACTGACCTACCATATATTCTTCTTGAATTCACAAATTTTGTTAGTGTGGCTTTCCAATGTTACATAGATGATTATAGTTAAAGCTGAAATAACATTTTAAGAAGTTATCTATGTGTTCTTAATTAAAGAGAAAACATTTAGGAGGAACATGTCTTGAAACACTGGGCTGATTCCTGTTCCAGATTAAAATCAATCCTTAAAGGAGCTTTCCCGCATCTGACATTTATAAATGTCTAATTGTTGGGGTCTTCACCACTGAGGTAGCCAGATACCCATACACATTAGTCTATAGTTGATCAAAATGAATTATTTCAATCAATATAACTGTTCGTGAGGGGGAATTTAACAACGAACCATGACAGACCATCTGACTCATCTGAAAATAAGACGGCTGTGTTTGAAATTTTCATCCGCTCAGACGAAAGATCTTTCATTCAAAGAAAGATTATTCAGGGACAAAATATCTTTTTCAAAAAGAAGGTTCCCAGGAAGACTTTTTGTCAATCACCTATTTGTATTGAACATGTATGGCCAATATGGACTAAAATGTGTATGGCTGTGTCTGCAAACTGATCGTCTAATAAGTATGGCCACCTTCAGACAGTTTAAAAGTTCAAGAAACCTATTCTGGTAATTTGTGTGTGTGTCTTTGCAGAGTGGGTCCCAGCCTGTCAATTGCAGGAATGCCTCTTTAACTACCTCACATACCCCTCTTTGAGCAACATCTATTATAGCTTATCACAGGATTGTCTCAATAACCAAATCATTGTTTCTGGGCAACAGATTGTCAATGATTCTCTATAGAGACAAGTGATCGCAGGAGTGACCACTCATTCCCATATACAGGAGATGATACATCTAAATGCAACTCTCACCTCCATTTATTGAGCAGGCAATGATCGGGAATGAAGTAATCACTCCCGAAAATGGCCTGCTGAGTTGGCCCGTGTAATGGTACCTTCACAAAGACAACCACTTTTTAAATAGATGCTGGTTGATCTCTAGGAGTCTGGTTCCACTTACATACACTGATCAGCTGTTATTGCCAAGGAAATTCTGGGCCTATGCAGGAGAAATTAAGTGTGCAGCAAGAGCTAAAGAACCCTATTCATGTCATCAATACAGCAAGCCCTGTTAATTTTTGGCATATTTTTGCTATTGACACATATATTAACATGTCATGAGATGTGTATTAGCTTCAACTGTATGTACAAAAAATACAACAAAATATTACATTACATTCCCTCTTTAAACAATTGTTTTGTTTTCAGGGTATACTGTCCCATAGGACTGCAGTGACATTCATAAAAAATTACTGTTAAAATATATTCTAGCCTGACTTCTAGTAGAAAACTGTCAAGGACATATGGTCTCCTGCTGGATCACCTTCTGGCCTCCTCCTAGGACTCCTTACCTACATATCTTCCAGTGTACAGGATAAGCGACCATCTAGTGGTATCTCCTGCTGGAAGTACTTGCAGTGACTGTGAGTGACATGTTCAGATCTTCACAGGTGAATGTTAACAGTGTTAGCAAATGACTGCCTCATTTACTAAGCAACAGATTCCCTAACAAAGCATTACTATAGGTAATTGTTGTGTTTTCCCTTTAAGTTGCTGCCAACAAAAATATCAGACATCTGGATTCTTGAAAAAAAAAAATTGTATTATTATATACAAACCGGATTCCATAAAAGTTGGGACACTAAACAAATTGTGAATAAAAACTGAATGCAATGATGTGGAGATGGCAAATGTCAATATTTTATTTGTAATAGAACGTAGATGACAGATCAAACATTTAATCCGAGTAAAAGTATCATTTTAAAGGAAAAATACGTTGATTCAAATTTTCACGGTGTCAACAAATTCCAAAAAAGTTGGGACAAGTAGCAATAAGAGGCTGGGAAAAGTAAATTTGAGCATAACGAAGAGCTGGAAGACCAATTAACACTAATTAGGTCAATTGGCAACATGATTGGGTATAAAAAGAGCTTCTCAGAGTGGCAGTGTCTCTCAGAAGCCAAGATGGGTAGAGGATCACCAATTCCTACAATGTTGCGCAGAAAGATAGTGGAGCAATATCAGAAAGGTGTTACCCAGCGAAAAATTGCAAAGACTTTACATCTATCATCATCAACTGTGCATAACATCATCCGAAGATTCTCAGAATCTGGAACAATCTCTGTGCGTAAGGGTCAAGGCCGTAAAACCATACTGGATGCCCGTGATCTCCGGGCCCTTAAACGACATTGCACCACAAACAGGAATGCTAATGTAAAGGAAATCACAGAATGGGCTCAGGAATACTTCCAGAAACCATTGTCAGTGAACACAATCCACCGTGCCATCCGCCGTTGCCAGCTGAAACTCTACAGTGCAAAGAAGAAGCCATTTCTAAGCAAGATCCACAAGCTCAGGCGTTTTCACTGGGCCAGGGATCATTTAAAATGGAGTGTGCAAAATGGAAGACTGTTCTGTGGTCAGACGAGTCACGATTCGAAGTTCTTTTTGGAAATCTGGGACGCCATGTCACCTGGACCAAAGAGGACAAGGACAACCCAATTTGTTATCAACGCTCAGTTCAGAAGCCTGCATCTCTGATGGTATGGGGTTGCATGAGTGCGTGTGGAATGGGCAGCTTGCATGTCTGGAAAGGCACCATCAATGCAGAAAAATATATTCAGGTTCTAGAACAACATATGCTTCCATCCAGACGTCATCTCTTTCAGGGAAGACCCTGAATTTTTCAACAAGATAATGCCAGACCACATTCTGCATCAATCACAACATCATGGCTGCGTAGGAGAAGGATCCGGGTACTGAAATGGCCAGTCTGCAGTCCAGATCTTTCACCTATAGAGAACATTTGGCGCATCATAAAGAGGAAGGTGCAACAAAGAAGGCCCAAGACGATTGAACAGTTAGAGGCCTGTATTAGACAAGAATGGGAGAGCATTCCTATTTCTAAACTTGAGAAACTGGTCTCCTCGGTCCCCAGACGTCTGTTGAGTGTTGTAAGAAGAAGGGGAGATGCCACACAGTGGTGAAAATGGCCTTGTCCCAACTTTTTGGGGATTTGTTGACACCATGAAATTCTGATTCAACATATTTTTCCCTTAAAATGGTACATTTTCTCAGTTTAAACTTTTGTTCCGTGATTTATGTTCTATTCTGAATAAAATATTAGAAGTTGGCACCTCCACATCATTGCATTCAGTTTTTATTCACGATTTGTATAGTGTCCCAACTTTTTTGGAATCCGGTTTGTATATATATATATGTAATTCAATTTGCATATGGTTCTATTTAAGCTATGTTATGATATATATTATATGTTATAATATAGATATATATATATATAGCCTGTTTTTCTTTTGTGAAACATAGAACAACTCTCTTATTGGCTGCCATGCTAACTGTTGTCATTAGGTGGCATCCTTTGACTACTTGATACAAGCTACATCCACAGTTGTACTAAACATCATTATAGTGTTCTGTATATCATTTCCATTTACAACCACTAAACATACAGTAAAAGGAGAGAAAATTTTGCAATATAAAAGCTGTCCCTGTAGTTTGATTATCACATTAGTGATAATACATGTTTAAAAATGCATATAGTCACAAAATTCTTCCTGCTCCTGGAGGAATAGGAAAATATTCAGTTACCCTTTGTTAGAAGATGAACCAAATCTCTTGGTAAATGCTAAACTTGGGCTTCCAAGGATGTAAAACTCAGGATTATAAAAGGGCTAGATTAAGTGTGTGATTTGCTTTGTTTTTTTTTGTCCAGAGAGATCATCTACTATCGTCACACATTATGGTTTCATGTCTATTGTTCCCCAGTGGAAGACAGATATTCTAAAACCTGTAGAAGAGATGTTTTCTTTATCTGTTAGATACATTCAATTGTCTTTCTTGAGACAAAGGATTAACAAGTACATTGTGCTAAGTGGTATTTTGTCTAGTTAATGAAACCTTGAGCCTTTTATTTCTTTGACTTTCTAGAATATGAATGTGTTCTATCCACAGCTATTCAAATTTAAATTACTCTAAGGTGGAATATCTGAATGTGACTAAATATCCATAGGATATTAATAAGGGTAATCTAAGTCTCAGTGGATGAGCTGTATGTTTAGGATAGAATAGGATCCTGTTGTAGGAGATCAGGAAAGCCTTTTCCAAAACAAGTTTTACTGATCTCACAAAATGGGATTCTGTTACAAAAGGGACGCTAGCATCAATTGTATTATATACTGAAGGCACTCTATGTGTTATACTTCCTGTCCTGGTTCTTTAACATTCTACTTTGTTTGGAAGTTTAACATTGCAGACAGTCTCGCTTGCCTTTCTCAGTCAGACCATCACTGTGGTCAGACTCAGTTAGAGTATCACACATTACACTGATAAGTGTAATGCTCTTCTGTGGACATCTTTATCTAGGAATATCAGAACAATAGAGCTGTCATACTCTTATCCTAATTCTACTAATCTACTATTTTACTAACGGATAACATCTTTCCTTCACAGTAGCAGTAAAATGACAATGGGATCTCTATCTATATAGAAGTTTTACCCTCTATCCTGACTGTTACAGAAGGGTAATATTTAGTGTTTAATTTTCAATGGCATAGTACTGACGAAATGAAAAAATATATGAATAAATAAAAACAGCCAAAAATGCTTACAATTTTTTTTCTATGTATATAAAGTTTATTTTTATTTTTTTAAATACCTCTTTCTGACAGAAGAGTCCCTCTCATTGAAATATGAATGCTCTTAATCATGAGAGATTAAGATCCATATTCAATATTGACTTTGCATTTCAACTTTGCCTAAATTTTGATTCAATTTTGTAAAAATTTTTGCATCTAGCAGCTTTGTGGGAAAGGGGTGTAACCTACAATTTCACTTTTTGCACTAAAATGTCTACCTTAAAAATGTGAAAAGTGTCACAAGCAGTCTATCATTGCATAAGAATTATCCTGCATCCTGAGCCACTGTGATAATTTAGCCACATTTCCAGGCTGTCTGTATACGTGTCTGCCTTAACTAATGGTAAATCCAGGGAAAAGATTTCTGAAATTTCTTAGAGGCGTAGTAATAATCAATTGTTCGAATCAGAAACTCTTTAAGTGTTTTAGTTATTCTGCATGAAATAATTTTTGGAGCATCTTGTCTTAGAAGTCTTCATTGTGCTTTTTCTCTGTTATTTCTCCCACTGTATATATGAATACAATGAAAACTGGGTGCTACCATTTCCCCTTCTGAATAAGATGTGTCAATACACAGCATGTATTAGAATGTGTCGGTAAACATATGATATATCATATATCTAATTAGAAACTGGTGCACCTTAATAGTATATGTGGCATGAGTGTAATGTGGTTTATGCCATTTGGACCCACTGGACCCACCACCTACATGCCCCTTTTTAGGAAAGTGGCAAGGGTGGTGTAAAACCGCCACTTGAGACAAAATTAGTAGCAAGTGGTATTTAAAAAGCCACTAACATGAAGACATATGGAGATGATAAATCTTCCCCAATATCCTCTCTGCAGAGGACACTGTAGAGGTAATCTCTAGTTAGTATGGCTGTTTTTAGAGAAGGGTTTGTCTTGATGAAGCAACCCTTTTAAACTGAATCTGAACTCCTAGATGTGCACATATTATAGATTACATAATACTAAATACACAGCTGATCAATAATAATACATAACACTGTGAATATTATTAAAAGAAACTTCACCAAGAATTTTTGATATGTAAATGGTACAATAAGCTTGCCATCAAAACAGACTGAAAAGGCCAACATTATTCAGTAATATGTATTTGCTAATAAACTATTAGAAGCTTGTCTCATGATTACTTACCAATGGATCTCTGGACATCAGTATCCTGTCCATACTACATAAAATTAAATATAATGTACTGTTTAAGTTATATGCACCATAGCATGTGGTGTAATTTGTCTTAAAGGGCACCTGTCATCAACTTTATGCTGCCCATACTAACAGCAGAATAAAGTAGAGACAGGTGAGTTGATTTCAGCGGTCTGTCATTTATAAGTTACAAGTAAGTGGTTGCCGAGAACCAACATCACAATCATTGCAGACTGGGCCTGGAAAATAGTCATGGCCACCTGAGAAAAGTCCTGGTTATTCATAAATCCCTGCTCTCCTGCCCATCTGCTGATGATTGACAGGCTTCTACCGAGTTTTCTCCCTCTCTGTTTAGGAGAGAACTGCCAATCATCAGCAGATGGGTGAGAGTGCAGGAGATTAGGAATAACCAGGACTCTTCTCAGGTAGATTTGACTCTTTTACAGGCCTGGGCTGCAATGATTATGATGCTGGTTCTCAGCAACCACTGACTTTTAGCTCATGAGTGACACACCACTTAAATCAGCACTTTTATCACTAAATTCTGCTGCCCTCAGTGAGGTCAGAATAAAGTTGATGACAGGTTCCCTTTAATTAACATTTTACCTTCTGTTTTCACTAAAGTTACTGAGAAACATTCTAAATAATTTCCCAGATGGGCATTTACTTCTGCTATCCACATTGCAAGCTCATTCAGCACTTGCGTCATGGACGAGCTCCTTTATCACCCTAAGTCAAACTATACTTGGGAAAGTACATTAACATATTGGACTAAAATGCTGGTAATTACAAAAAGAGACCAAGTTCGTGAGAGACTCTTTTTAGAGACAGGTAAACCTGATCATAGATATTTGTTGATAAATCTATCCAATATAAGGTTTTCATAGATTTCACAAAAATGTGCTAAATTTGACAACCATTACCTCAAAGCAGGCATCCTCAAACTGCGGCCCTCCAGCTGTTGCAAAACTACAACTCCCAGCATGCCTGAACAGCCTACAGGTATCAGCCTACAGCAGGGCATTGTGGGAGTTGTAGTTTTACAACAGCTGGAGGGCCGCAGTTTGAGGATGTCTGCCTTAAAGTATGTAATTTTAATGATAGTTTTTAGGGAAAAACACCTTGATGGCCCATGAGTCTGACCCTAAGGACTCCCATAGATCAGCAGACCAAAGAGTGGTGACTCTCTCTAGTGTGTGCAGTGTCTTCATTGTTTCTCCAGGTACAATGGATTTTCCACGTGAATAACTGTACCTGGCACTTTGACTCAACCCCAGGTCAGTTGACCAGTGAAGGTCGAACGTCCACTGATGGTCTATCATAAGGATTGGCAATTGATGTACATATGGTACCTGGAAAAGCCCCTTTTAAATTGTTGTAATAGTCACTAAAAAGTTTTAGAGTGCAGCCACATCAGGTGGATACACTGAAGACAGGGGAAAATCTATTGTGTAACAGGGTAGCAGCAAAGTGAATCAAATTTTAAAAACCACATCAACGGTCTGATAAAATTTTCTGCACCAGGAACTTGGCCTTATAATACACAGCATGTTAGTTTATTTGGCCTCATGCACACGATCGTTGTGTGCATCCGTGTCCGTTGTGCCGTTTTCCGTGATTTTCTGCAGACCCATTGACTTTCAATGGGTCCGTTGAAAACTCGGAAAATGCACCGATGTTCACCCGCGTCCGTGATCCGTGTTTCCTGTCCGTCAAAAAAATATGACCTGTCCTATTTTTTGGACGGACAACGGTTCACGGACCCATTCAAGTCAAAGGGTCCGTGAAAAAACATGGATGCACACAAGATTGACATCCGCGTCCGTGATCCGTGGCCGTAGGCTACTTTCATACAGACGGATCCGAAGATCTGTCTGCATAAAATCTTTTTCAGAGCTGAGTTTTCACTTCATAGTGATGGGGACGCTTCTGTGTTAGAATATACTATGAACTGTGTACATGACTGCCCCCTGCTGCCTGGCAGCACCCGATCTCTTACAGGGGGCTGTGATCCGCACAATTGTCCCCATTGACTCCCCATTGAATTGTCAGGACGGATCCGTTTGGCTCTGCACGGCCAGGCGGACACCAAAACGACTTTTTCCTTCATGTCCGTGGATCCTCCAAAAATCAAGGAAGACCCACGGAAGAAAAAACGGACACAGATCACGGAACTACGGAACCTGTTTTTGCGGACCGCAAAAAAATAAATACGTCCGTGTGCATGAGGCCTTTTGCGAACTTCCACTATGGATTTCGCCTTTTGCAATACAGAGGGTGAAATCTGCAGAAAACCTACAGCATTTATGATATAAATTCTGCAACATTTAGTTTGGATTTTGCTGCAGTGGATTTCCAGAAGATTTTCCATGTATCCTCCAGGGGTTGGCCAATCTGGTGCGTTAATGACAAACTGCTACAATATGCTAACAATCTCAGATAGATGTGGGTTCCATCGTGTGTGCGTAGCCACCCTTCATACACAGCTATGGGAGTTTAGAAAATAGCTAAACACTGGCTCAATTGCTTTCAGAAGTCATATACTAGAGAATAGAGTGGTGGCCATACTCTCCATCCACCGCTATAGGACTTCTGGACACAACCGAGCGTGCTAGCTTGGCTATTTTCTGAACTCTCATAGCGATGAATTGAGAGCACACTCTGAATGCCCGGTGTGCTTTCCTTCACTCTAGGGGTCCCCGTTCCTTAGATAGGAGTGGTAAGAACAGGTAACAGAGATGGGACCAACATCTTTTTGAAACTGATGGCATATCCTAGCGATATATATAATCAATGTCCCAGATTTACAACTTGTTCTTCCTTTCTCTTGTTCTTAAGCTTGCTTTTTCTCTTTTACATCTACTTATTCATCGGCACTGGAAAAACTTGATCTTAGAGTTCTAGAATGTTTCATGCAGGGACAATGATATCAGAGGGAAAAAGTGTATGCATAGAAGATGAAATAAAAAACATATACCATACATATTCTACAATTCAGACAGTTAGATGTGGGCTGAAGGACTCTCTATGGAATTGATTTATTCTAACGCTTTAAAACATCATACTATTTTTACTGGCATTGCTCATTGCAATTGATGGAGAACAATTAATTAAATGCTGACACTGAATATTCTGTTCAGTAAAACTGCTGGTTTCTCTGCATAAATCTCTCGAAGCAATTGAAAGCATAGCAAAGCTTTCCTAGCTTCTGAGGTTCTCCTAGCTCACATACTGCCAGCTCTCTCTGATTGCTTCCAAAAGTAAGGTGTTTGATTTAAATGAAAAGAACCATCTTATATTTTACAATGTTTTCAGAGCTTGGCACTACCTACTGGTTCGAATCTATCTTCAATAATTTAGGAGGTAGAGTGCATAGAAAAAAAACACACACTTCCCAGCCACTAATTAATTAATTTCAGAATTTTAAAACCTCGTCGGGGAATTCTATCCATAAGGAATATGAACAAATTGTGGTCATTTAATTAATAATATGACTGTGCACCCCTTTTTTACAAGTAGAGGCAAATATATTAATTTAATATAGAATAGGTCTATGCAAGATCTAATAAAAGAATCATTAAAGAGTATATTCATGACGTATTCATTTTCTAGATACAAAGATGAAATGTAAAAATCGAGTAACCTTGGTTTTAGCATTTTAATGAAAGCATAAAACTTCAGAATGACTTAAAGCATTTTATATTTATGTCCCAAAAAATCTCTGTGCATTGAACTCCAGCTAAAATAGATTATGGCTTCAAGAGTAAATGGAAGTATTTTTGTATGTATGTATGTGATTGTCAAATGTATTCAAATATAATGATAACACAAGGGAGAAGTAATATATTGAAACAACTGTTGTGTTGTACAGGCATTGCCTTAACCTGCTTTATCTATGTAACCTTGAAATTGCTTGACTGGGTAGTGCAAGGAGACCTACAAGAACTTGTAATCTTCTCAAAAAGTTTTAGTATCTATTCTATCTGTGGTTGGGGTCAGGCTCTTCAGCATTTTATCATTGCTTCCTGTATCATCAAGTAACAGTCCATTGTTATGTGCTGTCTAAGGGTACAACCACACTGCACGGTTGTGACGTGGCCATACTGCGGTCAAGTCCAGCACGGCCGTACAGGCCACAGCTGGCTCTTGTTAACTAATAAAGACCGCACTGTTGAATTGGTCTGGAATGTTAATGATTGTACAGTATTGAAGAATGCGGCCATTTGCAATGCAGACTGACTAAACAGTGTGGTCTTCATTAGTTAACAAGAGTCAGTTCTCAACCACAGTGCTGCTGCGACACAACATGACTGTACCGAGTGTTCGTACCCTAAGGGTTTACGTACAAAGTGTGGCCCAAGCAGTGGTAATCTACATGACATTTCCATGACTTGGCCACATTGTGAACAGGCACCTTAAGGCTGAGGCTATACATTGACCTTTTTGTTGCAAAGTTTTCCAATTTTAACTGCTACAGCTGCTGTTCACATGAACATATTGATTTTCATGCTATTTAGTGGACTCCTGTGGACTACAACTGTCAATTAATAGTTAAAGTTGGAAAATCTCACTACAAGAAGAAAGTGTGTACCCTAATTGCTTGTCGTAGCTAAATCATGTTTCTAAAGATCTACATGTTACGCTGGATTTCCACGTTTAGTGTTTTTTAGGTCAAAGCCAGGAATGGATCGAAAAATTAGGGCACATATAAAGGAAAGGCCGAGTCTTATCCTCTTAGTGAATCTACTCCTGACTTTGGCTTCAAAAACGGCATAAAAAATCCTAAAAGTGTGAAACTATGCCTTATAGTCACTGTAAGGGACATCTTCATGTGTTTCTAGCTTCCTCTGTTGAAATGCATTAATATCATCTCTTTTGTTAAACGTTTTGCAACAGCCATAGCCTGTATTGAGTATTTTTCAAACAACTGTGGTCTGTATTGGTAGATTCTGCAACAACTATAGCCTAAATTAGGTGGTTTTCAAGCAGCTATGGTTCTGGAGGAACTTTGGCCCATTATTCTTTACAATTTTGCTTCATTTAATTGAGGATTGTTGATTGTGTTAAACAGTTGGCATGAAGTGTTTGTGCTAATATGCTGTGTCTGGTTTTTGCCAAACATGACTCTGTGCATTATGGCCAAACATCTACACACTGTCCAAAGAACACTGTTCCAGAAGTCTTGTGGATTGCTTAGGGTACTTTCACACTAGCGTTATTCTTTTCCAGCACTGAGTTCCGTCCTAGGGGCTCAATACCAGAAAATAACTGATCAGTTTAATCCCCATGCATTCTGAATGGAGAGCAATCCATTCAGAATGCATCAGGATGTCTTCAGTTCAGTCTTTTCTACTTTTCAGGATGGAGATAATACAGCAGCATGCTGCGGTTTTATCTCCGTCCACAATTCCCGAACACTTGCCGAAATGCCGGATCCGTCATTTTTTCCCATTGACATGCATTAATGCCGAATCTGGCCCTCAGTGTATCGGCCAAACGGATCTGGCATTGCGAATTTGAAAAAAATAAATGCCGGATCCGTTTTTCCGGATGACACCGGAGAGACGGATGCAGCATTTCAATGCATTTGTCATACTGATCAGGATCCTGATCCGTCTGACAAATGCCACCAGTTTGCATGCGTTTTGACAGATCCGGCAGGCAACTTTGCAAACTTAACCACCTCCGGACCGCCTAACGCACATGTGCGTTCCGGAGGTGGCAGCGCTGCGCACAGTCACGCATATACGCGTCATCTCGCGAGACGCGAGATGACGCGACTATGCGCGCGCGCATGCGCAGTTCGCGCCGGCATTTCGCACAGAGGTATTTCGTCAGCAACCTGCCAGCCAATGATCGCGGCTGGCAGGTTGCTGATTTTTAAAAAATCCAATCACATTGCCAGATAGCAGATCATATTAGTAAATATGATCTGTTATATGGCTGCCTGCTCCTCTGCTGGTTCTTTTCGTCGGTTGGATCCAGCAGAGGAGCAGGCTTCACAGTGAGTACACCAAACACTACACTATAGCCCCTGATCACCCCCCTGAACCCCAATTAACCCTTTGATCACCCCTTTGATCACCCCTGTCAATCACAAGTGAAAAGAAAAAAGTGATCAGTGCAAACTGTCACTTTTTTTTTTCACTGTTATTGACCGTTAGGTTTTAGGTATAGTTTAGGTCCCTTGGTTAGGTAGTTAGCGATCAGTTAGCGCCCAGCCCACCGCACCGCAGTCCGTTATTCGCTGATTAGCGTATCGCTAATCAGCATTTGTACTTTTATAGTATCTGGAAGTGATCAAAACTGATCACGGTCAGATCTATAATAGTACTAGTGTCACTTTAGTTCGCCCTCCACCCAAAACGCAGTGTTTGCCCGATCAGGCCTGATCGGTCGCCCACACGTGTGTTCGCCCACACCCGCCCCACCGCAGTGACAAAAAAAAATTTTTTTTTGATCACTAACGCAGATGTGCGGTCCGGAGGTGGCAGCCCTGCGCACAGTCACGCATATATGCGTCATCTCGCGAGACGCGAGATTTCCTGTGAACGCGCGCACACAGGCGCGCGCGCTCACAGGAACGGAAGGTAAGCGAGTGGATCTCCAGCCTGCCAGCGGCGATCGCTCGCTGGCAGGCTGGAGATCCGAATTTTTTAACCCCTAACAGGTATATTAGACGCTGTTTTCATAACAGCGTCTAATATACCTCCTACCTGGTCCTCTGGTGGTCCCTTTTGTTAGGATCGACCACCAGAGGACTCAGGTAGGTCAGTACAGTCGCACCAAACACCACACTACACTACACTACACCCCCCCCGTCACTTATTAACCCCTTATAAACCCCTGATCACCCATGATCACCCCATATAAACTCCCTGATCACCCCCCTGTCATTGATCACCGCCCTGTCATTGATCACCCCCCTGTCAGGCTCCGTTCAGACGTCCGTATGATTTTTACGGATCCACGGATACATGGATCGGATCCGCAAAACGCATACGGACGTCTAAATGGAGCCTTACAGGGGGGTGATCAATGACAGGCGGGTGATCACCCATATACACTCCCTGATCACCCCCTGTCATTGATCACCCCCTGTCATTGATAACCCCCCTGTAAGGCTCCATTCAGACGTCCGCATGTGTTTTGTGGATCCGATCCATGTATCCATGGATCCGTAAAAAATCATGCGGATGTCTGAATGGATCCTTACAGGGGGGGTGATCAGTGACAGGGGGGTGATCACCCTGATCACCCTGATCACCCCCTGTCATTGATAACCCCCCTGTAAGGCTCCATTCAGACGTCCGCATGTGTTTTGTGGATCCGATCCATGTATCCATGGATCCGTAAAAAATCATGCGGATGTCTGAATGGATCCTTACAGGGGGGGTGATCAGTGACAGGGGGGTGATCACCCTGATCACCCCCTGTCATTGATAACCCCCCTGTAAGGCTCCATTCAGACGTCCGCATGTGTTTTGTGGATCCGATCCATGTATCCATGGATCCGTAAAAAATCATGCGGATGTCTGAATGGAGCCTTACAGGGGGGGTGATCAGTGACAGGGGGGTGATCACCCTGATCACCCCCTGTCATTGATAACCCCCCTGTAAGGCTCCATTCAGACGTCCGCATGTGTTTTGTGGATCCGATCCATGTATCCATGGATCCGTAAAAAATCATGCGGATGTCTGAATGGATCCTTACAGGGGGGGTGATCAGTGACAGGGGGGTGATCACCCTGATCACCCCCTGTCATTGATAACCCCCCTGTAAGGCTCCATTCAGACGTCCGCATGTGTTTTGTGGATCCGATCCATGTATCCATGGATCCGTAAAAAATCATGCGGATGTCTGAATGGAGCCTTACAGGGGGGGTGATCAGTGACAGGGGGGTGATCACCCTGATCACCCCCTGTCATTGATAACCCCCCTGTAAGGCTCCATTCAGACGTCCGCATGTGTTTTGTGGATCCGATCCATGTATCCATGGATCCGTAAAAAATCATGCGGATGTCTGAATGGAGCCTTACAGGGGGGGTGATCAGTGACAGGGGGGTGATCCGGGAGTCTATATGGGTGATTACCCCCCTGTCATTGATCACCCCCCTGTCATTGATCACCCCCCTGTCATTGATCACCCCCCCCCCCCCCCCCTGTAAGGCTCCATTCAGACATTTTTTTTGGCACAAGTTAGCGGAAATTTTTTGTTTGTTTTTGTTTTTGTTTTTTCTTACTAAGTCTCATATTCTACTAACTTGTGTCAAAAAATAAAATCTCACATGGACGCACCATACCCCTCACGGAATCCAAATGCGTAAACATTTTTAGACATTTATATTCCAGACTTCTTCTCACGCTTTAGGGCCCCTAAAAAGCCAGGGCAGTATAAATACCCCACATGTGACCCCATTTCGGAAAGAAGACACCCCAAGGTATTCGCTGAGGGGCATATTGAGTCCATGAAAGATTGAAATTTTTGTCCTAAGTTAGCGGAAAGTGAGACTTTGTGAGAAAAAAACCAAAAAAATCAATTTCCGCTAACTTATGCAAAAAATAAAAAATTTCTAGGAACTCGCCAGGCCCCTCATTGAATACCTTGGGGTGTCTTCTTTCCAAAGTGGGGTCACATGTGGGGTATTTATACTGCCCTGGCTTTTTAGGGGCCCGAAAGTGTGAGAAGAAGTCTGGGATCCAAATGTCTAAAAATGCCCTCCTAAAAGGAATTTGGGCCCCTTTGCGCATCTAGGCTGCAAAAAAGTGTCACACATCTGGTATCGCCGTACTCAGGAGAAGTTGGGGAATGTGTTTTGGGGTGTCATTTTACATATACCCATGCTGGGTGAGAAAAATATCTTGGTCAAATGCCAACTTTGTATAAAAAAATAGGAAAAGTTGTCTTTTGCCAAGATATTTCTCTCACCCAGCATGGTTATATGTAAAATGGCACCCCAAAACACATTCCCCAACTTCTCCTGAGTACGGCGATACCAGATGTGTCACACTTTTTTGCTGCCAAGGTGGGCAAAGGGGCACATATTCCAAAGTGCACCTTTCAGATTTTGCAGGCCATTTTTTACACATTTTGATTGCAAGGTACTTCTCACACATTTGGGCCCCTAAATTGCCAGGGCAGTATAACTACGCCACAAGTGACCCCATTTTGGAAAGAAGACACCCCAAGGTATTCCGTGAGGGGCATGGCGAGTTCCTAGAATTTTTTATTTTTTGTCGCAAGTTAGTGGAATATGAGACTTTGTAAGGAAAAAAGAGAAAAAAAAAAAATCATCATTTTCCGCTAACTTGTGACAAAAAATAAAAAATTCTAGGAACTCGCCATGCCCCTCACGGAATACCTTGGGGTGTCTTCTTTCCAAAATGGGGTCACTTGTGGCGTAGTTATACTGCCCTGGCAATTTAGGGGCCCAAATGTGTGAGAAGTACCTTGCAATCAAAATGTGTAAAAAATGGCCTGCAAAATCTGAAAGGTGCACTTTGGAATATGTGCCCCTTTGCCCACCTTGGCAGCAAAAAAGTGTGACACATCTGGTATCGCCGTACTCAGGAGAAGTTGGGGAATGTGTTTTGGGGTGTCATTTTACATATACCCATGCTGGATGAGAGAAATATCTTGGCAAAAGACAACTTTTCCCATTTTTTTATACAAAGTTGGCATTTGACCAAGATATTTTTCTCACCCAGCATGGGTATATGTAAAATGACACCCCAAAACACATTCCCCAACTTCTCCTGAGTACGGCGATACCAGATGTGTGACACTTTTTTGCTGCCAAGGTGGGCAAAGGGGCACATATTCCAAAGTGCACCTTTTGGATTTCACCGGTCATTTTTTACACATTTTGATTGCAAAGTTCTTCTCACACATTTGGGCCCCTAAATTGCCAGGGCAGTATAACTACGCCACAAGTGACCCCATTTTGGAAAGAAGACACCCCAAGGTATTCCGTAAGGGGCATGGCGAGTTCCTAGAATTTTTTATTTTTTGTCGCAAGTTAGTGGAATATGAGACTTTGTAAGAAAAAATAAATAAAATAAAATCATCATCATTTTCCGCTAACTTGTGACAAAAAATAAAAAGTTCTATGAACTCACTATGCCCATCAGCGAATACCTTAGGGTGTCTACTTTCCGAAATGGGGTCATTTGTGGGGGTTTTCTACTGTTTGGGCATTGTAGAACCTCAGGAATCATGACAGGTGCTCAGAAAGTCAGAGCTGTTTCAAAAAGCGGAAATTCACATTTTTGTACCATAGTTTGTAAATGCTATAACTTTTACCCAAACCATTTTTTTTTTTGCCCAAACATTTTTTTTTTATCAAAGACATGTAGAACAATAAATTTGGCGAAAAATTTATATATGGATGTCGTTTTTTTTGCAAAATTTTACAGCTGAAAGTGAAAAATGTCATTTTTTTGCAAAAAAATCGTTACATTTTGATTAATAACAAAAAAAGTAAAAATGTCAGTAGCAATGAAATACCACCAAATGAAAGCTCCATTAGTGAGAAGAAAAGGAGGTAAAATTCATTTGGGTGGTAAGTTGCATGACCGAGCGATAAACGGTGAAAGGAGTGTAGTGCCGAAGTGTAAAAAGTGCTCTGGTCATGAAGGGGGTTTCACCTAGCGGGGCTGAAGTGGTTAAGTCATGCTTTTATGTTTTTTATTATTTTGTTTTTTATAGAAGAGGCTTTTTTGGCAACCCTTACGAACAAGCCATACTTGTTTCTACTTGTACTGTCACGAAATTTTAACTTAGTAACTAAGGTCTGTAAAGTCTTAGATTCAGCTCTATTTTTCTGAACATTGCACAGTCTGACCTTTGGGTGAATTTCCTGGGATGTCCACTCCTGGGAAGACGGTGAACTGTCTTGGAAGTTTTCCGCTTGTGAATAATCTTTCTCACTGTAGAATAATGGACTTCAAATTGTTTGGAAATGACCTTATAACCGTTTCCAGATTGATGGACAGCAACTATTGCTTCTCTAAGATCACTGCTGATGCTTTTCATCTTTGCCATTTTGTTAACACACTCCTGATGGCTCTAGACCTGCTACTGCCAAAACCTCTGCTTTTATAGAGGTGGCCACACTTGCTGATGATCAATTATTCAAGGGCAATTAATTAGCAGCACATAGCTGCTACTTACTCTCTTTATTTCTATGGAAACAGTAAGGGTATATTTTCTTTTGTATACACAGTTTCTGCATTTTGGCCTTGTTTTGTCACCAGTGATTGTTTGGCAGCTGTCTCGAACATCATGTCCTTTCTCTATCGGAAACTGAATCTCTCAAACAGTGAACATTTTGTATTTCCTCTATCTACTAACTTACATAAATCTGATAATTCATTATCAGTCTGTAGTACTATCACAACTCCTGGTCAGAATACCCAGGGGTTTTTGTTTGACTCAGATCTTTCCTTTTCTTCTGATATTCAATCACTGGTGTGCTCATATTGTCTGCATCTCAAGAACATCTCCAGAATCTACCCTTTTCTTAAGGTAAAAACTGCCAAAACTCAGGTTGTTGTATAGATTTATTCTCATTCTTGAATGCTGTAACTCAGTACTAATGTCATCCTCTCACTAAACTCTCCCCCTTCAGTCTGTCCTAAATGGGCAGCATGATGGGTCAGTTGTTAGCACTGGTGCCATGCAATCCAGGGGTCCTAAGTACCTCCCTACATATTCTTCCTCATTTCTGTCCATACTCGCACTCTCTGTTCTGCCAATGACCTAAAATGAACATCCTCCCTTATTTGAACCTCTCATTCCTGACTTCAAGACTTTTCTCAGGCTGCACCAGCTCTCTGGATTGCACTGCCCCAGAAAATCAGGTTCATTTCCAACTTCCTTAGCTTGAAATGTGCCTTTTTACTCAGTGTTCCCATCACTTTCATTCAACGGCAATCCCCAAACTCAATGTACAAGCTCATGAAGCTCTGTCTGCACTATTCCATTTAGTACAAAGATGACTGGACCACTTTATAAACCATTCACTTTTACCTTTTGTTTCATCCCCATTTCCTCATAAATTGTAAGCTCTTGCGAGCAGGGCCTTCACTCCCAGTGTTTTAGTGGTATATTAAACAGTTTGATTTCTACATTCACCCTGTGAATTGTAAAGCTTTACAGAATCTGGTGGTGCAATATAAAGATTATTATTCTTATTGTCATATATATAATAAGGCTCATGCACAGAACTACAGTCATGTGAAAAAATTAGGACACCCTTTGAAAGCATGTGGTTTTTTGTAACATTTTTAATAAAAGGTTATTTCATCTCCGTTTCAACAATACAGAGAGATTAAAGTAATCCAACTAAACAAAGAAAACTGAAGAAAAGTCTTTTCAAGATCTTCTGTAAATGTCATTCTACAAAAATGCCTATTCTAACTGAGGAAAAAGATAGGACACCCTTGCCCCTAATAGCGAGTGTTACCTCCTTTGGCTGAAATAACTGCAGTGAGACGGTTCTTGTAGCCATCTACCAGTCTTCGACATCGGTCTGAGGAAATTTTACACCACTCCTCAATGCAGAACTTTTTCAGCTGTGAGATGTTTGAGGGGTTTCTTGCACGTACAGCCCTTTTCAAGTCACCCCACAGCATCTCAATGGGATTCAAATCTGGACTTTGACTTGGCCATTCCAGGACTCTCCATTTCTTCTTTTTCAGCCAATCTTTGGTTGATTTACTAGTATGTTTTGGGTCATTGTCATGTTGCATGGTCCAGTTCCGCTTCAGCTTTAATTTTCTAACTGATGGTCTCACATGTTCTTCAAGCACCTTCTGATACACAGTAGAATTCATCGTGGATTCTATGATGGTGAGCTGACCAGGTCCTGCTGCAGCAAAGCAGCCCCAAACCATGACACTTCCACCTCCATGCTTCACAGTTGGTATGAGGTTCTTTTCTTGGAATGCTGTGTTTGGTTTACGCCAAACATGTCCTCTGCTGTTGTGTCCAAATAATTCAATTTTGGACTCATCTGTCCAAAGAACATTATTCCAGAAGTCCTGGTCTTTGTCAACTTTATCTCTGGCAAATGTCAGTCTGGCCTCGATGTTTCTCTTGGAAAGCAAAGGTTTCCTCCTTGCACACCTCCCATGCAAGTTAAACTTGTACAGTCTCTTTCTGATTGTAGAGGCATGTACTTCTACATCAACAGTAGCCAGAGCCTGCTGTAGTTCTCCAGATGACACTTTAGGGTTTTTGGAGACCTCTTTTAGCATCTTGCGGTCTGCTCTTGGGGTGAACTTGCTGGGGCGACCAGTCCTGGGCATGTTGGCAGTTGTTTTGAAAGCCCTCCACTTGTAGACTATCTTCCGGACAGTGGAATGGCTGATTTCAAAATCTTTTGAGATCTTTTTAAATCCCTTCCCAGACTCATAGGCTGCTACAATCTTTTTTCTGAAGTCCTCTGACAGCTCTTTTGCTCTCACCATGGTGCTCACTCTCACTTCAACAGTCAGGAGCACACCAAACTAAATGTCTGAGGTTTAAATAGGGCAAGCCTCATTCAACATGCAGAGTAACGATCTACTAATTATGTGCACCTGGTGTGATATACCTGTGTGAGATCTGAGCCAATTTAAGAGGGAATACATGTGAGGGTGTCCTATCTTTTTCCTCAGTTAGAATAGGCATTTTTGTAGAATGACATTTACAGAAGATCTTGAAAAGACTTTTCTTCAGTTTTCTTTGTTTAGTTGGATTACTTTAATCTCTCTGTATTGTTGAAACGGAGATGAAATAACCTTTTATTAAAAATGTTACAAAAAACCACATGCTTTCAAAGGGTGTCCTAATTTTTTCACATGACTGTATATCTGTTCTGCAGTGCACAAACCTGAAAAATACGGATAGCATCCATGTACATGTTGCAGTTTTCTCACTCTCTTCACTAGAACTGACTATTCTTATCCACGGAACAGCCACACGGATGTGGACAGCACATGGATTACATCCGTGTGCTGTCCATATTTTTTTGTGGACCCACAGAACTGAATGGGTCTGTGTGCAATTCACAAAAAAAAAAGAGGATCATATGTGGACCCAAAATACGGTCCCGTGGATGAGGCCTAACACCATTTAATTTGTCATGTGCTCCTGCTATTGTATTTACTTACTTTTGAGACCTCCAAAGGAGCAGATGATTTTTCAATATGACTTGACTCCTGATACATAAAATACATAGTATTCAAAGAGGGTGTACTTTGGCTTGGATAGCGGCATAAAAAAAATAAAGTATAAAAGAAAATCTAATTATTACAAGTTACAAAACTAATACTTCCAGATAAAACCTTAACAAACCAAGTAGGAATAATGGAGATTAGGACAGTGGGTGTTTAGCATGGACTGCATAGCATAAATGATCTTCTCGAGCCAAACAGAATAATTGTCTGTTACTATTTACAAAAATACAGGTGGTTTCCTAACCAAAGAGGAGGTGGTGAGACTGCTGCCACATCATCAACCCATGATTACCAAATTTTCACAAATTTATTGCACATCCTCAACTTCCAGCTTAATAATTCCTCTATTCTAGAAATGTGGCTCCACGTCCTTTGGTTGAGATTTCACCAATATGATAAACAGTAGGTTTCCTGCATGTATGCTGTATTGCCATCTATACCATCTTTTTTACACTAAACAGGTAGCTGCTACTTAAAACTCAAGTCACTTATTCTCTATTTCTTCTACTAATGCAATGACCTAGGCTCCACTTGTCTGTTCTTTTCCAAATCTCTCAAACATAACCTTCAAACAATCTCTGATCTGTTAACTATTTCTGTGGTGAGACTTCTATACATATGTAGGAATATCCATAACCTTGTTATTTCCTCTTTATTTCCCTCTTTAGATTTTTTATTGCCATACAGTATACATCCTTACAGTATTGTGAAGCAGCTAACAATAAGTACTGAAATATTACAACACAACTGGAACCTGTTCAACACCTATATTTATACTGACAGCTGGCAACTATAAGAAATAGAAATTACAAACACTACTAGACCCATAATACGATGGATACTGAAGTCCTAGGGGAATTGCTGTCAGATGCTTCAATTTGAGCCTTCATCAGAAATGTGAACACAGTCTTATTTCACCAATTTAATTAACCATTTTACAAAATATTGTACCATATAGATATAACAACAAATTCAGTAACATTGTAAATATTTGTATTGTGCACTAAAGTTGCACTCTGTCTTATAGCTTTATTCATTGTTAAATTAGCTGTGAATGTAGAAAGTTATTGCAGAAAGTATATAAATGTCTGATTTGTTTTAAATGGGTAAAAATGTATATTTTGTTAAAGACCATTGGAACTTTTGGGAAAACTGTATCTTTAGCTGTATTACAACAAAACACATATTTGCAAATGTTTTATGAAATATTTTGCTCTGTTTGTATTGCGCAGCCTGCATTGCAGTTTGTTCAGCCCTGTTCAGTATGAAATCCATACTATGAGTTTGGTGTGTAGCCCTCGCTCTGCTCTCCTGAATGCAAATCTAAGCTGACAACTTTACAACCAAACAAAACAGCAGAGAGAGAGAGGCTACAAACTGAGCCATCAGAGAGCCTGTCTGATGGGTTCACACTGAACAGGACTGAGCAGCCTGCAATGCATGAGAATAACTTTTTAATTTTGTGGGCAGGGCCGCTGTGGTGTGGGCAGGGCCGCTGACCCTAGAGGATCCATTATCGTTTATGGCAGTTTTCTGGCATACATGCTGACTGAAAATCTATGCCAGCTTTCATACTAGGTGCATGGACTGCCAGAGGATGAATTTTATTTATGACAAGACATAAGCCTCATTATAAACTAAGCACATCCTCCAGTTGTGCAGAGCATATAAAGATTGGGGTAGAAAAAGCCGGTCTTGCTAAATCTCACCCAAAGGGTATTTACATCTTTGTAATCAATATTACTGCTTTAATACATCTAAAATGCAAAACTATATTTTTATATATCGGTTTTTTTCTTATCAGTTTACCTTGAACGTAGAGTTTTTTTATTCTATTTTCTATGCAATATTATGCAGACAGGTATTTTCCCTGAACTATTGTTAACAGCAACTAGAGATATGTTTTCTAGCAGCCACATGGGACATACAGTACACCCAACAGAATGGGGAGGGGACTCACTGACTTCTATGGAAGACATGTTCGGTCACCAGGGGTGGACTAGTAATAGAACCTACAGGGAATTTCTTGGTGAGTCAATGCCCAGGGGGCCAATAGAGTCCTCCTCAAGGCTGCTGGTTGGATACATAATGATCTAATGCTCTCCGAATTTTATCCTTAGTATGGAGATAAAGTGGAAAATTGTAGTAGGGGTGGCAGTATTTTGTACTGCAATGAGGTATTTGGCTCTGCTGGGGTGGTATTTTGCCCTGCACTATGGAATTGCTGGCTCTGCCTACTTCTGTTATCGCTGCCTACTTGCGTTGCCTGCCTTCTGTCAATATGGACCTGCCTACAAGATGGGGCCTCATTTAGGTTTTATTTCCACTTTAAGCTACGGGTCCACCCCTGGGATTAAGACTAATATGGGCATTGGGCTGTCTAAAGTTTTTAAATGATCTATATGTTTGTGTATATATCTGATATAAAAAGCTGAGTGTATTTTTGTATATATGTCGCATTTACAATCACGAAATTTGGCCCACAGGTACATCAGGTGTCCAGGAATGTTTTAGACGGGTCTCAGCTCTCTAGCATGTACCGTTCCTGAGATATTCCCCAAAAATGCATTAGCCAAGAGAAGCCTGTTCACCCTTATTAGCCAATAGAAACTTGCAGGCCCTTAGTTCCAAATACAGTTTTAAACCAGGTTTCCATAACAACCCAGCCATTTTTATTCACTGCTGTAGGTCAGCTTTAAAGGGGCAGGGCGCTGTTGTTAACACTGTTAAGGGAGCGGAGTGCTGTAGATGTCACAGTTAGGGGGGCAGGTAGGGTGGCCATTCAGGCCACCCTCAAAAGACAGACAGATCCCACTAATCCATGCCTCCGACCTGGTTAGGCAATGACCCCTCCCACTCATCAACGTACAGGAATTGAAAAAATGAAGGGAAAAATCAACTTCTGTCAGCTGCAGGGGTGGGAGGGAGGGTGACGTTCTCCCTGCAGCTCACGCTTAGACAGCACAGTGCTGCAGTCTGAGAGTGAGCTGTTTAAAAGGACATCCGTGCGTCTGTCCAGGCCATGTGCCGGACGGGGGACAAGGAGTCTGAAAGCTGGACTGTCTGGCCTAAAACTGGATCTCTGGCTACCCTAGGGTCAAATTAAAAAAAGAACAGTCTCCAATTTTTGTGTACTTATCGGCGCTGCAGATCCACCAAGCGGCGTGAGTATAGATCGCTTTACAGTAAAAAATGTCCAGAATTTGTTGATTGCGCTGCCTTCTGAGTGCAAAGTTCCAATCCCAGACCCTTCTTTCCAATACTCAGGTTGTTCCACCTTGAAGCAAACAATCAGTTACCAGAGGCTAGGTGCACTCACGCACACCTGCACCCTAGAGGGAAGTATTAGTACAAATAGTGAAGTTCCACCAGGTAATATCGCATTCAGCAGGTTTTATTCTACTTACAACAGATCTAAAATTTCAGTCATAAAAAAAGAGTCTTTTTTCATCACAGACCCACCCGACCCGGGTTTCGCCAGTCCAGCTCAGTCAGGGGCGATGATGTTCTGCCTCACAGGTGCAATACTTATTGAGCCATAGTCCCTCCCACGGACCGCCCACTAGTATACATATATCTTTTTTTTTTTTTTCCCTCTCCTTTTGGATGTTGACATAATACAATAAAAACTGAAAACTCAAAGCCCTTTCAGGCTCAAAACATTTGCATATATAATAACAAAACAACATCAATGAACAGAGCATACAATACAAAAATTCAACCTCCCTCCTTTCTCATTCATAAAGCAAGAGGTGGCAAACACTCAAATCACATGACTCACCTCGAGCCAATGACATCCCACTACAATAGCTTCATTGATAGTCGAGCATCCAAGGCCAGCGGCAATACACCACCCGATGGCATCACACTGCAAAGAATAGCTCCCGCTGTCCTGCATAAATCCACCTCGGTAATGATCCACCCCCTGGCTTCTCCTTTACTCTACCAGACACGGTTTTAAATCGATCTCCACATTAAGCCCTGCTGGTTTTAAGGTCCCCAGTCTATATATCCAACCGACCTCCTTGCAATTGATGTTAGCGACGGGGTCCCCTCCCCTCCAATTCCTCTCCACCTTTTCCAAACCACTGAACCTCAAACCCACCGGATTCTTTCCATGCACAAGCTTGAAGTGCAGTGGAACACTATGATCCTCCTTACCTTTCCTAATATTTCCTATGTGCTCCTGCAGTCGGGTCTTTAATTTGCAAAGGGTTCTGCCCACATACTGGAGCCCACAAGGGCACTCCAGCATGTAGACAACCCCCATGGTCTCGCATGACATTTCTCCTTTAATCTTATGTGTCTGCCCTCCTCTCGACTGAATCTCCTGCTGGTTCCTTTTCTTTTTGTCGTCCTTGGTGCGGTTCCTGCAGACACTGCAGAAACCGCACCATGTGAATTGGTCCTTACTTGTTTTTTTTACTTTTCACTATACAGCTGTGAACCAATGTATCTCGCAGGTTTGGTGCTCTTTTGTACAGTACTTGGGGACGCTCGGGGATGACCTGCCCCAACACTGGGTCATTTTTTAAGATGAACCAGTTTTTCTGCAGGGAGATCTTCAGTGGTCCTACCTGTGCATTATATTGGGTGAAGAAGGAGAATTTGAAGTCCAACTTTTTGTTATCTCTATCTATTCCCTTTTTTTCTTTGGAGTTCTTAGTCCCCCCATCCCATTCTTTCACTTCTTTCCTGATCTTATTTAATGCCTCGGGGTCGTAACCCATCTCCTCAAACCTCTTCTGAATTAACCCGCTCTGCTCCCTATAGTCCTCGATCTTAGTGCAGTTTTGGTGGACATGTATAAATTGGGAATGTTCTGTTTCCAAGGGGCATAGTGACAGCTCTGCATATCAATATACCCATTCACGTCTGTTGGTTTGAAGTAAGTCTTTGTCAAGAGCTGACCTCCTTCTAAAAAAAATGCTAATATCTAGAAAGTTAATGCTGCTAGGGCTAATTTCGCATGTAAATCTAAGGTTATGTACATTTTGATTCAAGCTATTCAGAAATGTCTCTAAACCGCAACGTTCCCCTTTCCACCTAATCAAGCAATCGCCGATAAAGCGCTTCCACAATATTAACGTGCCCCCTTCCTGGGCTATTTTGAGGATGGGGTCTATTGCTATTTTTTCCCAAGCAGCCGTGTACAAATTGGTGAAACTTGGGGCGCATTTTACCCCCATCGCCATGGTGTATTGCCGGGTGGTGTATTTCCGCTGGCCTTGGATGCTTATTAAGATATATGTATACTAGTGGGCGGTCCGTGGGAGGGACTATGGCTCAATAAGTACTGCACCTGTGAGGCAGAACATCATCGCCCCTGACGAAGCTGGACTGGCGAAACCCGGGTCGGGTGGATCTGTGATGAAAAAATACTCTTTTTTATTACTGAAATTTTAGATCTGTTGTAAGTAGAATAAAACCTGCTGAATGCGATATTACCTGGTGGAACTTCACTAATTGTACTAATACTTCCCTCTAGGGTGCAGGTGTACGTGAGTGCGCCAGCCTCTGGTAACCGATTGTTTGGCTACAAGGTGGAACAACCTGAGCATTGGAAAGAAGGGTCTGGGATTGGAACTTTGCACTCAGAAGGCAGCGCGATCAACAAATTCTGGACATTTTTTACCCTAGGGTCAGGCTGCTGTGGAGGTCACAGTTAAGGGGACGGTCCGCTATGGAGATCAGTGTTAAGAGGCAGATTGCTGTAGAGGCCACTGTTAATGGGATGGTGTGCAGTGGAAATCACTGTTAAGGAGATGGGCTACTGTGGAGGTCACTGTTAAGGGGGCAGGATGCTGTGGAGGTCACTTTTAAATGGGCGAGCTGCTGTGCAGGTCACTGTTAAGAGGGCAGGAAACAGTGAAGGTCACAGTTAAGGGAACGGTCCGCTATGGAGGTCAGTGTTAAGGGGTGGGGTGCTGTAGAGGTTACTGTTAAGGGGGCAGGGTGTTGTGGAGGTCACATTTTAAGGGAACAGAGCTCTGTGGAGGTTACTGTTAAGGGGGCAGATTATTGTGGAAATCACTGTTAACAAGACGGGGTACTGTGGAGGTCACTAATAAAGGGACGGCCACTGTGGAGGGTGGGGTGTTGTAGATGTTACTGTTAAGGGGGCAGGCTGCTGTGGGAGTCACTGTTAAAGGGACGGGGTACTGTAGATATCACTGTTACAGTTGATAATGTTGATATATTTTTGTGACACACACAAATATTTATCACCCTCTATCACAGAAAAGGGGGCACCCAAATAACTACTCCATCCCTGCAGTGTTATTGGTAAAACGATCAATAGTGTCTGTTCATAACTCTATCTGTTTTTCTTAAGGAATGCATGCATGTCTGTTAGCATCACAGAATGCACACTCTATGACAAAGATGTAATTGGCCCTAAATTGACAAAGGTGCCAGAAGTATTGATTAAGGCCTCATTCACACAATCAGTGATTTCAATCAGTGATTTTGAGCCAAAACACAGAACAGGAGCAGATCTTTCCCTTATTCCTCATGTCTGTGGAGGCTCTAGTCCTGGTTTTAGCTCAAAATAACTGATAGAAATCACTGACCAAAAAACTGACGTGTGAAGTAGGCTTAAAGGTTTTATCACTAGGGTCTGTATTTGGCATCAGATAACATTCCAACTTGGGCTTGGAGGTAATTACCCACACATCCTGACCAGGGATGAAAGTTATGCAAAAAGTGTCTGTAGTGTGTCTGCCATGGGAGCCTGGGAAAAACATGGCAATGGCTGAGCTTTAAAGGAAATATCATTCATCAAAGCAAACCCCATCATAATTGATATTTGGGGTGACCTACCTAGGTAGTTATATATGTAGAATTCACAGCCATGAACCAAGAGGAACTACACGGAATTCGCTATTGACTAAAAACATGGTTTTATTACAGCTGTGTTTGGTTTTGTCACGTATGTCTCGGTACATCTGTGACAGGTATGCCCTGGTTCGTAAATCTATGCCCAGGTCATAGCAGGTAATATTATATTTCTAGGATATTCTTGCAAGGACATATAAACATATATCTGGTTAAGGGTAGAGGCACCATACATTTCATTATCATAAAAACAACCTCCTCTCCATGACATCACCGGCCAGAAGACGAGAGGGGGGGGGGGGGGGGAGAGAATGGGTTTATATTGCCAGCAAAAGAGGGAGTCAGTGTTAGCCATTGGGGATCCATATATTGATTGGAGTGACTGCTCATATTTTCAGATGTCCCCAAAGCCAGGATATCACTGCTGTACATCAGTAAGCTTTTCTTCTGTTTCTGTTATTCTTTTATCCCTTTTATTTTCATTAAACTGTTTAATGCATTGTAACTGTATGTATATTTTTCATCTTTTTATCTGACAATTACTTTTTGTATCGCACTGCACTGTTATGTATTAAATTTGAAATATTGATAAGTCTCTTTCTTGTATTCTTGCAGAACTTACTCTTCCAAAGGGAAAAAAAAATGTTAACTGTATTGATTCAGGGTATTTTAGGTCCCATTAAGATAGCCTGTTTTATTGTGACTAAGGCTCGGGCTACACGGCGACATTTGTCGCAATCATGTTACGCAAAATAATTTTAAAATGCTAGTCTATGGTGTCACACTGCAACATGCTGTGTCTTCGACATGACAGTCACAAAAACCCATCCAAGTACAATTTTTGTGCGCAGTCGCAGCATGTCACGTGCCGCAGAGCTTGGTAGTGTAATTCACCCCGCGACGTGACCTGAGAGTAGGGACCGTCACAACCCCTATGTATGCACAAATAAACAAATACCTATCCAAATTATAGACTGGGAAACACTGGTATATTAACCCTTAGGATACTGGAGGTTTTTTCATTTTTATGTTTTCATTTTTATTCCCTATCTTCCTTGAGCCATAACATTTTTTTATTTTTCCGTTCACATAGCTGTATGAGGGATTATTTTTAGTGGGACAAGTTGTACTTTCTAATGCCACCATTTAATATGGCATACAATGTAGTGGGAAGCGGGGGAAAAAAATCCCAAATGGGGTGGAATTGGAAGACAAAAGCAATTCCTAAAACGCTTTACGGGTTTTGTTCCCACGGCGTTCAGTTTGCGGCAAAAATGACCTGTTCCCTTTTATTCTCTGGGTCAGTACAATTACATATTAAATAGTGTAAAAAAAAATAATGTAACTTTAACATCACCATAACTTTTATACTTATATCTACTGAGCTGTGTGGGGGCTCATTTTATGCAGGACAATCTGTAAATTTTATCAGTGCCATTGTGGAGTGTATGTGACCTTTTGATCACATTGTATTACATTTTTTTGAGTAAGAGAAGCAATGAACAAATGGAAAATTGGCCATTTTGACACTTCTTTTCGTCCCGCTATTCGATGTATCGGAAAATATTTTAATAGTACAGGCATTTTTGGACGTGGTGATGCCCTTGATTTTTATATTTTTTGTTATTTGTGTATTTATTTATTTTTATTTAAAAAAGGGGGGGTGATTTAAAACTTTAACATTTTTAATATATTTTTAACAGTTTTTTTCTTACTTTTTAAATGATTTTAAAGCTTGTATTTGAGCCTACAAAATAATTTTTTTTTTTATTCTGAACAATCCAGAACCCATGCCTATATTATAATCTGTGCTTGTCAGTGACCTGTGATGAGGTCATCATGCAGTGATGGGGAAGGGTGAGCTTTACACATCACCTACTGTATTGTGAATCGCTGAATGAATGTACAATTAGGTGTCAACGGTTGGGTGTGCGTCTTTGCACAGTCTGCCACTGGCAGCAAGTACACTGACCCAGTTGTACATTCATTTATACTCTTGTAGTAGAAATAATAGAGGAATAGCAGAACATACTATCAGAATTATTATTCAATGGGAAATGCATGTTTTCACAAAAACAGACAAATATAAGTAATGACTGGTCCACTTCAAATAATTCCTAATGTTGGTGGAGCTTAGCTTCTGCATAAATATGTGCATTTGTCAAAACAAAATTTATAGAGAAAGGGAAAAATATCATTTGGCTTGAAGTCGGATAGGACACACATTTGCCAGTTTAGTAAAGCATTAGTCACAATTTGAATGGTACTGAACCAGAACACAGGGAACATAAACTTCTAAAGTTATACAGACAAGGGGGTCATTTACTAATCTGAAATACACTTAAATTAGACAGCTCGGAAGCCAGCTTACATTTATAACTAGCGCTGGATGTGACAAAGTTATGAAGAGGCCACCACCTCTTCATAACTTCGGCGGATCCACCGCTAGGTATGGGGGTTTATTAAGACTGGCGTCTAAAACGAGGTAATACATGAACACATAGCTATTGAATATGACTTGACGTTTTCCTTCTAATTCTTATTCTATTGTGGATAGTTTGGAGGTTTTACTGGTTAATGTTTTATTTCTATCCACTTCAAAGGAAGAAAAGATCAAACACACCAGTAAGCAGCATCTCACCTTCACACTAAAAATCTTACACTTTTTATTAAAGACTATTTCCACATAAACTGTTGCAAAAAAACAAGAAGGAAATATAAGGATATAACAGATGTGATCATAAAATGCTTAAAAGTAGAAGGACTTATAGGAGGAAAAAAATGGATTTACTAATCCTGTCCGATATTTAGACACGGTGACATTGTGACACAGATTTCATGGAAATGCAATACAAAACTTTTACCATTCATTTGAATGGTAGAAAAATAAAATGGATAGCAGCAAAAATATACCTGTGCCAACTGCTGCCCAACTAGATCAGTTATAGATGTATATTAAAGGGGTTGTTCATTTTCTGGAAATCCTTCAGACCGCCCTTATGGCTGGATCTGCAAAGGAAAGCATACTTACCTATCCCATGGGTTCCAGCTCCTTTGTTCCCCGTTGCCGCTGCCGCGCTTGAGTCCCCCTGTGTCAACGTCTGGTTTGACACCACTAAAGCCAATGAGTGGCCACAGTGGTGACCTGCCTGCACCCCAGGAGATGAAAAATCCCTTAAAAATTTCTGCAACAATTTTAAATCTGTAACAGAGCCACTACAATTGTCAGAATACTGGTGTCTTACCAGTGGTGTTACTACCGGGGAAGCAGGGGAAGTGGCTGCTTCCGGGCCCGGGCTGACAAGGGGCCCGTCAGCGTGTCAGTCAGATTATTTAAAGAGGACCTTTCATGGGTCCAGACCTTGTTAACTAAGTAGCAGGACATGTAGAGCGGCCATCCAGGGATCTCCTTGCACTTACTATTATATCTGGGCACCGCTCCGTTCGCCCGCTGTGGCCCCCCTTACCGTCTCCTGTGCTGTATGATAATTACTACTATCGGAGCAGGGAGGAGGAGACTGCCCTTTTTCTCAATGGGCGTTCCTTTTCCCTGGCTGTAGCGCTGTCACTTCTAGCTACAAAACTGCGACTTACTAACCCTGGTGCCATTGGTCCCTCTGCAATACCTACAGCTATGCCCCTTAGACCAGCAGTAACCCTTGGCCCTTATAGCCTCTCCAAAACGTCATGCCTTTCAACAATCTGAATTGTGATACAAAATGTTAGCATCTGTTGCTGTCGACTAAGACCGATTCATTGGGGCAAACAATTTAGACCTCTAAAACAAGGGACATGGAAGGAAGATTAAAGGGGTTGCCCCACTAAATATATTCTACAGTTCTCAAACCAGCACCTGGATCTGAATACTTTTGTAATTGCATTTAGCATAGCCACAGATGTATTCAATAAAATGTATCTGTATAGCGCCACCTGCTGTTTGTTTATTTAATTATTCCTTTGTCCTGCTCACTGAAAAGGCCGCACATGCTCAGTTTCATCCCTCAGCTGGCCCCTGACCCGTGATAGGGAGAACATGGACACGCCCCCTGAGCTGCAGCAGAATAGACACTCCCCTTGAGCTGCCAGCTTAATATAAATGTAGCAGAGCAATGATAGGGGAGATCTCTGGATCCATGTGAGGTACAGGGCTGGTTCTAGCTTTGTTAGGAAGAGATTGTCATGTATGATATGATGTCTGATTTAAATTTTTTACATTAGTCATGGGATAACCCCTTTGACATGCTTCACCCTGCCATAAACTAGCTTGACCCTGGCAATGCAAAATAGCGCAGCCAGACATTTTCTTGCATAGTCCCCATTAAAATGTCAATTTATTGATGTGATAAAGTGGTGGAAGACAGCGGCAAATCTGTATGAAGCTCTAAATAGCATTCATTTCATTCACACAAATATTTGTTTGCACTGATACTTGAATAAATGCATAAATGAGAACAACTAGACATTACTCGTCTCTATAATAGTGGAAAAACAAACCTCTTTTTGCCATGCTGTATACTGCAGCGTGCAGTCCAAGTGATCCTCTGCTTACGATGAACAATCTAATTCCACAAAAACAAGCTGTATATTTGAGTACCACAAAGCAGCGCATCTGTCATTCTGCAGATGTAGCAGCATGCCTATCTTCTTTTATATCTTCTCAGTTCTTGATGAAATCACAGGTTTTGGGACGCACAGAGAGATACTAGGTGAACACTGACTTTCATTTATGGTTTTCGATTCAATTCTGCAGACCTCTGCGTTTATATGGAAGCAAATCTGTAATCCAACTACCCTTATTTTACAGTATCTGTAGCTTTCAGGAAATTGTTTAACCCATTCTTAGCTCGTCTGGTACATAAAAGATGCATCGAATGGTAGTATGCACTTGATTCCATGTACGCATATACAGCGTGGTAACACTGTAATTGACCCAGTAATCTTTTAAGATCTGGCACTGTTTGCATTAATGATATATGCACCGTTATCATAGTGCCATGAATTTGTATCGTGGTGTAGTCACACAGTAAGACTGTAAATACTGTAAAACTGTGAGACTGTAAAAATGCATCAAGTTCAGTCTATTAGTCGGCAGGAAGCCAAACACCAACCCTATAAAGCTGACATTAATTATACTCTTTTCTTGTCAACTATAGAACTTAGAAAACATTTAAATAAACTCTGAATCTACTAGAAAGAGAAGCATTTCAGTAAAAAAAAAAAAAAAAAAAAAAATATTCACCACCTACATGGCCTTAGCAAGCTGGAAGAATATTTGTGTGAAAGCTTTTGCAAATGTTTGCATTATATCATTCAAAGGGTTGAACAAGGAAGATTATTTAACCCCATCTCAACATCCGCCATACATGCACGGTGGCAGTCGGGTCCCTAACCCCTTGACCACATGCACCATACATGTACGGTGCATGTGGTCTCCTTAAAAATGGTTTCTCACAGCAGACACTCAGGACTAATGTGTACACTCAATGCTGATCATAGACATTTAACCCTCAGATGCTGTAGTCAACTGTTCTTCCGGGGCCTGAACATCTTCCACATGCTGAGATCGGGAAAAATGTTCCTTCTCTGTAATAGGCTTGTTTCACACTTTTGTCTGCTGATCCGGCAGGCTTTTCGGCTGTCTCTCTGAAGAATCCAGGACCATTACAGATGTTGTTCTTATAGAGACTGGCAGGTGGCAGGGCTGCATAGCAAAATAGTGAATCTGCCATACAATGCAATGCTAATACATTGTAATGTATGGGAGAAGCAATATAACAATTGCATATTCAAGACCATAGGGATGCTTTAAAAAAAGAAGTTAAAAAAGCTTTTAAAATATATCTAAAAATTATATATTAAAATACAAATCAACTAAGTATTTATCCTGTGTGATGAACGCTGTAACAGAAAAAACTCAAAAGCTGTTTTTTTGGTCAATTCACTTCCCCAAACAAATTGAATAAAAAGTGATCAAAAAGTCATACAAACTCCAAAAATTAGCCCTCACACAGCCCTGTAGATGAAAAAAAAAGTTATAGGGGATGACGACAAAGTCGGTGATTAGAGACAACTGTGAACATTTTAATCCATCAGATGCCATGGTCAACTGTGGCCCTTTACCATGACTGGGATGGTCCCGGTAATCAAATGCTCACCCAAAACAAGACTGCACAAGACGTTGGGTTGCTAGGGCAGCATGAGGGCTTCTAAAGGCTTTCGGGCATGCCATAGTTAAGTTTCCTATTAAGTCCTGCCTATGGTAGGACTTAATAAGGACACAGCAATTTTGTCACGGACTGCAACGGTAAACAAGGTAAAATTGTAGCCCTTATAACTATATAATTTTGGTATCACTGTAATCATTCAAATCAACAGAATAAAATAAATATGGCATTTTTACTACATAGTGAGTGCTGCAGAAAGAAAACCTATAAATCAATGGTGGAATAGCATTTTTACCAACTTACCCCATTTAGAATTACCCCATTTTTACCAACTTACCCCAGTCAGAGATGCACACCACAGACTGTTAAATGCCGAGGCCAGATGGATATTCAAATTGGATACCTGTGTACCTAATGGACTAAACCGTAAACAACATTTTATACTACATTATTGATTTTGACTAGAGTTGAGCAAACCCGAACTTTGCGAGTTCGGGTACCCGGACCCGAACCCAGACGTTGCACCTCCAAGTGTGAACTGTTACCTTCATGCACATGCAGAATATGATAGGAGACAGCAGATATATGTTTTAATGTTTTTTACTTATTTTCCACATTGGTACCATCTGATAAGTGTCTGCGGATTCTGATTTTCAGTGGTCCCGCTGTGCAGCCCACATACTGCAGGCTGCAGGTTCTGCATGTGATAAGGTATAGTACATTATTAGTATTACAGTTAATATACTGTTTAATGTTACGTTTGGTACCATTGGCTGAAGAAACTAAATTTTTCGATGTTTTAATCACACTACAGCAGGTGTATTGGGTGTGTCCACATCTGAAGGCGCCATTATACTGTAACCAGGTGGGCTGAGCAGAGCCACCAACAGACTGGGGGACAGTATCTGTGATAGAGATTTAGCTTGTTTTTAAATACATTGAGCGCCACCTTTGATGACTTCGGAGAAGCCAGAGTCAATGTTTAGCACTGGAGCACAGAGTAGCCACTGAGCAAAGAGGTTAGTGTCGCCAAATATTTACTTTCAAAATAACTTATAAAAATATTCGCTAAAGATGGCAACACTTTAGCGCCCATGGATGCTCCTGAAATCTGCAGAAAAAAAACTCCTTATTAAACATAAAATAATTGTGTTTCAGGAGATACCAGATAGCAAAACACAAAAAATCCTTCACATCAGAACTATAGTCACTGTACATGGATAGGGACCACTGCAAAGCAATAATAGCAGACTCATGCGGTGTAACAGAGTATAATAAAACCACGTCAGCTGACAACCAAATATAGCTTTCTGTGCATGAGATATTATTTAATACACCCAGGACATGAGAGGCTGTAGGAGGCTATCTGACATTGAGAGATTGAGAGATCCGATTCTGGAAACTATGGGGCGGAGTGAAGGTGGAAAGATCGGCTTAGGAATTTTAGGTAACAAATGCAGTATAGGTAAAACAGGACAGTCACAGACTATGTACTCAGCTTGCTTGGGGGTGAGAACCCCACCATATGGATACATTCAAATATTACCTGCTCACACCGCAGCAGATAGCAGCAAGTTGCTGCAAGATGATTGATTATGGGGTCCCTGTAGCAACTTTGAGACAGCAGGTCTCTGAGAAAGGAGGATACTGGCTGTCCTGCCTCTGATCCTATAAGCTATCTCAGCCACATGAACGTGTCTATAATAATAAACTGGGGAGTTTCTTAAATATATGATCCCCATATACCCCACATCCCCTGACGAAGCCACTGGACGTGGCGAAACATGTCGGGAGGGGTGGTATAGTGTGACCTTTTTTTAGACAGTTGAGTGGCAGTGAGGATCAGCTTATAGTTAGGTCGAGGGACAGCAAGTGTGCTAGGAGCGTTACAGATTGAGGGATTAGGCTACACACTACTGCATAGACCTCTAGCAACAGTAATAGAGGAAGGCTTATAGCGAGAGTGCAGCTGAGGGCTAAACCAATTGTAGCGAGCAGTAAGACACGGCAACACAGTTGCAGCACGGTTACCTTTGATAGGGAACAGAGACTGGAGGCCCTGACAGTTGTGCACGCATGAAGCAGGTGGCGTGACTCTGTCCAGAGAACGCCACAAAATATTAACCAAGTGTGTGTATACCTCCCTCAGGACAGACGGGTGGACCAGACCCGTTCTGCCTACCGGGATCTCCTCTGTATGGTTGTGACAGACGGGTGGATGAGACCCGTACTGCTCACCCGGATCCATGCGAAATGTATGTGAAACACCAACACCACTCCTATTGACACACCTAACCCTATGCTGTCCATGTAAACCGATAAATAAATATAGTGACTGTGGTAGTTACCACAAGAGGAATCAGCTCACTTGTCACCATATACTGATATTTTTATACAATCTTTCTTCCATTTTGTGTGAGGTGTAAACCTTCTTTTAATACATACCAATAAAAATATTCATTTTAACATTAGTTAGAGACCCCCAAAGGGATTCTAGGTCTTCTTGACCATTGTAGTAGAAATATATATTAATATCCCGAGGGTCTCTAAAAGGGACTTTGCATATTACATTGTAACCTTAATCTATATACTGTATCTTTGGTTTGCATTTCTCTCAGAGCTAGTCACTGTACAAGAAAGAAGAAACTGTTTTCAAACTTTGTGACACTTATAAAAAATCAGCCCCAGAATCATAGAGAACATTACAGAGAAGTAATGACCTGTACTGGTTTGAAAAAAAAACATGTGGGCTGAGATAGAAACTGTCTATTTAGTTGATGCAGTCTCTTTGTCTTTCCTGTCTCTGCTAACACCTCCCCATCTCCTATCTCCACTGACTAGTATTGACATCTGTCATATGATCCTTCTGTGAGCTGCTCCGTCTTCAGAAAAATTCAGGAAAAAAAGAGCAGTAAGTGTATAGCAAGTGGCAGGGGGCATCTGATAACAGAGCTAGAACTAGACAGTTTTTTATAGCTATATTACAAAGTTTCCTATGGTCGCTTTTACTATTGATTTATACAAAGTTGTGTCAAAAGTTTGCAAGTGACCATTTAAGTTCTAGATTAGAATTTACGTCAATAGATTGTAAGATAGTTTTTTCAAGATTGTCTCCTCATAAACCCGTGCTGATATTGTGTGAATATTGTTTATTTAGATCACCCTTTAAATACCCTTTAAAAATATTAACATAAAGGTCTATAAGGTCTGAAATTGTAATGTCTATAATTTCTGGCTAAGTATCTACTCTATTCGTACATGACAGAAATGATCACATTAGGCTCTGTTTACATTACTGATAATAGGGTCTGTGGTGTCCATCATTTTGACAGTAAAAATAGTACTGTGTGCAGCACTATTCTTCCTGTCAAAAATGACAGAATCTGCAACTGAGGCTCCGACACAGATCTGAGCATAGCTTTGTTGTTGAAAAACTAATGCTTAAAGTAATAAGTAGAATCTTTCAATAGTTACAAGCTAAAATATAAGCATTATGAGTTGAAAAGTATCAACAATTAACTGTAGGCAATACAGAGAGGACGTTTTATTCTCTTTTCTATCCTGATTTATGTAAAATCTATTTGTTTCTCTTTTTAATTTTAAAGTACTAAGAGTAATACTGTTATAAAGCCATTTTAATTCACTGATACTCCGTATGTATAAATAAAGTAATATATCACCTGCAGTTATTATTACAACTACTGTTTTCAGGACAAATTTCATTTTTATGTTGGCACTTAACCAAAAAGCCCTTCTTCCAAGAAAGAGATTATCATGAATTCCCTTGGCGTTCACAACGTGAAGAAGCAATGATTTCAGCACATAAGAGAAAATCTGGCTTCATAATATTTACTATGCTGTCATAAACTAGGTAAGGTAGTTATAGCTGCAGATATAATTCATCTCATATGATCTATCTATCTATCTATCTATCTCATATCTAGGTACAGATGAAGAAGAGCTAAAATTGACTCTGATAACATATGTCACAGGGTTATCTCATGACAAAAGTCATTGAAATCCATTGAAAAAGCCAACTAACATTAGGTTTGGTTCAGCTACATTTGTATCTATCTAATATCTATCAATTATCTATCTAATCTACAAACCAGATTCCAAAAAAGTTGGGACACTAAACAAATTGTGAATACAAACTGAATGCAATGATGTGGAGATGGCAAATGTCAATATTTTATTTGTAATAGAACGTAGATGACAGATCAAACGTTTAATCCGAGTAAATGTATCATTTTAAAGGAAAAATACGTTGATTCAAATTTTCACGGTGTCAACAAATCCCAAAAAAGGTGGGACACGTAGCAATAAGAGACTGGAAAAAGTAAATTTGAGCATAACAAAGAGCTGGAAGACCAATTAACACTAATTAGGTCAATTGGCAACATGATTGGGTATAAAAAGAGCTTCTCAGAGTGGCAGTGTCTCTCAGAAGCCAAGATGGGTAGAGGATCACCAATTCCCACAATGTTGTGCAGAAAGATAGTGGAGCAATATCAGAAAGGTGTTACCCAGCGAAAAATTGCAAAGACTTTGCATCTATCATCATCAACTGTGCATAACATCATCCGAAGATTCAGAGAATCTGGAACAATCACTGTGCGTAAGGGCCAAGGCCGTAAAACCATACTGGATGCCCGTGATCTCCGGGCCCTTAAACGACACTGCACCACAAACAGGAATGCTACTGTAAAGGAAATCACAGAATGGGCTCAGGAATACTTCCAGAAACCATTGTCTGTGAACACAATCCACCCTGCCATCCGCTGTTGCCAGCTGAAACTCTACAGTGCCCAGAAGAAGCCATTTCTAAGCAAGATCCACAAGCTCAGGCATTTTCACTGGGCCAGGGATCATTTATAATGGAGTGTGGCAAAATGGAAGACTGTTCTGTGGTCAGACGAGTCACGATTCGAAGTTCTTTTTGGAAATCTGGGACGCCATGTCATCCGGACCAAAGAGGACAAGGACAACCCAAGTTGTCATCAACGCTCAGTTCAGAAGCCTGCATCTCTGATGGTATGGGGTTGCATGAGTGCGTGTGGCATGGGCAGCTTGCATGTCTGGAAAGGCACCAATGCAGAAAAATATATTCAGGTTCTAGAACAACATATGCTCCCATCCAGACGTCATCTCTTTCAGGGAAGACCCTGCATTTTTCAACAAGATAATGCCAGACCACATTCTGCATCAATCACAACATCATGGCTGCGTAGGAGAAGGATCCGGGTACTGAAATGGCCAGTCTGCAGTCCAGATCTTTCATCTATAGAGAACATTTGGCGCATCATAAAGAGGAAGGTGCAACAAAGAAGGCCCAAGACGATTGAACAGTTAGAGGCCTGTATTAGACAAGAATGGGAGAGCATTCCTATTTCTAAACTTGAGAAACTGGTCTCCTCGGTCCCCAGATGTCTGTTGAGTGTTGTAAGAAGAAGGGGAGATGCCACACAGTGGTGAAAATGGCCTTGTCCCAACTTTTTGGGGATTTAATGACACCATGAAATTCTGATTCAACATATTTTTCCCTTAAAATGGTACATTTTCTCAGTTTAAACTTTTGTTCCGTGATTTATGTTCTATTCTGAATAAAATATTAGAAGTTGGCACCTCCACATCATTGCATTCCGTTTTTATTCACGATTTGTATAGTGTCCCAACTTTTTTGGAATCAGGTTTGTAATATATCTACCTCATATCTATCTGTCTGTCCATCTACAGTATCTCATATATATCTAACATAATTTGACATTCACTTTACACACCGAATTTCAAAAATATGAGGTATCTGCCAAATATCTGAAATTCAGAAGATGTACAGAGCAGGACAACAGTTTCCAGATGATGGGAATTAATGGCAAACACCACCCTATACAGTAGATATGTCTGCAACTGTATATCCAAACTGTGCCATTTATTAAATATTTTTGGGGAGTTTCATATGTGTTATCTGTGCATGCTTACTGACTTTTTCATTGTGGTGGTTATCTTAAAGGTTTTTTTCTACAAGTTTTGGTGACTACCTCAAAGCGGTTTTACTGTATTAGCTAGTGTTCGCTAATCATACCACTAGTACCGGTTGCTTTCCCTTTCCACAGTTAGTTTGGAAAGGAAGTTGTTTTAGAAATTTGGCACAATAATCTAAACAGGAAGATTTGTGCTAAGGTTTTTTCAAGACTTCCTACTCCTGACCAGAAATGAAATCATAAGTGAATTTGTGCAGACATTTTGGAGCAAATCAAAGCAGATCCAATTTTTTTTAGAAGTGATCACCTAGGATGAAATCTGAATCTTTCAGTAAGATCCTGAGACCAAACATCAGTCAATGCTTTGGAAAACCCCAAGAACTCCAAGGTTGAATGAAGTACATCAATGTCCAAATTGAAAGTAGATTTCTTTTGTCAAGAACTTTGGAAGAATAGATTCACAGAAGATGACAAAATGGATCAGAAATAATGCAAACAAGCCCTTGGAAAGTTGATATGAAAGAGGCCACCATTGGTCATATGAATTCATTCTGTATTCAATGATTACCTCAGTCAGCACTTTCCAGGAGGCACTTTTTAGATGAGAAAGGGAATGTTGTGATAGAAAACACTTCCAACTCACCAGATCTACCTTCATATGACTTTGTTCATTTCCATAAAGTCAAAACTGTGCTCAAAAGGCTGCATATTGCATCACTTACAGAGGTAAAGAAGAAAACGACTGCCTACATCAATGTTTTGAGCAGTGGAATATAAGGATGCAGCAATGTGTCCAAGCAGAAAGGGGGTATGCTGAAGAAGAAAAGAACTAAATGCAAAAATGTATCATTAAGTTATAGATTCTCATTTAATAGCTGCGGCTTCTATATCAGCCTTGCTGAGTAAATACGTTTGCATATTGTGTTATTTCAGGTGATATTCTGCCTATCTACAAACAAAGTGCAGCCTACAAGAGGAGAACAACGAGAAGGTAAGCTAGATGCCTCTTTTTACCTGGGATTGTAGGCAAGACATTTCTGCTCCTGGCACTGTGGGAGCACTATGGCTTGTTCTGTTAAGATGCACTTTAGGGCATTGCAGCTAGCTGTGTTCTTTGACTTATGAAGGGCTTATACAGTAGTTGGCTTTCTTATGGGGTTCTTGGTGAGCAGGCATTGTGGTTTGCTCCATGATGGGGAACACCCCTCACCCAAAATGTATTACCTGTTCGAAAATCTAAGTCTACTACAAAGTCTGACCACCTCTGATCTAAAGTCTAAGGCAGTGATGGCTAACCTTGGCACTCCAGCTGTGGTAGAACTACAACTCCCAAGATGCCCCCCTTGCTTGGCTGCTCTCAGAACTCTGTAGAAATAAATGGAGCATGCTGGGAGTCGTAGTTTCACCACAGCTGGAGTGCCAAGGTTAGCCATCACTGGTCTAAGGGGACCTTAAAAGTCTTCTATGGATAATCCCTTTCAGTTGCAAGGGTCCTGGATGCTAAGCTGTTCACATGATATCTAGTTGTATTACCCCCAGAATTCAGCTTTAATCTATTGCGGTGTTGGACTTGGGTACCTAGGGCCCAACAGTAGAATTGATTTTGGGAATATATTACAGTTATAAACATTAAAACGTAATTTTTAGCTTTTTAGTCCATTTTTCAGTTCTTTTCATCACAGCATAACTTTTTTTTATATTTTCCTATAGATGTAGCCATATGGGGTGATGTTTTTTGGCTAAAAAACAGTAAAATAAATCACTTTTTTAAGCCACGCACCTTGTGGTATAAATACTAAATTATGACTGTGGCAGTTGCAAAAGCAATTTTAATCCCATGTGCTGCACATTCTTCATTTGAAAAATGGAGGACCACTTCTTCATGGGCCCAATGGGAAATTCACTAGAAAATAAACAAGCCATAGACCGTAAGATGGACACATGAGAACCAGCACGCAGGACCAGAGCATGGAGGAGCAAGTACGTTTATTTTTTAAAGGCTACTATCTACGGTAGGGTAATTTGGACGCAAGTTCTAGCAGAGAATGCCGAGAATCGACCGAACACAAACAGCAGCATGCAGAGGTTTCTATCCAGCCAATTTTTTGCATTTTTGATGGATTGCTACTGGATCTCTGCCAGACCCCATTATAGTTAATGGGGCTAGAGAGCATTACGGTGGCATTAGGCAGTGCCCGATTGGGAGAACTCCGGCAGACTATTCTCTGCTGGAACAGCATGCAGGAATTTCTGCCACAGATTTGAAACTAGCTTAAGTATGAATCTTTCAATTGTAGACATAAGGCTACTTTCACACTAGCGTTCTGCTGTCCGCTCGTGAGCTCCGTTTGAAGGAGCTCACGAGCGGAGCAGAACGCTTCCGTCCAGCCCTGATGCAGTCTGAATGGATGCGGATCCGCTCAGACTGCATCAGTCTGGCGGCGTTCAGCCTCCGCTCTGCTCGCCTCCGCACGGCCAGGCGGACAGCTGAACGCTGCTTGCAGCGTTCAGCTGTCCACCTGGCCGTGCGGAGGCGTGCGGATCCGTCCAGACTTACAATGTAAGTCAATGGGAACGGATCCGCTTGAAGATGACACCATATGGCTCAATCTTCAAGCGGATCCGTCCCCCATTGACTTTACATTGAAAGTCTGAACGGATCCGCTCAGGCTACTTGCGCACTTGCGAAATATTAATGCAGACGGATCCGTACTGAACGGAGCCTCCGTCTGCATTAATATGATCGGATCCGTTCAGAACGGATCCGATCAAGCGCAAGTGTGAAAGTAGCCTAAGGCTGCGGGCATTAGTTAAAAGTTAGGTATACCTAGACAACCACTTAACATCTACACTTAAGTAAAAAACACTGAATGTTATGGAAGTTAAGGAGCGTTCTAAGAGTACAATATTGATGACTTATCCTCAATATAGGCCGTCAATCCTGGTACTACCGCTGATCATCTGTTTCAAGAGGCCTCCTGGCAGCATGCCAAACACAGAGCTGTCCATTGAATGTGACAGTTGATCGTGGGGGTGCCGGATATTGAACCCCCACAGATCTGATATTGATGATCTATCCTGAGCATAGGTCATTAATATTATACGCCCAGAAAACCTTTTTAATGTTTAAATTAAAGATATTGTGATTTTCTTGTCCATCAATCAAGTAATTATATTGTGTATTATGTTACATATGATTGATATTATCTCCCATGAGTTGATATGGGGCAGTTGTCAGCTAATCATACACATTTGCATGAAAAAGTAAGTGAACCCTTACTTTTAGTTCTTACTAATAGCATGTAATCTGATTGCAATCTGAATAAAAATTATAGACAAACACAATCAAACTAACAACACACAAATAATTGTGCTGTTCATGTATTTTTTTGAGCACATTGAGTAAACATTCACAGAGCAGGGAGAAAAAGTAAGTATACCTTTGTTTTAATGATTTTGCCAAAAGCTTGGCAAATAGCTTCTCCAGAAATTGGCAAAAGGTGTTTTAATTAAAGAGATTAGATTAGAAGTGTGTGAATCAGGTATTTGGCCCATTAAATGAAGGCACATAGCACCTGGTTGCTGACAAATCTATTCTTGTCAAGAAAGATTAGTTAGGTGAACCAAATTATCTACAAATGGAAAAAAATCCAGACTCTTTGTACCAAGGAGACAGTATCCTATTAAGATCACTCCAAGATCACAAGGGGCAATCCTGAAAAAGGCGAGAAAGAACGCAAGTAACAGTAAAAGACAGATAGAAGACTCTAAAAACTGCAAAACCTCTCTTCATGTGTCCACGATTCGAAAAATGCTGAACAAGAATGGTATTCATGGAAGGAAAACATAAAATAAGCTGATGTCCAAAAAAGAACAACTGGGAACTATTTTCAATAGACTTGAGGATACCTGTCCTTACAAGGTAAGGTCTCTGATCTCATCGTTGAAGCTCCCTGCGGGTTTCCAGCAATCTCTCCCTTTGTACGCCACTATCTGTACCATAAAGGGGGGCTGCAGCTATGTACTTCTAGAGGGGTATGCTCATCAAGATGCGCCAACTGCCTGCCGCTCATAACAAACATATTGTGATATGTCCTCTAAGCGATTCATATTATATCAAAAAATTTAAAATAGTTATGAAGAAAAATCCCATTAACATGAATAAAATATAATCAAGGTTGTAAGCATCGGTAAACAGAATATGTAACTTTACACAGCAAACATGGAACATGTAACAGAGAATGGCACACCACTGCGGTATCATTTCTGGTTTCTTAATTCTTTGAAAACTCATTGTAAATTAGAGCAAGTTAAAACCAAAAACTCTGAAGAGTCAATACTAGGGACACGCACATTTCCTGGTGGTCTGCCAATTTTAGCAAGACCTTGCAAGATCTGACATTAACTAGTTATCAGGATTAGCACAGCTTTTCACTTCTGTCATTCCACCAGTACAAAACTCCTTGTGCATTAAAGGGATCTGAAAAGCTAAGCAAAACATTTCCACCTGGATCAATAGAAGTCAACATAACATCATCATCGAATTACCATAGCATTCCCAGATTACAGCCTCAATCAATAACTCATAAGCGGACAAGTCAAGTCTATGGACACTTTTGAGGGGGCGTTTTTAATTGAATTACACTGATATTGGTGCTAAAAAAAAAAAACACTTTTAAATCTGTCTTTTTTTTAATTATAATTTTTACTCTGCAGTTTAAAGGTTTCATATACACTGTGGGCCGCTCTGTTCCATTCAGTGCTGAATCCGTCAGATGAGCTGTCTGATGAGTCACTCTGTAGCCCCTCTCTCTAATCGACTGAGTACTCATAGATGCTCATTTCAGTTGAATTCTTATCAAAATAAGCGCTTAGGAAAGCAGTGATAGCTTGTTTGACAAACTTGTGCTTAATGGAACAGAACAGCTTGCAATGTGTGTGATATCTGTGCGATACTTGCAAGAACACTTTAGCACTATGTACTGTGATCTAAAAAATGACAATAATTGGATACAATAACCTGCAAAAGCTCCAAAAAAAATCATTGATTTATCAATTTGTTTATGGACATTGGAAAAAAAGTTTCCTATTTTTACAGGCTATACAGGAATTTGTTCTAATGATGCATATACCAAGGAATTTTAGACAATTTGTTTTATTCCACCTGAGACAAGAAATATTTTATTTACCGTATTTTCTGGCGTATGAGACGACTTTCTAACACTAAAAAATTAATTTCAAAAGTCGGGGGTCATCTTATGCGCTGACTATAAGGCAGCACAGGGGAGAAGGAAGTAGTCCCTCACTCCCCCCTGTGCTGCCGCGCCCCGAATCCTGGATCCCAGCGCCAGCCTTCTCTTAATTTATTTGCTGTAGGGCTGCAAGTTAAGTCCCTGATACATCGCTGGCTGCAATGCTTCACAGCGCAGCGATGTATCAGCCGGGAGGGAGGAGGGGCTAGGGTTGGACGATATCAAAAATATTCAGATGATAACGATATTAAAAAATGTATTGCGATAACGATATATATTGCAATAAATACCCGTTTTAAAGAAAAAACACAAGGAGACGTTACACTGTATGGGGGCAGCCACAAGGAGACATTATACTGTATGGGGACAGCCACAAGGAGACATTATACTGCATGGGGCAGCCACAAGGAGAAATTATACTGCACGGGGGCAGCCACAAGGAGACGTTACACTGTATGGGGGCAGCCACAAGGACACTTTACACTGTATGGGGGAAGCCACAAGGAGACGTTACACTGTATGGGGGCAGCCACAAGGAGACGTTACACTGTATGGGGACAGCCACAAGGAGACTTTACACTGTATGGGGGCAGCCACAAGGAGACATTATACTGTATGGGGCAGCCACAAGGAGACATTATACTGCACGGGGGCAGCCACAAGGAGACGTTACACTGTATGGGACAGCCACAAGGAGACATTATACTGTATGGGGACAGCCACAAGGAGACATTATACTGCATGGGGGCAGCCACAAGGAGACATTATACTGCATGGGGGCAGCCACAAGGAGACTTTACACTGTATGGGGGCAGCCACAAGGAGACGTTACACTGTATGGGGCAGCCACAAGGAGACATTATACTGTATGGGGACAGCCACAAGGAGACATTATACTGCACGGGGGCAGCCACAAGGAGACGTTACACTGTATGGGGGCAGCCACAAGGAGACATTATACTGTATGGGGCAGCCACAAGGAGACGTTACACTGTATGGGGGCAGCCACAAGGAGACATTATACTGCACGGGGGCAGCCACAAGGAGACGTTACACTGTATGGGGACAGCCACAAGGAGACTTTACACTGTATGGGGACAGCCACAAGGAGACGTTACACTGTATGGGGACAGCCACAAGGAGACTTTACACTGTATGGGGGCAGCCACAAGGAGACGTTACACTGTATGGGGACAGCCACAAGGAGACATTATACTGTATGGGGACAGCCACAAGGGGACATTATACTGCATGGGGGCAGCCACAAGGAGACTTTACACTGTATGGGGGCAGCCACAAGGAGACTTTACACTGTATGGGGGCAGCCACAAGGAGACGTTACACTGTATGGGGGCAGCCACAAGGAGACGTTATACTGTATAGGGGCCACAAGGAGACATTACACTGTATGGGGGCAGCCACAAGGAGACGTTACACTGTATGGGGCAGCCACAAGGAGACGTTACACTGTATGGGGCAGCCACAAGGAGACGTTATACTGTATAGGGGCCACAAGGAGACATTACACTGTATGGGGGCAGCCACAAGGAGACGTTACACTGTATGGGGTAGCCACAAGGAGACGTTACACTGTATGGGGTAGCCAGAAGGAGACGTTACACTGTATGGGGGCAGCCACAAGGAGACGTTACACTGTATGGGGGCAGCCACAAGGAGACGTTACACTGTATGGGGCAGCCACAAGGAGACGTTACACTGTATGGGGTAGCCACAAGGAGACGTTACACTGTATGGGGTAGCCACAAGGAGACATTACACTGTATGGGGTAGCCACAAGGAGACGTTACACTGTATGGGGGCAGCCACAAGGAGACGTTAAACTGTATGGGGCAGCCACAAGGAGACGTTACACTGTATGGGGGCAGCCACAAGGAGACTTTACACTGTATGGGGGGGCCACAAGGAGACGTTACACTGTATGGGGCAGCCACAAGGTGACGTTACACTGTATGGGGTAGCCACAAGGAGACGTTACACTGTATGGGGCAGTCACAAGGAGATATACTGTATGGGGGCCACAAGGAGATATACTGTATGGGGGCCACAAGGAGATGTTATACAGTATGGGGGGCCACAAGGAGATGTTATAATGTATGGGGGGCCACAAGGAGACGTTATACTGTATGGGGGGCCACAAGGAGACATTATACTGTATGGGGGGCCACAAGGATATGTTATACTGTATGGGGGGCCACAAGGAGACGTTATACTGTATGGGGGGCCACAAGGAGATGTTATACTGTATGGGGGCCACAAGGAGACATTACAGTATTGGGGGCAGCAGCACAGCCGTAAGGAGACATTACAGTATGGGGGCAGCTGGCAGCAGCTACAAAAGGAGACATTACAGTATGGGGGCAGCTGGCAGCAGCCACAAAAGGAGACATTACATACAGTATGGGGCTTGTGGGGGGCAGCAGCTGCCCCCGCCCCCCATGTCTTATGGACACCTGTGTGACTGACTTGTCACCTGCCTGCCAGGGTGCCACCACCATAATTCCTTCTTGTTCATCATGTCATGGGGGAGGTACTGGAGGGACTCATGATGGCTCACTGTGGAGCATGCAGCTAGTGACAGGCATGAAGGACTGAGTGGGCCAAGACATATAACTGGGGCAATTATAATCTGATAAAGATTAGTGGAGTGACATTACACCTTTTAATAGATGCCCGTCCGGCAGCTGTGATATATAGGGTCTCTTCTCTCCGCAGGGGGTGGGGGTCGGTCGGAATCGGACGGAGTGTGGGTTCTTCTGAGTTATTCTCTGACTGACTTTCCCGCCACTCGCTGCTAGTGATGTCCGGATCATGAGCGAATCGTTCTTTTGAATGGATTCAGCTCACTGAACCGGAAGAGTCGATTCCTCTGACTGAGCTGATCCGAGTGGAACAGCAGCAGGCAGTGTAATAGGAGCCTACAGTGGAAGCTAGCCCCGCCCTCCAACCAATCAGAGGCAACCAGCACTGACTCGCAGCACAAGGGGAGTCGTGCAGGGACTCAGAGATTCGTCTGAGAGTTTATTAGTTAAAAGAATGGAATGAGTCAGAGACGTGTCACCGAGTCCCTGCCAGGCTTCCTGCTCTGTGTCTCCCTGTCTCCTGACAAGTTCGTCCGGGGTGGGGGGGCCCATTAGTATAGCATGTAGCGGAGGTCTGTGTGTACAGGGTGCATGCAGCAGTGTAGCATGTAGCAGAGCAGGAAGTCTGGTAGGGACTCGGTGACACGATTCTTTTAACTAATAAACTCTCAGACAATTACCTGAGTCCCTGCAATAACTATACAGTGTAATTACATCACAGTCTGCTCCACTCCATTCACTGCAGAAGAGCTGTGTTTGCCAGGAGCAAATCCCTCCTGACCTTCGGTTCACTTGAGAGCCGACTCAGCAGTCGCTGCTGTACTGCGCTGCTCAACTCAGCCTGGGGGCGTCACCTGATTCCGACGTGAGACGTCGGTCGGTGGGCGGAGACAGCACATTCGGAGCAAGCAGGAGAAGCCGCTGCTGGAAGAAATTGGTAGATAATGATGGGGGAGGGCAGCCGATTTAAAAATAAAGCATTCATTTTATGTTACATACACTATTTAGGCAACAGACTACTTTAAAGGTTATGGACACCTTTGAGGCAATTTTTTTTTATTGCATTATGAGCTAAAATAATTTTTTCAATTGATCTTTATTAAAAATATGGAGTCCTTTTTCTGTACATAGCTGAGATGCTCTACTAGCAGCCAGTGGATTGTCTCTCTTTTTCATTATATGGGGAGCTGGCAGGCACCAGTCCTTATCTCTGCTCTCTGACATTATAAACACTTATTATAGCTCAGTTCTTATCTTACTGATAAGAATGTGGCTTAAATAAGTGTCTGTGACTTCTTAGGCTACTTTCACACTTGCGTTAGGAGCGGATCCGTCTGGTGTCTGCACAGACGGATCCGCTCCTATAATGCAAACGCTTGCATCCGTTCAGAACGGATCCGTCTGCATAACTGTTTATTTCAGATCTGATTTTTCACTTCGGAAAACTCAGATCCGACAGTATATTCTAAACACAGAAGCGTTCCCATGGTGATGGGGACACTTCAAGTTAGAATATACTGAGAACTGTGTACATGACTGCCCCCTGCTGCCTGGCAGATGCTGCCAGGCAGCAGGGGGCAGACCCTCCCCCCCTCCTGTAGTTAACTTATTGGTGGCCAGTGCGGCCCTCCCTCCCTCCCCAGTATTAATTGTAACCAGTGCGGCCCCCCTCCCTCTATATTCATCGGTGGCCAGTGCGGATTCCCAGTATTAAATATGACCAGTGCGGCCTCCCCCTCCCTCTATATTTATTGGTGGCCAGTGCGGATTCCAAGTATTATGACCAGTGCGGCCTCCCCTCTCCCCCCCCCCCCTAATTAAAATCACACCCCCCCCCCCCACCATTGGTGGCAGCGGAAAGTACCGATCGGAGTCCCAGTTTAAATCGCTGGGGCTCCGATTGGTTACCATGGCAGCCAAGACGCTATTGCAGTCTTGGCTGCCATGGTTACTTGGCAATAAATACAAGCATTATACTTACCTGAAGAGCTGCGATGTCTGTGTCCGGCCGGGAGCTCCTCCTACTGGTAAGTGAAAGGTCTGTGCGGCGCACAGACTAAAAGAGCTTAACAGAGCTTCAGCACAAAGTAAACTGACAAATTGTTTAAATTGCCCCTTAACTTAAAGAGAAGCAGTTACCACAAAATACAGTGCAATCTACAGGCAGCATGTTATAGAGCAGGAGGAGTTGAGCAGATTGAAGTATAGTTTTGTGGAAGACAATTCAGTAAAACTTGTAATTTATTTGTTTACATTTCTCCTCTTTCTGACTTCAGCTGTACACGGGGAGGTGTTATCAGTGATTCATAGCATTCTCTGTGTAAATGTATAAATATATATAGGTAACTGTTAGTCACTGGTAGGTGTATATGGGGATGTGTTATCAGTGATTGATAGTATTATCTGTGTAAGTGTGTATATATAGATAGCTGTCAGTCACTGATAGTTGTACACAGGGGAGGTGTTATCAGTGATTGATAGCATTCTCTGTGTAAGTGTGTATATATCTAGGTAACTGTCAGTCACTGGTATGTGTATATGGGGGAGGTGTTATCAGTGATTCATAGCATTCTCTGTGTAAATATATATATATATATATATATATATATACATAAAGGTAACTGTCAGTCACTGGTAGGTGTATATGGGGGATGTGTTATCAGTGATTGATAGTATTCTCTGTGTAAGTGTATATACATAGATAGCTGTCAGTCACTGATAGTTGTACACAGGGAGGTGTTATCAGTGATTGATAGCATTCTCTGTATAAGTGTGTATACTACATAAATAGCTGTCAGTCACTGATAGTTGTACACAGGGGAGGTGTTATCAGTGATTGATAGTATTCTCTGTGTAAGTCTGTATACATAGATAGCTGTCAGTCACTGATAGTTGTACAAGGGGAGGTGTTATTAGTGATTGATAGTATTCTCTGTGTAAGTCTGTATACATAGATAGCTGTCAGTCACTGATAGTTGTACACAGGGGAGGTGTTATCAGTGATTGATAGCATTCTCTGTGTAAGTGTGTATACATAGATAGCTGTCAGTCACTGATAGCTGTACACAGGGAGGTGTTATCAGTGATTGATAGCCTTCTCTGTGTAAGTGTGTATACATAGATAGCTGTCAGTCACTGATAGATGTACACAGGGGAGGTGTTATCAGTGATTGATAGTATTCTCTGTGTAAGTGTGTATACATAGATAGCTGTCAGTCACTGATAGATGTACACGGGGAGGTATTATCAGTGATTGATAGCATTCTCTGTGTAAGTGTGTATACATAGATAGCTGTCAGTCACTGATAGTTGTATGTGGGGAGGTGTTATCAGTGATTGATAGCCTTCTCTGTGTAAGTGTGTATACATAGATAGCTGTCAGTCACTGATAGATGTACACAGGGGAGGTGTTATCAGTGATTGATAGTATTCTCTGTGTAAGTGTGTATACATAGATATCTGTCAGTCACTGATAGATGTACACGGGGGAGGTGTTATCAGTGACTGATATCATTTTCTGTGAGTTTGAATACATAAATAGCTGTCAGTCATTGATAACTAATTTCCTTGTGTACATTTGAACTTAGAATGAGCAGAGATTTAAATGAATAATGTAAAATATGAAACTATTATATAATATAAAACTTTTTTACAATATTAAGCTTTAAATAAATAAAAGTTTTGCCGATTCGTTTCCCACTAAACTATATATCAATCTGCTCAGCTCTCCTTGCTGTATAACATACTGCCTGCATAGAATTTTTGGTGACAGATCCACAGACTTCACCTGTGAGATATTTTTACATGAATCTTTCACATATTAAATAGTTATTTCATAATTTCTCCCTCTCCCCATACTCATCACTAGAGAGTTCAAGTAAGAAAACTACTACATTGCAATGTTAAATTAAGATGATTTCCATCTACAATATAATTCCTTTTTTGTGTAAAAAATCAGTCTTTGATGAGTTTTCAAGTAAATATATACTGTATGCTTGACCTATATCTTATTACTAACAGCTGAATTTGTAGCAGGGGCCATGTGCTGAAGGGCATGGCCTCCATTATCAGCCAAATTTTACTGACAGCAGTCTGCCATCAACATAAATTTGTGCAGGCTGGTCAGAAACAGCATACGTAAAAGACAGAGTCCGTGGAAAGAATCCCAATTGTGCACTGATTGACTCGCTGTAGCAAAATCCGCAATGCTTTGAACTTAAACATATCACATCATAAAAGATAAGGACTGCAATCTTTGCTCAAATATGGAATGAGAAATTTTCATAATATGAGTACTAAGAAAATGTAATTTAGGGATAAAAAGATTTTCATGTCACATTATAAATGGCTGGCCTAATTTTAAATCAAATAAATATTATGTTATGAATGACATCTATTTAAATTATTCCAAGTAGGGATTAACATTTCTTTAAAAAAAAAAAAAAAGATGCTCCCAAGTCAAGTTCAGAAAATGCCATCTGAATTATCACTCACAAACAGCCATAGGGATCAAAAATGTTTAATACAAAGACAGACATTTGGAAGTAGTGTTCTAGGATGCATGAACGTACAAGTCATTAAAAGTGGTACAAATTTTACCAGATTTATCAGAATTGTCCAGGTGATAAATTTCGTACACCACCAAAGCGGGCACACATTAACATCAACATACATCAATATAGCAAATCCCGTTTTTCTTGAAACTTTTCAAACCTGCTTGGCAAAGATGCGTGAATTGATTCATAAGCATCAATTAGTTGTCCCATAAAGCAGAGTTCTACACCTGCCATGGTGTGTCCCCATGGCTGTGGACGCTCCCCGTGGCATTTGATTGACAGGTCTGGATATTTTGGCTCGCCCTGACAATCTTGCACCTTTGCCGCTGCTCTGAGTAGTGGTGCAAGTGCAGAGGCTCTGTTTCTGCTCCCGGAATAGCGACAGTTTATGCGCCTCTACCAAGATGTCACTGCTCCAGTAGCAGAATCAGAACCTCTGCACTTGCGCTGCTATATATGGAGTAGAGGCACAGGTAGAAGATTGTCAGGGCCTTACCCTACATGATCTCTAATTCCTAGTCCCTTTTGAGATACAGGATATGACCACTCACTAGCTGAGGTGAATAACTATGTGTAGCCAGTCATTGGATGAGTGGTTATTTCCTGTGTGTTGAAAGACACCAGGAAATAGAGGCCATCATGGGAAAGTGTCGGGACATATTTTATTATTTTACACCATTCTCTGTCTTTTTTGATAAACTAGACAACCACAGTAAAGGGGTATTCCTATCTGAGACAGTGGGGGGAATATCGCAAGGATATGCCCCCATTGTCTTATAGGTGCAGATTCCACTGCACCTATATCAGGAACGGAGAACCGCAAAGTGGTGGCTGGAAGACTCCGGTCCAGCCACCACCAAACGCTCTCCCTATAGAAGTGAATGGTAGCGCACTGCGCATGACCAGCCACCAGTTCCATTCACTACTATGGCCTGACAGAAATAGCCGAGTAATAGTATTTCTGGCAGCCCGATAGAAAATGAATGGAGGGTGGCTGCGCATGCGAAGTGCACACTCCACCACTTTCAGGGCTCCATTCTCGATATAGGTGCGGGTCGCAGCTGTGGAACCCACACCTATGAGACAATGGGGGCATATCCTAGCGATATGCCACCATTGTCTGAGATGAGACAACCCCTTTAACATTAGTTTTAATAGAGTGCCTATGGAATCCCATCAGACTTACCAGTATTTCTGCTGGCAAGAACTGTGTAATCCTTACCTTCAAATGTACCATAATGTGAGAATTTGGTATCCGTGAAAATACTGTAGATCCTGAATAGCTGTGAGGACTCCATTGTAAACGAAAGGCAAGATGTTATTGTGAACAAAGTCTAAAGAGATGCTATAGATGTATCAAGAAGGCATAATGTTCAACGTCTTCACTGGGGTAATTTTTGTAGACTCACTATCTAAGTGTACACAAATATTAATAATCTTGTACAATAAATGATGTAAACAAGTATAATAATGCTGAGTAATACAACACATTCAATTACTTTTGGAATGTCATTGTGTTTCTCATTTAAATCCAACAAGTGATGCTCTTCTTCTAAAGTACAAAATTAATTTCCCTGGTCTTTCTTAACAAGACTCTGTTAATAATTTTAGAGAACGCTCCCACACTAAAGTACTGGGTAAATTAATGGGATTTCTAAATGAATTTAACATATGCTTAATCCTCGGTGACCTATCTACTTGTATTGAGGAGGACCAATATGAAATCATCCTCAGTTCTTATGCAGACTTGCAAATCTTGTAATATATAATTACATGCCAATGATACTCCAAGGCCATACATTTAGAATTAGTCAGGATTTCCACTGATGTAGATATTACATGAATTGGTATTTTGTAATCTACAAATCTGTCAGTTTTTAACATGGCAATGATGGAAGACACAACCACTTAATGTTAGTGCTGCATCAAATTCAAAGCCACAGTAAAATTACAATCAATGGTAAGCACAAAATTGACCATTTGAAATTGAAAAGAGCTTCTGCAGCAGCTAATGTGTGTATTATAAGGAGTAATGTACCAAACACATTTTTTGAGAACCATCTTAGAGTTCTATGACCTGTATATATGTGATCAGCCTGTGTCATTGGTTACAGTATCATAAGTGGCCAAAGAAGGAACATTCACCTGTATATACTATACTGTATACTTCATATCAAGACTTGATCTCTTTTAGTTAAAAGATACTGAAAATCTGCCCAAAACAGCACATTTTTACCATTTTTATTTCTCTGCATGCTATATTAATAAAAATCCTCTTACAGTTGCATGCAATTATTACTTTACAGCTGTATTTGATTAATTACTTGCCATTGGACGGTTTAATGAGCCAGATTCAGTGATTAATTGGAAAAACCGAGTTGGTTTTGGGTAATTTCTACATTTTGTTTTTTTGCTTTACTTCCTGATCATATAATTATACAATATCTCTAGTGTCAATGATGGGAAAAAAAGTTGAAATATTAAACAGACTTTAAAGAAAACAAGTTTAATTATAGGAATGGCAAGTAACGTATTCCATGTAACTAGGGTAAAGCAATAAATTAAAAAAAACACAGTGCCAACCTTATCAGTGGCAAACTAATATTTATGTTGAATCTCTTTTAATAATTGTTAATTATTGTATTCCATGTCATTAGTAATAATTGTTATTTCTAATTATATATCTCAATCCTGCAACCACAACAATACAATGAATGGAAGAAAATGTAAGGCTACTTTCACACTAGCGTTGTTTTAATCCGGCGTTCAATTCCGACACTGGAACTGCCCGCCGGATCCGGAAAAACGTGTGAAAACGGATTACATTTGAATCCTGATCAGGCTTTCGATCACAATGGAAAAATGCATTGGAAAAAACGGATCCGCCATTTATGGACTTTAACTTTTTTTTCACATTTTTAGGGTTTAACATGCAAAAGCCGGATCCGTTTTGACTGAACACACGGCGCCGGATCCGGCGTTAATGCAAGTCAATGGGAAAAAAGCCTGATCAGGCGTTCAGTCAAAGTGTTCAGGCTTTTTGGCCGGAGGTAAAAATACTGCATGCTACGTTTTTCTGAAAAGCCTGATCAGTCAAAAAGACTGAACAGAAGACATCCTGATGCATCCTGAAGGACTGACTCTCCATTCAGAATGCATTAGGATAAAACTGATCAGTTCTTTTCCGGATTTGAGCCCCTAGGACGGAACTCAGCGCCGGAAAAGAAAAACGCTAGTGTGAAAGTACCCTAAGTCGCATGATATAATTATTTTTCAGGCACATACAAAAGCATAGAATGTGAGTGTCACGCCCTGCCCTGTGGGTGTTCTGAGGAGATCTGTCAGAGTTGCTGCACGTGACTCGATCTGACAGTTTGTTTTGTTGTGGGTTTGAACAGAATCACACTTCCTCCCAGGTGTTGTTCTTTAGGTAATTGGTGAGGCTATTTATTCCTCACTCTCCCTATAGTCTTTGCGGGTTATAGTTCTACCTTGTGTGAGCTCTGGAAGTTTGGTGGATCGTCTTCTCCAACACATCTCTAGATAAGACCTTTTCCCTTCTGAGTCTGTTTTTACTAGGTCTCTAGGGTGACGCTTGCCCCTTCGGTTGTTGAAGGAGCTGGGTGCCTCTTTCCCTCTTCCCTACATCTGAGGGTTTGGTTCAGTGTGTTATAGCCTTAGGTACGTGGGCATGTGCATATCTACCATTGAGATATGCACATGGGCATAGCAGCTTAGGGAAAGTGTTTTAGGGATTGCTAGGAGGTGACCCCTTTGTTCCCTAGTATTTGGGGCCTAGTCAGTTGTTTTCTTTGCTTTGCCGTGTTCTGTTTCCTTCCCTTATCTTACCTACCGTGACAGTGAGCTCTTCCTGTTCACAGTCTAATTGCATTACTATAAAAAAAAGCATGGGTGTCTATAGCCATACGTTAATTGCATAAGCTAGTACAGTATAGAAATGACAGATTGAGCAGCTGAGATGAATGTCTTACAAAGCTAAAACAAAAAAATAATAATAATCATCTCTGCACTGGACTAATAAATATCTGGATAACCACAGCACATAGCACCCCGAGTCATACGTGTATGTTCACTTTAAATTAAAGCTTAGTTGCCTCTAAGTCAGGGTCTTTCATATGTATCAAAAGGAAATAAAAGTGTTTAACAAACCATATGCATGGTTAAGGTGGCCATCAATAATTTCTGTCTAAGTGGAATGTGGATACAAATGCAGGTCATCAATCATTTAGTGGCTTCTACTAGTGTTGAGCGAAGCGAGTTTTGGATTATAGATCCAAAGTTGCTTCAGTCAAAACTTTGAATGCTGTATGGTAATCAGTTTCCATACAGCATTCAAATGTATGGGCTCCGCCGAGGTGAAATTCATTATCTCCAAAGTCTCACGAGACTTCGGTGAAAAACTTCGGACTTCGATTTTTCAATTTGAAAACAAGTTTAAAACTGGCATCCGAAGCCGACTTCGGGTCACAGTTTTAAAATTCCTCTCAAGTGGAATAATAGATGTACAAAGTTCTTCAACGAAGTCTCGCGCGACTTTGGAGATAACGAATTTCACCTCGGCGGAGCCCATACATTTGAATGTTGTACAGAGACGGATCTCCGTACAGCATTCAAATGACGTTTTGACTGAGGTGACTTCGGATCTATAATCCAAAGCTCGCTTTGCTCAAAACAAGTTTCTACGCAATACCAGCCTATGTGGTAAATGAGTCACCTCTGTATCCCACTTACTGCAAGTTCCACCATCATTAGACTCACTATAACACAGTTTTTAGTAAGCCGAAAGCCATCTGGGCTGTCAAATTCTAAGATCCATCTTAGGGATTTCTGAATTTTTTCTTACTAATCACCTAGTCTCTGGATAGGTTATTGGTATCTGATCGGTGGGGGTCCGACACCTAAGACCCCCACCAATCAGTTACTTTGAGTGCCACGGCCTTCTTGCTGCTTACCAAGCACAGCACTGTGCATTGTATATCAGCTGTGCTTGGTATCGCAGCTCAGCCCAATTTAGTTAAATGGGGCTGAGCTGCTCCTAGGCCACGTGAACGATGAACATGACATCACTGGCCTAGGAAAAGCAGGAGTGTCACTGCCTTCTCAAACAGCTGATCGGCCAGAGTGCTGGCTGTCGGAACCTCACCAATCAGATACTGATAACCTATCCTGAGGATAGGTCATCAGTAAAAATAAATCTCGAAAAATCTCTTTAAAGGGAACCTGTCACCGGGATTTTGTGCAAAGAGCTGAGGACATGGGCTGCTAGATGGCCGCTAGCACATCTGCAATATCCAGTCCCCATAGCTCTCTGTGCTTTTATTGTGTAAATAAACCGATTTGATACATATGCAAATTAACCTGAGATGAGTCCTGTCCCTGACTCATCTCACATACAGGACTCATCTCAGGTTAATTTGCATATGTATCAAATCGGTTTATTTACACAATAAAAGCACACAGAGCTACGGGGACTGGGTATTGCGGATGTGCTAGCGGCCATCTAGCAACCCGTGTCCTCAGCTCTATGCACAAAATCCTGGTGAAAGGTTCCCTTTAAGTATTGCCACAAATGCCTGCGCGGTCTGGATCACACCTCTGAAAATTTCACTTTGGGATATTTGAGAAAACAGCGACCACACGCCACTTAATCTTTGTTTTTAGTGCTCCGCTGGCAATCTTACATTTAAAACACCTTATTGAAAACTATATTAGGACTTTGCTTTATGAGAAATGTATATAATAATCTAAAACATAATCTGTGGGTTCCTTGGGTAGACCCTTATACCTTGATTCCTTATACCAGGCATGCTCAACCTGCGGCCCTCCAGCTGTTGCAAAACTACAACTCCCAGCATGCCCGAACAGTCTACAGCTATCAGCTTACAGCAGGGCATTGTGGGAGTTGTAATTTTACAACAGCTGGACGGACGCAGGTTGAGCATGCCTGCCTTATACTGAATGATATGAATACATTGCTTAGCTGAACTGCCAGTTTAAGGGAATCCAGTTAAATAGGTGTAAATATAAAAAAATAAAATAAAAAAACAACCAGAAGAGTTTATTGTACTCGGTTTGGACTAGACATCTCAGTCGCAGTAAATAAAATATAAGAATGATGGCTGACTTCCCTGTAGTGCTAAAATGCTGAGATTTAGCTACTGTTGACACTAATTTGTTTAGCTACACATGAGAGCTGTCTCGGGTCTGCAGGTTAACCATCCAGTTCTAGGAAAGATTTAGATCATCCTTTGGTCACAATTACATGGTCAATATTTAGCACTATAATTAATCAAGTCATCCTCAACATTTAGTTAATTGCCAGAGACGCTTAAAGAAATTACTCACAGTTACGGGAATAATACAAATACTTGGCAATATATAGATTGAGTGATTGACTAGTTAATTTACAAAGCCTGGAGTAAATCCAAATGAAAAGGAGCTATGCCGGAAGCATATATACATTTATTTAACTTAAAAAAGTTGCTGCATGTGTGATTCCAGTCATAGACGCATATGAAGATATTAGATATTTCATAACTCAAAAGGAAGCCTGGTTCATTTAGGGAGGAGTTTTTGATTTGGTTTCTGTGCCTCTTTGCCAGGCATATCAGAAGCTCTGTATATTTGCTTCCAGATGTTTTGTATTACAGTCTAGTCTATTGGTATTGTATCAAAGTATCATGGGATCTATGGTTCTACTGCTGCCGGCATAGTAGTTGTGTTTGTTGTGGATTCGGTTTTCTGTTTGGCTTTGATTTGTCTTGACTGTCTTGCCGGGTCATATCAGTCTTCTGAACAACAGAAAGTTACAGATATAAATTAGATGGATGGTTATGAAGAGGTCGCCTTGTGGTTGGCAGTTGTGATCAAATGGTGCGCAAACAACCTCACATTTCTATGTACAGTAAGTAGCAGAATTACAGCATAGAATAATGCATATATACAATGTTTGCATATATTTCCGTGCAAAATTTTTTTTTTCAAGATCCAGTTCTAACAGTTTTTGGGGGGATATATATGAAGATAGACAGAGATAGATAGATAGATAGATGATAGATATGAGATAAATAATCTCCTTCACAAAAATATATCCTTCATAAAAATATCCTTCACTGACGCTATGATGCTCAGCATTTTCCTAGTTGATGTAATAAGGTTAATTAAAGTTTTTATAATGCCTATCACATAATAATTGCAGTCATATTCTCCAGCTCATATGAAGTAAAATAGCATTTCATACACATTATTGAGCAATGACTGCTAACTCACCAGTAGTACTAGAGAATATAATATAATTTCCAATTAAAGATAACAAATAAAGATCCTCCACCAGCTTGATTTGTGCGTACAGCGAATGGTAAAAGTTCTTAAGAACAACTAATCTTGTAATTTAATTATACTAAGGTACTACTTCAAAAAGTAAAGTGCTTATTGTAATTAAATCAATGTTTAATCAATATTCATTTTGCCAGCATGAATTGACTAAATATTCTTCTATATCTGTGTCTAGCTTGGTAATAAAGTACATTCTGCTAAATGTTACACCTTTACAGTAAAAAAAAATAATAATTAAATAAAAATAGGAACTGCTGCATTAAAATGCATAATTAAATAGTAGGCAAAAAACAGTGAAGGTGAACGTTTTCTACTCTCCCTAACCTCTAGGGACTGATTTATGTCATACATCTAACCTAAAAGTGAACTTGAAACACTTAAGCAGCAAAATAATATTAAGGACTATTCACTATATTTTCTAAATGTTAGTATATTTCAAATTTGTGATTTTTGCTACAAAAATTATAAAAAATATAATAAAAACATATAAAAAATATAATAAAAACATATAAAAATATAATAAAACTATAAAAAGTAAAAATGATACATAATTAAATAAGCATATATTTAATTTCATATAATACAGTGTCATTAACTTTTCAAAGAACGTTTGATACGTCATAGAGCCACATCAAACGCTTTGATCGGTGGGGGTCTGCATTCCTATTAAGAACTTTACTACGGCTTGGAGCTCTCTGAAGACCCCAGGCTGCCATAGCAACCCAACAGCTCCCGCAATCTTGTAGCGGGGGGCTGTTCTGTCATCAGGAGCGTCCCATCAGGTAAATACCTGCTCGGAGGCCATCGTCTCAATTGAACACAACATCTGTGCACATCACCACGATCTTTGCTGGTTCCCTCTGCTCCTGATGTCATCAAGCAAGTGCTTGAAATCTTCTGCACCACCCTATATGCCAGCAAACAACAAATAGGATATTCCCCTTGTTGGAAATTTGGCTTGATGATGTCTGCAGTGGAGGGAGGTGGAAAGAAAGCAAAGTGAAGAGGAGCGGGGCTCCATTCAAATGGCTGCGGCTGGGCTCCGTTGCTGATGGGTACTGCCCCTTTGGCTCTTTTTCTTTTATAATTTGCATATTATTATGAAAATATTTTAGAAATTGAGAAAAGGACACAAAAGTATGTCTAGGATAGGGCATATGTGACCTACAGGACACCAGGAAAGGTTTAAAATGGAAAGAGGTGGTGACAAACTCCCTTTAACCCCAGTAACCTTGACCATGTTAACAGATATCCTGTTTTACTGGTAAACTTCAAGATTACCTACTGTACAAAATCGTGATCGTGTGAAAACTGTGACAATCACATACTAGTGCAAATTCCTACTGTATGTATCTAAGCAACATGGGTCAGTACCCTTCTCAAAAGAAACAAGGGCAATTTTTGAACACCTGGTTACAAAGCTAGAGAGACAACTATTGTTTTTGTAGGCCCATTATTTCTAGCAATAAACAGCAAGTTAACGGTTTGCATTCGCTGTAAAGCATTGATAATAAATCATACTCACAAGTTGATGAATATGGCATATGAATACACAGTTTGTTGGGATTTAAGTATAGGCTGCAACAACTTCAAATTATAGGAGAAGTTTATGTGCATTAATAAAAGAGCATTTTCCAAACATTTAATTCTTTTTAAATCAACCATTCCAATGATTTGCTTTTTCTTCATATATCATTTAAAATACTTGTCACATTTTATATTTTTGTCTCTGCTTTTTATTTAAGCTTGTTGCCATTCCCAGCATTTTTATTTCACCACTTTTATAATGTTTTAAATCACGAAATGCAGGCAATTCTTTTTTGAAGGCTCCGCTATTAGTTTGTATGTGTAGTTGTCTTTCTGTAATCCTTTTTAGTGTCTCCTTATTTCAAAGTCAATAAAACCTTAAATAAAACATTGACTAAATTAACAACATTCGTAGTCCTAGGAAATGTAAATGTATTAAATACTGAGATTGAAACACACGCTCTAGGTAAGAATGGCTTCAGCTTTCCACAAGCTGTTCGCATGTCAATTTTTATCAAGGAACAAATGGGAAACAATATTTACTAATCCTCTCTACAAAATCATTTACAGGAAAGATGGGAGTAATGATCTGGCAAGTTTCAGAACTGGGAAAAAAAAAACAATTATGAATATGTGAGTATGAACACTGATCTGAATAAATACTGTATATGTCATTGTCATAGTATAGGTATGAAAATATTAGGCAGCGCCAAAAGTGTAGTATAAAAGAAACTCTGTAATACATCTTATTACAGAAAATTACCTCATTATGCACTTATAGCTTATTCTCTTCACCCTGCCTCCTGACTGGATTGCTTACCTCAATTCACTACTAAAATCCATTTTGAGATATTAGACAGATTAGCAGTTTATTGAGGGATTAGGTTACAGGGCATGTTGTCACCTAACAAGGTGTGGGAGGGAGAGAGCAGCTGCAGAGTGAAAGAGACAGAGTGACACATAAAGAGATGCTGCTGCTAGTTGTAGTAAGCCTTCTGTCTCACTCCAGCCATGGATTCACAGCTACACTGCTTATTACTGCTGTATAATGCACTCCATGCTGCTGATACCTCTGCAGGTGTGCTACAAATAGGTAAGGGATCAGGATCTGCTCTTCTTTATACGTGCTGTGGATGGGAGACATATTAGCAGCCAGTCTATGCTCAGTGGCCCAGAGACAACTAGCGATTAGAGACAGACCCTGGAGAAGGAAAAACTTAGGAAAGATTGAGAATAGAAGTAGGGATAGAATATGGATACTGAAGCTAAATGAGCAGTTTTTAAAGACATATCACATGAATCCTGCAGTAAGTATATACCTAAATGTATAACTTAATTCTCAGGAATAAAAGCAAACCAAAATGGTTTAAAAGGGATATACTGAACATAATCTAACAAAAACAAAATGCACTTAAAACATTGAAGGCCATTGGTTCAGACTTATCTCAATAGGAAACGTAACAATGAAATAAAGTTGGTCAAATTGGTCACAGAAAAACAAATTAACGATCTTAACATAAGAAATACAGCTGCATCTGAGCACATTAAATACTAATAAAGCCCCTGGCCCAGATGGTATTCATCCACAGGTACTGAGGGAACTGAGATTAGTAATTGATAGACCATTGCATCTTATCTTCTTAGACTCTCTTGTAAGAAGGTCAGTGCCACAGGACTAAAGGACAGCTGATTTAAGACAGATAGAAAGGTGTTTACAATATTTGAAGGTATTATAAAAGAAAAGCTGTTAAAGTTTATAGTGGTGAATAAATAACTGATACCCACCCACCCACGCCTAACCAAATTCCTGGGTTTCTATGAGGAGGTGCAAATCTGCATGTTGGTCATGTGGAATATGTGATATATCTGGATTTTGACAAAGCATTTGATACTGTATCACACAAGAGCTGTGTGTTGAATCTACAAATGCAGGGACCAGGGGATAACATATGCACACGGTTAAAGAGTTGTTTATGGGACAGAAAACAAACAGCCGCAGCATTTTTTGTTCGGCCAAATCCCAGCATGTGGCAAAATCTCCACCGGATATCATTATAGAGAACAGCCTGCCATTCTCTGGATCCAGCATTTCCAGATGTTACTGCAATGCCCGCAGACCCCATTGTCTATAATAGGATCGAGGAAGTCTGGTTGCCACCCAGCAAATATGCCGGGATTTGGCCGGACAAAGGCAGCCTGCAGGAGCAAAAAACGCTAGTGTAAAAGTAGCCATAGAGGTGCTATCATTTACATGTAGAGTATAAATACATGTGTGGTCAAAACAAAGAACTGGGACATGATTTATTCATTTCAAGGACTTTACAAAGGACCAAGGTTTTTCATTATGTGTGAAGGAAAGATAATTTAGACATCTAAACTGGAAAGGGTCCATTACAGTTAGAGTAGTCAAAGTTTGAAATGTTCTACCCGAAGAGGTAGATACTAAGTCAGCATTTAAAAAAGGGCTAGATGCTTATCTAATCATGATAATTAATCTTACAATGTTATATAATTGATCGGAAGAAGGTTGAACTTGATGAAGACAAGTCTTTTTCAAGCTATGTAACAAACCATTAAATGACCAGATATAATGTTATTGCTCATTTACAGACAACATCTTATGCTGAAAACTCACTGAAAACGACAGGTATGCTTAACACCATAAGGACCTCTGACGTATATGTACGTCAGAAGTCCGGTCCCTAAACATGGCGCCCGCTTACACGTGCAGCGAGCACCATTGCCGCTGGGTTTCTGCTATTTTAAATAGCAGAGACCCGCGACACATGTATGCGATCAGCCATGATTTTACCCTTCAGATACCGTGGTTAAATGTGACCACGGCATCAGATCAGTCCGGAAGCAGAAGTCTAATGATTGCCACTTATTGTCACCAAAGGTGATTTAAATATGTAAAAAAAAAGTAAAACAAAGTTTTTACAAATATAAAAAACAAAGTTCAAATAACCCCCCTTTCTTTAAAGGGATTCTGTCACCTTCTTTTACGATTTTAAGCTGGCACCATTGCTATGTTGACTAAAGTAGCTTATTTCCAGGACTCTTCTTTTTATCTAATTTCGTTTAGTAGTTTTGATGTAAAAGAGATTTTTATGTTATGCTAATTAGGGTCCAAGGTGCCCAGAGGGGCGTTTTTCTCACTCTCCGGTGCCCAGTGACGCCCCCTGCAGTGCCCAGTGACGCCTTCTGATCATCAAATAACCTCCCACAGCCCAGCAAACCGTTCCGCCCCCTCCCCACGTCATAGTGTACCTTATAGAAATGCCCCGTCCTTCTTCCTGTCTGCAGCCAGAAAACTCGCGCAGGTGCAGTACCGCCTGCGGCCTGCGCGATCATCAACCTCCTGAGGGCAACAGCCTCAAAAGTCTCACTGGGCATGCGCCGAGCCCAGTGATGTGACCTGAGCGCTGTTGCCCTCAGGACGTTAATGATCGCGCAGGCGGTACTGCACCTGCGCGAGTTTTCTGGCCGCAGACAGGAAGAAGGATGGGGCATTTCTATAAGGTACACTATGACGTGGGGAGGGGGCGGAACGGTTTGCTGGGCTGTGGGAGGTTATTTGATGATCAGAAGGCGTCACTGGGCACTGCAGGGGGCGTCACTGGGCACCGGAGAGTGAGAAAAATGCCCCTCTGGGCACCTTGGACCCTAATTAGCATAACATAAAAATTGCTTTTACATCAAAACTACAAAACAAAATTAAGTAAAAAGAAGAGTCCTGGAAATAAGCTACTTTAGTCAACATAGCGATGGTGCCAGCTTAAAATCGTAAAAGGAGGTGACAGAATCCCTTTAAAATAAACATACTTAACCAAAAATAAAAAATAAACATCATGGGCTTCGCCGTGCACGAAAATGCCCATACAATTAAAATATAACAATATGAATAGCATACAGCAAAAAAAAATAAAGTGATCAAATAGTCTCACGCACTTCAAATTGGTATCACTAAAAAGAACAGATTGTACCGCAAATAATGATCCCTCACACAGCCCCGTACACATAACTACAAAAAAGTTATAGGGGTCAGAATATGGTTATAAAATGTTATTTTTTTTCCCCTCAAAGGTTTACATTTTTTTTGTATTAAAATGCAAGAAAAATTATACAAGTGTGGTATCGTTGTAACCGTACTGACTTGGAGAATGAAAATAACAGGTAAATTTTACTACATAGTGTACAGTGTAAAAAAAAATATAAAACTTTATCAGAATTGCATTTTTTCCCAATTATACCTCATTTGGAAAAAAAATTCCGCTTCCTACTACATGGCGTAAATGGTGCCTTAAGAAAGTACAACTTGTCCCGCAAAAAATATGCTCTCATAAGGCTATGTGAATGGAAAAATAAAAAAGTTAAGACTATGGGAAGGCGGGGAGTGAAAAACAAAAACGCAAAAATTGAAAATCTCAGGGTCCTCAAGGGGTTTTAATTCTAGCTGTGTAACTGTTATTTGAGCTCCAGTGTTGGACTTCCATTCAGTGACTGGGAAACAGCTGAATTTAAGACTGGATGTGAATGGATAGTGCAGCAACTATTTAAAAAGAAACGTCTGCCGTCTCCATAAAGAAGAGAATGGCTACATATAATATTATGGGTCAACACGGTCTGGGGATCACCTATTCTCCTTAGGGTAAATTTACACACCCATGAAAAAAAAACGTCAAAACGGTCCATTGTTAACAGCTATTTTTTCATGGATGCCTTTCTCAAAAACAGCCGGCTGGCACAGTATGGGGTCCGTCTGGCAAAATTAATTTCAATTCTGTGTGGTCCCTTTGAGTGATACCAGCAGATGGACTTGAATTCTGTGCTGGATCGTGAATTTCTGTGTATGTAAACATTTTTTTCAATATATGGTAACCATAGGGCCAGAAAAGGGACCAATAAGGCATAATTTTTTTTGGTATACCATCATTTTAGATTTCATGAAGCAGACACTGGACAAAAGCAGCTACTTGAAAAAATGCCAAAACTATAATTAGTTTGAAAATAACTATTCCTCTGTGATCAGTCAATGAATTTAATTAATATTTCATCACATATAATCTTTCTAAGCTTGAAACATTATTTGATATCGACTTCCTCCCTTACCTTGGAGCGGTTAGATGGTGACCTATTCATTACTACACTGATGTGCATTGATGGATCTTACATTTTGTAATCACACAGCATCCTTCCACCAGCTCCCAATTATTCAAATGATAGCTTACAAATTATTATCAGATTATCACAGCCCAACACCACTTTTATCTAAAATGATGAGGTAGACATTGGAAGTCCCCTCTAACAAATATCGAATTCTAGAGTTCTTATTATGTTCACAAATGTAGCTGGAATAAAAAGTGAAAAAACCAAGTAGCAAATGTTTTCCCCTCTACAGAGACCTTTGTGTGCACAGAAATCAGAGACATAGGTCCGCTTTCATATTCTAACTAGTTGTTTGCTGCACATACTATGGTTCATCTGAAAGGAGTTTCTTCTCACACTCTTTGAAGCCTTTCTACTATTTTTTTTTTAAATGTATTAAAGAAGAGGCACAGTGTTATACGAATCAATAATCACAAGGTCACTCAGCATGTTACACACGGGGAACATGAAGAGACATACTGAGGCAGCAGACCAGGGATGAGCTAGTCAATGGTTTGACAAAGCCACCAGTTAAAATAATTGAAATACCTAGATAAAAGAAGGCAACCCTTAAAGAGTCAAATGATAAATACAGTCTAAAGGAAATCTGTGCTAAAGTGGTCATGTCCTAACATCTGATTATACTTTACTAAAATGTTAATTTTGTATATGTGAATTTGTTCTTCATATTGGCAATCCTTAAAGAAAAGAAATTCTAGAAAAATTATAAAGAACACAGTAATGACAGTAATATAAATGCAGATTTGACAACGTACTAATATTTATAAAAGGAAATTAGTTCCATAAACTAGACCATTTTCTGTATGTCCTAATAGGACTTATGGACTTTATAGTGGGGTACCCATCCAGAAACAATTCCTGAGCGGAAAGCTATTCGCGGAGAGCTGTCCTTGCTATGGGCTGTCTGCCATTTAGGACAAATATCTTAGGAGACATGGTTAAAGAAGTTAGACACATGGTGACCAGTTTTAAAAAGGGTCTGTCTTTACGACACACCTGTTTATCACAGAATTCAGGTGTTTCATTCAGTCCTATTGCCACAGGTGTATAAAATCCAGTCCCTAGCCATGCAGTCTGCCGTTAGAAACACTAGCCAAAAATTGGCTAATTCTAAAGGATTACTGCTTTTATTAATCTGCTTCTGAGGAAGGGGTGTATTGTTTAAAGAAGCCCCCGAAACACATTGAGCCACATATTACTTGAATAAAGAGATTGACCAGAAGCTGATAAGGAGTGTGCTGCCTTGAATTTCTACCATACTACGTGCGAACCTGGCCAGGGGGTTCGTTGTCTCAGGTGTCTTGAGCTTATCATGTTGACAACCCCACAGCAAAGTGAGTGGATACTTATTGTGACGGACTGAACCATCACTGGGGCTGCTGGAGAAGCCTGAGGGCTAGCCTCCTTCCTACACACTATGGACCCAGAACTATGGAGACCGCCCCTCAGATCTCTTGCTGGGCTACAATAAACTATTAACTCTGCACTGAGACTCCCAAGGAATGTGTTAGTTTATTTGTCCCTTTGTTCTATTGTTTGGGATGGGATTAAGATAGCTGACTTTAGAAGTAGCCGACTCCGATGTAGAGGAGTAGATCACCCTCTGATACACTCAAGAGATAATCCCATCGCATGTGTCTCCTCTCTCCCTATTCTTTCATTAAGACTCTGGGGAGGGGATGTCTGTTTGCATGCTGTTCATGTTTGATTATGTTATCCCCTTGTGTTGGTTAATTGTATCACATGTGTGTGTTTTCTGCCTGTAACTGCAATGTGGTTTATGTAAAAGCTGTCTCAGTCTTCCAAAAGGTCCCCATGGAAGTGTCCTTTGCAGGAAGACCTGCATAAAAGGCTGACATGTAGCCCAATAAAGTCTCCTGTTCTACCCTTCATGAAGTCTGGGCTCATATTTGCAGGCTTGGAGAACTACACATTGGGGATTGCTATAATCATTATACTCTCCAGAGTATAATCCCTAGCTCTTGTAAGAGCTGTTCCTGTTTCACTCTCTGGACTAAGGAGAGGTTCACCCACCGGAAGCTGGAGCCCGGCCTTGGGTCCAGGGTGGATTGAGTACGGCGAAACCCGAAACCAAGCTGCAGCGGTTCGTGGGGTTTGCGGTGGTTATGGTGTCGAGTGCGGTGCTGATTGTCCTTGGCGAGTACTAGGAGCATCGTTCGACGGAGGCACCCAGTCAGGGTGGCAGGCGATCCGTCACACTTATCTTATTCTATCTTCATTTGTTCCATATATACCATCCCAGCAAAGGAACTATTTGTGGATCCCATTGATTGATCCCACTTCTTTTATTTGTCTTTCATTTTATTTTGGTTTTATTAATATATTCATAATCACCTTATCTTTTTATAGACCATTTCACATTGTTTGGGCTACTACTCATTTAATTGAGATCTTACTAGAACTATTACTGAATCGACATCTAATTTTATGACTAATAGTTACACCGGGAGTGCCGCTACATTTTTACACCCACCTCTTTCTTTGTCTCTGAAATGGATAGTGGTTAAAACGTCTGGTGACGTGATTTACTACTACACCACCGTCATTGTTTTGTGCTCTCCATATCAGTCATTCTAAAGAGCTCACTGAATTCCAGTGTGGAACTGCAATAGGATATTACCACTGTAACAAATCAGTTTGTGAAATTTCTTCCCTCCTATATACAGTATTTCACCATCAACTGTGAGTGGTATATTTGCAAAGTGTTTAGGAACCACAGTAACTCATCAACGAAGAGGCAGACTAAAGTTACAAAGTGTAGTCAACGATTGCTGAGGAACATACAGGGCCATTTACAAACATATACAGTATACGCCACTTTTGTGGCATATATCTGTCGCAGATTCTGTCGCATACCATGTTGCAGCAGAATCTGTGACTTCTTCCCTGCTCACGCCAGGTCTAAAAAAAAGGGCATGGCGAGGGACTGGAAGGGCCAGCAAGCCCGTCTCATTCATCATTTTCTACGTCTGGTTTAGGCATAGAAAATGGTCTAAATGTAAAACAGCAAAGGAGCTGGTCTACATTTAGAATCGGTGGTGGATATGTCGAAGTCATGTAGAGACCTGCGCCTCTACATAACTACGGCGATCCACTGCCAGTGCAGGGGCTTATGTGCCCCATAGTGTATAAAAGTCTACAACATTCTGTTGACTCCATAACTGCATTGTTCCAAACCTCCTCTGACATGAGCCCAACAATACTCAGCATAAAAGACATTTTATATAATTGATTGCTTCCAACTTTGTGGAAAAAGTTTTGGGAAGGCCATTTTCTGTTCCAGCATGACTGTGCCCAAAGCAAAAAGCAAGCTCCATAAAGGCATGGTTGGGTGAGTTTGGTGTGAAAGAATTTGACTGGCCCGCACAGAGCACTGACCTCAACCCCACTGAATGCCTTTGGGATGAACTAGAACAGAGATTGCACTCCAGGCCTTCTTGTCCCACATCTGAACTCTCAAATTCTCTTCTGGATGAATAGGCAAAATTTTCCCCAAACACACTTCAAAATCTTGTAGAAAGCCTGCCCAGAAGAGTGGAAGATGCTTTAGCTGCAAAGGAGAGATTAACTCCATATTAATACCTTTGGGTTGGCATAAAAGCTACTGAAGGTGTGATGTGTAGGTGTCCCAAGACTTTTGTCCACATAGTGTGGAAGCTTCTGTCCTTGCTCGGTTAATTGGAGCAGCAACAGGCAGGACATTTTCAGGGCCGTATTAAATGTCTGGCTATGTCAATCTTGCTGCAGATGAGCGTGTCTACACATGTGGGGACAGCTCCCCACAGGTGAAGAAGTCCTGCCTCCACTTATACATGAAAAAGGCGAAGAAACACCCACCTATCACAAGATTGACGAGATAGGACATTTAGCCCGGTCCTGACAATTTCCTGCCTGTGCCTCTGAGCCAATAAGCAGAGCAAGGGCAGCATCTCTTCTTCAGAGCATGACTGCGCAGATGCCGCTACCCAGAAGCTTCTGCCCTTAAAGTGGTAGCTTCCCGGAAGTGGAAGCTTCTGCCGCTACTCAGCTAATTGGAGCAACGGTGCAGGCAGGGAATTGTCAGGGCCAGGTTAACTGTACTGCCCTGTCAATCTTGCTGCAGGTAGGCGCTTCTACACATGTGGGGACAACTTCCCACAGGTGAAGAAGTCCAGCTATCTGTCATATGTGGCCTTCTGCACACAATTCTACCAGATATCTGTGTTGTTTGATCCATACTAGCAGTCTAGGAGCTCAAACTGTACATCTGTCTGGGTTCAATTTTTCACTGAGCCTTTAGGAATTTACGTGAGGTGGGAGAGAATACACCTTGTAGAGTCACAACAGATGTAATAACTATAGGTCCATAACGTGGACTCATAAAGACATTGCCGTGCTTATAGGGCCTATCGGCCCATGTTCGCTCACGGGCTGCCCAAGAGGTCAAGGGAATTTAAATTCCACGCAGTCTCCTTTTACTATTAGAATCACTCCTCCATGTAAAAAAAAAGAAAAGCTATAAAAAGTATAAATTAGGTCATTGCTACAGTACTCATGCTGCTTAAAGTAATTGTTCATGCTATACTAATAAGAAGCAAGCACCCAGCTAAAATGTATTGTTTTATATGCCCACCATATATTGTTTTATATATATAGGGAGGTTTTACAAGTACTGAAGTGTTGGTCATTCAATGGAATTGATTAACACTATGAAACCGAAAAAAAAAATATAAACTTAGTTCCTTTCTTGCAGTGGGTTTTTGATAGTTTAGGCAGTTCAGGATTAGCTTCCTGGCAGAGCACTATATGTGCGCTATAATGGCATTTCCCGGTCATATTGTTCAGATCCAGAGAACACACTGTGCAAATCAGTTTTTTTTTTATGGTTATGGAAAAACGAAAGGAAAGCAGACGCATAAATCATTTCCCTCCTTATTTTCTCCCTGGTGTGACATAAATTGTAACCTGTTTTCAAACTTTTTGTGTACTCTTTTTTAAATTGTGATATGCACTTGTTTTTGTTTTTTTTTTCAGTTTTTTATTTTTTTTTATCAGCCCTTATTTTTAGAGTTTGGCAGCAGTCTGGAGAAAAGGATATATTAGATCTATTCATTTTCTAACATCCATTCTCCAAGCTTGTCATTTCTCATCAAGTTTGAGTCCAATTTTACAATATCATTTTTCTTCTTGTGTGAAATTCTTACCCTTTTCTGTTCGTATCGATCAAGAATCCACTATTATCATCCCATGTAAATCTACAACTATTATGTGGTTTTTATATTTATTTCAATAAATGATTTGTAGAAACAAGTCTTCTAAAGCTGCTCTAAAAATGATAATGGAATGGATTGGCACCCGAATCCAATAACAAGGTCCATTCAGCCATATCAGACCCCAAACTAATTTTTACAAATTTGCTCCTCTCTAGTAGATCTCTTTCCCTGCCCTTGTCAGTTGCCCTCAGATAAATCCCTGTACCGTATGGGCATGTGAGCCAGGAGCTTGTATGAGGGACCTTTCTGGTTCCACAGACTCATTGGGTTATGAAAGAGCACTTGGATTGTGAGTGCCCATTACCACAGCAGGGCATCCGCATCAGTGGCTGTATAGAAGAGTGCCAGAAAACAGTACAAGGACTCATTCAGATGACCGTATCCGTTTTTGTGGTTCACAAATGGCGGATCCGCAAAACACGGATACCGGCATTTAAGGCTGGGTTCACACTTGAGCGTTGCGCAAACGCGCGTTTTACGCGCGTTTTTGACGCGCATTTTTATGCGCGTTTTTGTAATAGTAAACGCGCGTTTGACGCGCATTTGTGTGATTCACTACAGTGTCCTATGGCCACAAACGCCCCAAAAGTCGCTCATGTACTTTTTGGAGCGTCGGGCGTTTTACAGCGCGATCGTACGCGCTGTAAAACGCCCAAGTGTGAACCATTCCCATAGGGAATCATTGGTTTCTCCTTGTTGAGCGTTTTACAGCGCGTAGGAACGCGCTGTAAAATGCTCAGGTGTGAACCCAGCCTTACAGAACGGCCAGCCCTATGATAAAAATGTCTATTCTTGTCCACAATTGTGGACAAGACTAGGACACGTTCTATCTTTTTTGTGGGGCCAGGGAACGGAAGTACTGATGCGGAATGCACGCTGTGTGCTGTCTGAATCTATTGCGGCCCTATTGAAATGAATGGGTCTGCGTGGGTTCTGCAAAATTGTTAAACAGATGTGGACACTAATATATGGGCCCTAAGTAGAAGATGTCTTATGTTGCACAGATCAAGGGAATCAAGGAGCAGAAAATGGAAATAATGGAAGTACAGGATTCGGCACTTAAAGGGCTTCTGTCAGTCCACTAAACCCTTTTTTTTTTTTTCCGTTAATATTAATCCCTACACTGCAAGCTCCCTGTACATATGCTAAATATTCATTTTCGTTCAGTAGATATTGTTAAAAATCAAGTTTTATCATATGTAAATTACCTTGCTACCAGCAAGTAGGCGGCCTCTCTCCCGGCCGCTCCATCCTCAATGCGCCTGCGCCGATGACGTCACATCTACACCCGGCGCAGGGGCATTGAGGATGGAGCGGCCGGGAGAGAGGCCGCCTCTCAGTGCGCCTGCGCCGATGACGTCACATCCACACCCGGCGCAGGCGCATTGAGGATGAAGCGGCCGGGAGAGAGGCCGCCTCTCAGTGCGCCTGCACCGATTAAAGAAAGGTACGGCGCAGGCGCGATATTTTGAATTCGAACAGGGCCAGCAGAGAACGATCCCGTTCCCTGGCCCTGTCAATCAAACGGCGGAGGGGGCGTCATGATGAGAGGAGGATGCGGCTGCTACCAGCAAGTAGCCGCCCTACTTGCTGGTAGCAAGGTAATTTACATATTATAAAACTTGATTTTTAACAATATCTACTGAACGAAAATGAATATTTAGCATATGTACAGGGAGCTTGCAGTGTAGGGATTAATATTAACGGGGGGAAAAAAAAGGGTTTAGTGGGCTGACAGAAGCCCTTTAACTGACACAATGGGAACTTAACAGATCCTACTGACCATAATTTCGGTTTCCGTTCTTTGCATGCAGAACTTTTCTCCAACGCAGATGTGAACATAGCTTGAGAAAACTGATGTCCCAAACAGAACATTGTGTTCCAAATAATTACATTCTGAATAAAAACTATTAACGGGGCTGTCTGAGATTAGGAAACATTGTCACCGATTATTTTCAGAAACTGTAGCACTTACGTCTATGTGATGAGGCTGGTGTTGAAGGATTGTCCAAGTCTTTAGGGTTTGTTCTATTTCCTTATTTAACTAAACAAAATATCAAGGAAAAAAACTGAAGGAGATTGACTGCTTTAGGCTACTTTCACACTAGCGTTGTTGGATTCCGGCAGGCAGTTCCGTTGCCTGCCGGATCCGGAAATCCGTGTGCAAACGGAGATCATTTGTTTTTCTGGATCTGTCTGATAAATGCATTGAAATACCAGATCTGTCTCTCCGGTGTCCGGCACATGCACAGACAAGAAATCCGTCAAATCTGTCAATGAGGCAATTTCCTGAACACTTGGTACCGGATCAGGCATTAATACATTTCAAAGGAAATTCATGCCAGATCCGGCATGTGTCCTGGAATTTTGGCCGGAGAAAATACCGCTGCTGTATTTTTTCCGGCCAAATACCGTAAAAGTGACTGAACTAAAGACATCCTGATGCATACTGAGCGGATTGCTTTCCATTCAGAATGTATTAGGACAAAATTGAAGCGTTTATTTTTTTCCGGTAATGAGCCTCTATGACGGAACTCAATACTCGGAAAACTTTAACGCTAGTGTGAAAGTACCCTTAGATGTATTTTAACTAATGGGTAGGAAACAGGACTATATACAAGTTACTCATATAGTCTTAAGTCTTCTGTTCCAATGTCTTACTTTGTTAAGAGCCACTACCATGTCAGGCAAAGCACTCTCGCTAACCACCTGGACCTCTCATCTCGAAATGGCCGCTGAAGGAGGGTCATGTGACCCTAGTTTCCCAGTGTTCTTCAGTGGCTGATGGATGATTCTGTGCGACTTGAGAATGTTTTACCTGAGATGGTGGCAGCAAGACATCTGTGCAGAACTTTTAATAAGAATATATTAGCAACTTGCATATAGTCATGTTTCCTACACATAGGTTAAAATTAACTTATAGGGACCTACCTCCGTAAAAAATGAAATTAAACTTTACAAAATCTGAGTAGTTTGGATGTTGCAAATGAGTTGATATTGGTGCTTTACAAAAATTTGCTGTATACCCACAACCAACTGGCTGGCCCTCTCAGATAAGCATATGAAAGGTGCCTGTGATACCATGCAGACTATCAAATGAGTGGAAAGGGCAGGAGTTGGCCGTCAACACCTCATACTTCTAAGAGCTCAGGGAGAAGCCACACGTACTGTAAATATATTTACTATTTATGCCCCATTCTCCAGATCACCACTTCACACATCTCATCAATACAATATCATTATTTAAAGGGGTCCGTCTTAGCCATAACTGACCCTGAAGCTCCGCAAAGATTGGAACAACTTTAGCATCTGCCATACAAGCAACACTTGATTTTTTTGAGCTATGTAAAATTAATACAATGGCTGTCATTAATACTGCATGATGACTCCAATGACAGGGGTCTGCTTCCACTCGTGGGTTTTCTAAGAGACGATTATGCTGGGATGATGGAAAGCACAATGCATCTCCTACGTTACACTATTGGCACCTGTTTTCCCAACCACTTTCCTTAAGCATCATGCATCTGGTTTGTGGAGAAGAATGGAAGCGCACGCTGTAGATAAAACTTAATTAGCCATCACCAGCCAGATGAAATCAATTCCTCCAGCATCGTATAAAACCCTTCTGGACAAGTGCTGGGAAATAAGCTGATTTATCAGGGACTCTTCATAAACTTTTCTCTATAAAACCTCACTAAGCAAGCAAATGACATCAGATGATTTGATATCGTTAACCATTTAACGGCAGGACTAATTTCATCCACCAAACCTATGGGAATGTGTTGGGAAAGGTCTACAGAGAAATCCTCTAATACTTGCTACAGAGAGCTATATATATATACTGTGTGTGTATATATTATATATATATATATATATATATATATATACATACACACACTGTGTGTGTATATATATATATATATATATATATATATATATATACACTGTGTGTGTGTGTGTGTGTGTGTATATATTATATATATACTGTGTGAGGAAGAGCCTATATATATATATATATATATATATATATTCACATATTATTTATTTATTTTAAGTAAACTTTAGATCATTATGGACAATAATGTCACCAATACATAAATGACATAGCTTGAAAGAAGAAAATAAAAATGTAAAAAAGATATCTAGATATAGCAATAAAGGGTCCACAAGCCACAGTAATAAGCATAGGACATGATGCCAGATGCAAAACTGAAGACGGATAGTGTTACATCTGGCATCATGTCCTGGTAGAGAAGACACAGCATGTAAAATGCATGGAGCTATCCATGGAGCTGTATGTGGCTCCAGAACATTGCTCAGAAAGATGTGGTGTCTATAGAGAGAAGCAATATTGGACACCTTACCAATATCTGTAAGGACTATAGGTGACGGTAAGGTCCAGTAATGTCTGCCTGGCTCAGTAAACACTGCACAGGTATGTACAAAGCTGTAGGTATGCATGAAGATGGCTGTACTGCTAGCACAAAGACTAGCAAAGTACAGAATAATAATAATACACTCTAAACCTAACAAAAAGACCTTCACATATCTTCAGTTCCTGAGCTGTCCTGTCTAACCTGTGGACCTGGTCCTTTAAGAGTGCTGCCACCCAAGGGAGCTGTCCCTGGTGCTGAAGAGCTCTCCACTTGGCAGAGTTAGGACAAGTCGTCTACTACCCAGGACTGAAGGCTATCTTCTAGCGTAGGAACCCACTTGTCTTACCTCAGTTTTCCTTGTGAACTCACTTTTCACAATACTGACCACTGGGATCTGTAATATTGAGGATATAAACTCCAATTCCAAAATCTCTCCTTTATTCTGAGGGAAGGCGATAATGGAAGTGACTCCCTGGACCACCACCGTGTGGCACACACTCTGAAGGAAGGACACCGGGTCACTACTCCAGGATGAGCTGGAGGATGGCAGCATGGGCAGGTCCCCCAGGCCAGCTTCTATGGCCATCACCACTTCCAAGGACAGGTTGTATGGTAGCAGGCCTGGCACCCTGTTGAGGTTCTCTACTGCCAGGAGTAGCGCCTCCCTGGGAAAGAGCAGCTCCTCTCCACCTCTGTGGCCCATAGAACTCCTTGGACCATGGCTGGACTTTCTTTCTAAAGAGGGGGCACCCAGTTCCCTCAGCCGCTCCATGCCTTCAGCCTCATCCGCATCTTGGTCACGACCCGCACCCATCTTCTGGAGCCCGCTTTCATTCTCAGGCCAAGGGCGGGTGTATTGAGCTGTAATGCCCCGGGTTCTCCAGGGCTGGAGCTGGACAGCCCCGATCCGAACTGTGTGCCCAATTCTCTTGAGGATCTGGCAGGGCTGAGGGTGTGAGGAAGAGACTGGCACCCTGGCTAGAACCAGGGCACAGGGGATGCCCAGCACCAGGCACCACCAACTCAACCTCCTCATAACTGGCAGCCAAGAAGGGGAGAAGTGGCAGCTGTGGAGGAGCAGTGGCAGGCGGGTGTGTGATCAGCAGAGCGCCCAGGAATCCAGCCCCATCCTACTGGAAAGTTCTCAGCTGCAGAGCAGAGCCCAGTGCCTGGAGGAGACTCTCCATGGTCCATCACATCGCGGGGAGCACATCTCCAGCACTGGAAACTTCTTCCCACCAGAAAAGTCGCAGCAGACGAGACACATACACAAGGATCACTTGTGCAAGAAACTCTCCTTCTTCAAAGCCATGTTCACACGCAACTGTTCCCCCAGCACAAGCACGACCCTCCTCCAGAAAGTGCTCCTCTCGGATCTCGTGCAGACAGCCGAGCCTCCCTCACGCAGGAAAACTTCCACGACGCCTGGAGGTTTCGGAGCTATGCCGAACCGTCGCTTGGCTGCGCTAACATACCACCAAAGCGCCTGAGAGCCGCACTGCTCCGCCGTGTACACAGCGCGCAGACCTCTGGGAAATGTAGTCCGCGCACAGCCGCCAGCAGGCTGCCCGAGCGCCGAGTGGACTGGCTTTCCCACAATGCCGCTCGCCACTCTCCCCGCCCTTCATCCTGCTGCAGTAATGAGCTGAGTTTTCAAATAGCTGAGGCTGCGCTGGAGTGTCAGTGCAGGACACAGACAGTCCTTACTGCTACACGTACTGTGCTGGAGAGTCAGTGCAGGACACAGTCCTTACTGCTACACGTACTGTGCTGGAGAGTCAGTGCAAGACACAGTCCTTACTGCTACACGTAGTGTGCTGGAGTGTCAGTGCAGGACACAGTCCTTACTGCTACACGTAGTGCGCTGGAGAGTCAGTGCAAGACACAGTCCTTACTGCTACACGTAGTGTGCTGGAGTGTCAGTGCAGGACACAGTCCATACTGCTACACGTAGTGCGCTGGAGAGTCAGTGCAGGACACAGTCCTTACTGCTATACGTAGTGCGCTGGAGAGTCAGTGCAGGACACAGTCCTTACTGCTACACGTACTGCGCTGGAGTGTCAGTGCCGGACACAGTCCTTACTGCTACACGTACTGCGCTGGAGTGTCAGTGCAGGACACAGTCCTTACTGCTACACGTACTGTGCTGGAGAGTCAGTGCAGGACACAGTCCTTACTGCTACACGTACTGTGCTGGAGAGTCAGTGCAGGACACAGTCCTTACTGCTACACGTAGTGCGCTGGAGAGTCAGTGCATGACACAGACAGTCCTTACTGCTACACGTAGTGCGCTGGAGAGTCAGTGCAGGACACAGTCCTTACTGCTATACGTAGTGCGCTGGAGAGTCAGTGCAGGACACAGTCCTTACTGCTACACGTACTGTGCTGGAGAGTCAGTGCAGGACACCGTCCTTACTGCTACACGTACTGCGCTGGAGTGTCAGTGCAGGACACAGTCCTTACTGCTACACGTACTGTGCTGGAGAGTCAGTGCAGGACACAGTCCTTACTGCTACACGTACTGTGCTGGAGAGTCAGTGCAGGACACAGTCCTTACTGCTACACGTAGTGCGCTGGAGAGTCAGTGCAGGACACAGTCCTTACTGCTACACGTAGTGCGCTGGAGAGTCAGTGCAGGACACAGTCCTTACTGCTACACGTAGTGCGCTGGAGTGTCAGTGCAGGACACAGTCCTAACTGCTACACGTAGTGCGCTGGAGAGTCAGTGCAGGACACAGTCCTTACTGCTACACGTACTGTGTTGGAGAGTCAGTGCAGAACACAGTTCTTACTGCTACAGGTACTGAGCTGGAGAGTCAGTGCAGGACACAGTCCTTACTGCTACACGTAGTGCGCTGGAGAGTAACCTATCAAGTAATCCACTTCTCATCATAGGACACATAAACATGGTCCCACAGTGAAATTCACCTGTAGAAGCCAATCCCCCAAAAGCTATTGCAGATTCCAAACTATAAAGAATGGCTTTATCATGCAGCATCTATCCACACTGTTGTCCCCCACTCAGCCAACGCGTTTCGGAAACGTGCTTCCTCAGGAATTCTACCTGATCACCCTGCCTCTCAATGTCTTTATGTCAGCAGTCTGCCTGATTGCCTGTGTAGAGAATAAAGTAGACGTTTTCTGGCATAAATACATTAAAAATAATGGCGTTCCCATCAGTGGTCATGTTTATGGAACCGCCTGGGCCACTTTTTCCAGCACACATTCGGACACGTGCAGACATAATTCTCCTAAAACAGACCAAGGAGAAGCATGTGCCCTTGGTGAAACTGCCCCCCTCTTAAAATGTGTTTGCTATATAAATCTCCCCAACTGTATGCAGCTCTGGCCTCAGTTATCAAAACTGAAATATTGGCTTGGCAGAACCTGTTGCTCATCACAGCCCTTTTTTCATATGAGTTAAGTAATGAAAGCTGAACCCAGTGTGCTCTCAGCAAATAACGATGAGGGAACGCAGAGTTCCATAAAAGTTTGCATAAAAGAGCATTTAAAACATTTTGGGGGGCATGCCGGGTAATACAGTCAGGGCTTCCATCCCACAACTTATAAGTTAGGATGTTGCATTACAGCTTAAAGGCTATGTAAACCTTCAGAGGCAATTTTTATGATTGCATTTTACAAATTTTTGGCTTAATATCATATTTTCAACTGGCCTTTATTAAAAAATATTGAGCCATTCTGTCACAAAGGGTTAACTGTTTTTCTAGCTGTGTGATGGGTAATTTCACTTTGTGCCGTCATCTAATAAACCTTATGTCTAATCTACTAAGAGGTCATAAACACTTATTTAAGCCACATTCTTATCAGTAAGATAAGAACTGAGCTATAATGAGTGTTTATAATGTCAGAGATAAGGAGTCCGTCAGCTCCTGTTCTGACGGAAAAGACAAAAAATCCAAAGGGTGCTGCTAGAGCAGGGATCAGCAACCTTCAGCACTCCAGCTGTTGTTAAACTACAATTCCCAGCATGCTCCATTCATTTCCATGAGAGTTCTTAGAAGAGCAGAACAAGTATGCATGCTGGGAGTTGTAGTTTCACAACAACTGGAGTGCCAGAGGTTGCCTACCCCTGTGCTAGAGCATGTCAGCACTGTACTGAAAAAAGGTTGCCTTATTTTTTTTTTATAAAGACCAATCGAAAAAATTATTTTTAGCTCAAAATAAGTACAATGCAATAATAAAAAAAAACTGCCCCAAAGGTGTACATAGCCTTTAACCTATCACATTTTTAAAGGGGTTCTCCAGGACTACAAAAAAGGATCTTAGAAATGACAGCACATCTTTTCCATAGTCTGAATCCTGTATTGCAGCCCACAAAGCAAATGAGAAAAGAAAGGCATAAAACAAGGTGATCTCTGATAAAGCCAACATTCGAGCAATGCACATTGGGTAGGGTACGAATGCCTAATGCTGGACTTGTCACTTAGGGTTTTGTTCTTATGAGTTTTAAAGTGATTCGTTTTACTTTTATGAATTCCTTACATTCATGTATTCCGTAGCATGGACACATTTCCAGTTTGGCATAGTTGGCTTTATTGTTCTATGCTCTTCTTTTTTCTTTTTCTTTGTGAATTGGGTAAATGTTCTGAGTAGCCTCCATTAGCTTCCATTCAAGTTAATGAGGCCAAACTGAGGCACCAGGCAAAGCCCACGTACAAGAACTGCACTGTTTCTAGGGGAAAAAAAAGCAGATCCTTACGTTTCCAAATCCTTAATAAGTTCTTTAGTCAACAACAAAAATATGTAGCTGGCTGTCCCTGACAGTGTCATCGTTCTGTAACAACGCAAGATTGCAGAACCTGTCTCCACCCATAGAAGTTGCTTTTGACAAGTCCTAATTAATGGCTCGTGGTAGTCAGACACCATCAGGACTTGAGTAGCAGAATAATGCAACAACTGGAAAGTTTCAAGAAAAGATATTTGAAACGTGTCAGCCTGAACATGAACTAAATACTAGACTAAGGATAGCAATGAATGAGGAAGATGGATTCCAGCCATGGAATAGACAGCATCTGAAAATCCATACAGGAGGAGAGCAATTAGCAGAAACTGACCCTGAACAATATGTAGTTAAACAGTAGACAATAAAAAAACCAACCTGAAAAGTGAACCCTGAACGCGCAATAAACACAACTACAATAAAGACAAGAATAGGACAGGGGAACCACAAATGTCAGGATGTGCTCAAGCAAAGCCAATAGACTAAGATTTAGGTCTCCGGAAACAACTGCACATAGTATTCACTATGCCCGGCAAAGAGGCACAGACACCAGAGGTATTTCAATCAAAAAGCCCCCCCACAGCAAAGGCCAGACTAAGGGCTCATGCATACAAACGTATTTTTGGTCTGTATCTGATCCATATTTTTTGCAGTCGGATGCGGACCCATTCACTTCAATGTGGCCACAAAAGATGCGGACACCACACCGTATGTTGTCCGCATCCATATCTGTCTCTCCCGTGGTCTTGCAAAAAAACAAAAATTGAACATGTCCTATTCTTTTCCGCATTACGGACAAGGATAGAACTGTTCTTTTATGAGCAGGATGTTCCGAAAAATGCAGAACACACATGGCTGGTATCCGTTTTTTTGCAGATCCACAATTTGCAGATGGCAAAAATGGCTGCGGCCGTGTGCGTGACCCCTAAGCAAGCTGACTGCAGAGCTAGGTTCAGATATGAAGCAGTTGCATAGCAATTCTATCAAACACAATGAGAACAGGAAAGAGATCCCTGTTCCTCATAACACTATCATTAATACATGTTGCATTCGTCATTACACTGCCATTTTATATAGAGATGGCCTTGCAGTTCGCCCAGTCGGGTCGTTTTTCGCGGCGAACTTTGCGTATTCGCGATTCGCCGAACATGCGAACATATGGAGAAACTCGCGCCCGCCATATTCTTTCACATTGTGAAGAACTTTGACCCATGACACATCCATCAGGTGGTACAGGACAGCCAACTGAGACATTTCCGCACATGGACATACCCCCTACCTTATAAATAAACCTGATCTGGCCGCCATTTTACATTCAGTGTTTTGCTAGTGTAGGGAGAGGTTGCTGTGTGGAGCAGGGACAGGCTGTTAGGGACACCAAACGCTAGCTAATAGGGCCACAAAAGTCCTTTTAAGGACTGGTATAGGTGTGCTATCAATAGGTGTGATACACAGAGGGGTGCGATATACTTATAATATACTTTTATACTGAGTCAAAAACACATAGATCTATATAGTGATTACCTGGTAGTCAGAGACCTAGGGGCTTACTAGGGCCATTTTTACATAGGGTAAGGTTGCGGACGGGGTCGCTCTTATCAGGGCGGGTGGTCTGTGGTTAGGCTATCATGTGGATGGCACGCCCGCCCTGCTATCAGTGGATGGCACTGTTAAGGGGGATCTGTGGATGGCACTGTTATGGGGGAGTGATCTGTGGATGGCACTGTTATGGGGGGGTAATCTGTGGATGGCACTGTTATGGGGGGTGGATCTGTGGATGGCACTGCTATATATGTATCACCCACAGATCCCCACCCCATAACAGTGCCATCCACATATCCCCCACCCCATAATAGTGGCATCCACAGATGCCCTAATATACTGGAGCTAAACCTGTGGGAGGGGGGAGGGAGGAGGGGCGGTGGCATGCATACAGTGTGGTCACTGTACTCCGGCCCCACCGCTCACTCACTTCCTTAATGCCTAAACCTTTTATAATAATAACTTTAATTGAAGTTCCGATCCCCAGCCCCATCTGTACTACTTGCTAAATGTCCTGTAGCAGGCAGAGCAGGGCGGGCGGCCGGCCGTAACTCACAGATGTCACGTGCATGCGCTGCCTACTTCATTCATAAAGTAGGAGGCACAGGCACGTGACATCAGTGAGTTATGGCCAGCCGCCCGCCCTGCTCTGCCTGCTACAGGACATTTAGTAAGTAGCCCTTTAAAGAGTAATGAGGGGGGAGTCGCAGAGAGCGATGAGGAGAAAGCAAAGCTGTTAAATATTTTTTTCTCCAATGTATTCACTGAGGAAAATAAATTGTCAGATGACATGCAGAATGCAAAAATAAATTCCCCATTAAAAGTGTCCTGTCTGACCCAGGAAGAAGTACATCAGCGACTTAAAACGATTAAAATAGACAAATCGCCAGGACCGGATGGTATACACCTCCGTATCCAAAGGGAATTAAGTAATGTCATAGCCAGACCCTTATTTCTGATATTTGCAGACTCTATACTGACAGGGAATGTCCCACAGGATTGGCGCATGGCAAATGTGGTGCCAATATTCAAAAAGGGTCCAAAAACAGAGCCTGGAAACTATAGGCCGGTAAGTTTAACATCTGTTGTGGGTAAACTGTTTGAAGGTTTTCTGAGGGACGCTATGTTAGAGCATCTTAACGGAAATAAGCAAATAACGCCATATCAGCATGGCTTCGTGAGGGATCGGTCATGTCAGACTAATTTAATCAGTTTCTATGAGGAGGTAAGTTCTAGACTTGACAGCAGCGAATCAATGGATGTCGTATATCTGGACTTCTCCAAAGCATTTGACACTGTACCACATAAAAGGTTAGTATATAAAATGAGAATGCTCGGACTGGGAGAAAACATCTGTATGTGGGTAAGTAACTGGCTCAGTGATAGAAAACAGAGGGTGGTTTTTAACGGTACATTCTCAGATTGGGTCACTGTCACTAGTGAGTACCTCAGGGGTCAGTATTGGGCCCTATTCTCTTCAATATATTTATTAATGATCTTGTAGAAGGCTTGCATAGTAAAGTATCAATTTTCGCAGATGACACTAAACTGTGTAAAGTAATTAACACTGAAGAGGACAGTATACTACTACAGAGGGATCTGGATAGATTGCAGGCTTGGGCAGATAAGTGGCAGATGGGGTTTAACACTGATAAATGTAAAGTTATGCACATGGGAAGGAAAAATGCAAGTCAACCGTACATACTAAATGGTAAAACACTCGGTAACACTGACATGGAAAAGGATCTAGGAATTTTAATAAACAGCAAACTAAGCTGCAAAAACCAGTGTCAGGCAGCTGCTGCCAAGGCCAACAAGATAATGGGTTGCATCAGAAGGGGCATAGATTCCCGTGATAAGAACATAGTCCTACCACTTTACAAATCGCTAGTCAGACCACACATGGAGTACTGTGTACAGTTCTGGGCTCCTGTAAACAAGGCAGACATAGCAGAGCTGGAGAGGGTCCAGAGGAGGGCAACTAAAGTAATAACTGGAATGGGGCAACTACAGTACCCTGAAAGATTATCAAAATTAGAGTTATTCACTTTAGAAAAAAGACGACTGAGGGGAGATCTTATTAATATGTATAAATATATCAGGGGTCAGTACAGAGATCTATCCCATCATCTATTTATCCCCAGGACTGTGACGAGGGGACATCCTCTGCGTCTGGAGGAAAGAAGGTTTGTACACAAACATAGAAGAGGATTCTTTACGGTAAGAGCAGTGAGACTATGGAACTCTCTGCCTGAGGAGGTGGTGATGGTGAGTACAATAAAGGAATTCAAGAGGGCCCTGGACGTATTTCTGGAGCTTAATAATATTACAGGCTATAGCTACTAGAGAGGGGTCTTCCTCTGGATCTACTTGCGGGATAACAGGCCGAACTGGATGGACAAATGTCTTTTTTCGGCCTTATGTACTATGTATGTTTATGTTACAGATGGGGCTGGGGATCGGAACTTCAATTAAAGTTATTATTATAAAAGGTTTAGGCAATAAAGCAGTGAGTGAGCGGTGGGGCCGGAGTACAGTGACCGCACCGGCCCCGCTGCATTTGCATGACACCGGCCCCTCCTCCCTCCCCCTCCAGCTGATACATCGCAGTCTGCAATGTAAAATGACAGCATTTGGGGGGAAAAAAGTGCATCTTATGGGGTGAAAAATATGGCACGCAGAGTACAGGCTCTCTTTAGAGAGAACAGCCCTGTAGTAATGCTCAATGGGAAAATAGATATCTGTAAAGGAAATATCTTGTATGTGCCATCTTGTGGAAGTTCCTATGAGTCAAAATGCAACCTTTTAACAAGCATTGGAATATGACAAGCGAAAATCCGTAGACATCTGTTTCAGGTTACATGCCCCTCAATATTACAGAGTAGGATTCTGGAGGGCTAGGTGCAATGCCTTGGATGCAAACAGGGTACTCGCTCTCCTTAACCCTTTCAAAACCGGTCCCAAAAAAGGCCTGAATGTCCAGGTAACTTTTAGTGATTTTGTGCATGTGGTGGTTTAATGACCGTAGCCTTTTTATTTGTTTGACTAGCAAAATAATTTTTTTTTTTTTACTTGACACTTTTTATTAGGATGTTTTTTAGAGTTTTTTTTTTCTTTTTTTAGGTTTAATTTGGAGGGAAACCGCAAATTATTACTATAAAGTTATTTTTTTAAATTATATATTTTTATTTCTTAAATATTAAAACGGACACAAAAAATAATGATTGCAATAAGTTACCTAGTTTGTGACGATCGTATTCATATATAACATGTATAGGTTTGAGAGAAGGGGGTGACTATGTGATGGTTTTCTGTTAGCAACTGTATTTTACATTATATTTTTGCAATTATTTTTATTTTTTATTCTTATTTTTTACTTATATTTTAATTTATTTATGGCACATAATATGTCCCCCAGGAGATCATTAAGAGACCTCTGGGGGACACTGACTTTTTTTTTTGTAACTTTTTTTTTCACTGTTTCCAATGTAACTGGGGCATCCGCAGGATCCCCAGTTACAGGGGAAAACAGCCCCCTGTGGGGGCATTACACACAGGCAGAGCTGATCAGGGTCTCCTTAGCCCCTGCTGCTCTGCTCCAGCTACCCCCGGGGGTCACGTGACCGCCAGGACTAACAGAGGAATCGGCCCTGCCGCTTCCTGCTCCCTCCACCATGATCCAATTCAGAGCTCTCCTGCCAGCACAGGAGAAGGCAGAAGCGGTAATAAACCGATCCCACCTGTGTCTGTCAGCCAGGACCCCACCTGCTCCTGCTAGATTGCAGAAGCATCAGCTTTAATCCCAGCACTGATCAGCGCTGCCTGCACATGTATATACGTGCTATCTGCACAGGGCATGTGCAGATAGGACGTATATACACGGGGCAGTCGGGAAGGGGTTAAGGAGACCAGTCCTGTATGGAGACTTACTGGAAGTGCTCCATGGCATCGAGCCTTATTGGCAAAGCAACATGGGAAAATAATATCCAAAGATGAATTTCTCAAAGAAAGAGAACCATAGCAAAGCTCCTGTTTATTCATTGAGCTGTAAAGGCAGAAGTACAACCCTCCACTACAAGCTGCTGGGGGCATTTGCTGTGAAGTAGGCAGAAATGATGTGTGTAACATGGAGATTTGTAACTTTTACCCTCTCTCTGTAAATGTTCATCTTTCCTCAAACCTGCTGATTACAGGGCTGTAACATGACGGCCCCTCCTCCCTCTCCCTCTCGTAGTACCTCAGCATGTGTAGTATTTATTGTTTTACTCTTTCTGAGTTTACAGAAAGCCTGCAGGTAAGGATAATTGAATTTTTTTTTTTAAAGGAGGATGCCCCCTCCCCCCAAAAAAACAAAACAAAAAAAGTTTGTTAGGTTTACTCATTTTCCATTATATAATTTTTATTATTAAATTTTTATTATGAATTTTTATTATATAAGTTACATTATAGAATTTTTATTATGATTTTTTTTATTTGCTTAAAGTCTTTTTAATAATCTCTAACTTTTTTTTTCTCATTAGAACAAAATTTGCACTTTTGGTCCTTTCATCACCTGAATAACACATTGCATTATTAGTTACCACAGGCCTAGGGAGCGTTTGTTGTGTTCTCAGTGGCCATGACAACCAATCTGCACACTGTGGTCGCGTCACTGGGGCGTCGATGATGTGACAGCGGAAGCCCCTCAGTATGTAAAATCATTTAGTTGCTATGGTCACCATTGATTGCAGCATCTAAGGGATGCAACACCTACTGATGGTAGGGCGGGCACAGCCCTCGGCATGTGTACTGCTACATGTGAGAATAATTTCATGATTGTGCCGTGCATATATGGTGTGGGGAAAGAGTTAAAGTTTATATATACCAGAGTAAACTTCAGAGGACAATTTGCAGACAGTACAGCACAAACTGATGGTGGGAATTTAGAGGACACGGCGCTGACAGATGATGCAGCTCTCCTAAACTATTTTTATAGATTTTTGTTTTGCAGTGTAAGGCCCCTTTCACACGGGCGACTTTTCCGTGCGGGTGCGATCCGTGCGGCGAACGTATGGCACCCGCACTGAATCCTGACCCATTCATTTCTATGGGGCTGTGCACATGAGCGTTGTTTTTAACGCATCACTTGTACGTTCAGTGCAAATCGCAGCATGCTCTATAATGTCCGATTTTGACGTGACGCAGGCCCCATAGAAGTGAATGGGGTGTGTGAAAATCGGATGGCATCCGCAAGCAAGTACGGATGCCATGCGATTTGCACGCATGGTTGCTAGGAGACCATCGGGATGGAGACCCGATCATTATTATTTTCCCTTATAACATGGTTATAAGGGAAAATAATAGCATTCTGAATACAGAATGCATAGTAAACCAGCGCTAGAGGGGTTAAAAAAAAAAAAAAAAAATTTAACTCACCTTAGTCCACTTGTTCGCGAAGCCGGCATCTCCTTGTGTCTCCGCTGCTGATGAACAGGACCTGGGATGAGCTGCTCCATTAAATAGAGCTTAAGGACCTTCGATGACGTCACTCCGGTCATCACATGATCTTTTACCATGGTGAATCCTAATGCATTCTGAATGGAGAGAAATCCGTTCAGGATGCATCAGGATGTCTTCAGTTCCGGAATGGAACGTTTTTTGGCCGGAGAAAATACCGCAGCATGCTGCGCTTTTTGCTCCAGCCAAAAATCCTGAAGACTTACCGCAAGGCCGGATCCGGAATTAATGCCCATTGAAAGGCATTGACCCGGATCCGGCCTTAAGCTAAACGTCGTTTCGGCGCATTGCCGGATCCAATGTTTAGCTTTTTCTGAATGGTTACCATGGCTGCCGGGACGCTAAAGTCCTGGCAGCCATGGTAAAGTGTAGCGGGGAGCGGGGGAGCAGCATAATTACCATCCGTGCGGCTCCCGGGGCGCTCCAGAGTGACGTCAGGGCGCCCCACGCGCATGGATGACGTGATCACATGGCACGTCATCCATGCGCATGGGGCGCTCTAACGTCACTCTGGAGCGCCCCGGGAGCCGCACGGACGGTAAGTATACCGCTCCCCCGCTCCTACTATGGCACCCAGGACTTTAATAGAGTCCTGGGTGCCATAGTAACACTGAAAGCATTTTGAAGACGAATCCGTCTTCAAATTCTTTCAGTACACTTGCGTTTTTCCGGATCCGGCGTGTAATTCCGGCAAGTGGAGTACACGCCGGATCCGGACAACGCAAGTGTGAAAGAGGCCTAAGGCTACATTCACACGTCAGTATTTTTCTATATCCCGAATTTCGGTCAATTTTTTGCGGATCCGTTGTTCCTGAAAATGTTTCCGTATGTCATCCGTTTTTTGCGGATCCACAAATAACGGAAACATGTATAAATTTCACAAAGCAAATAAAGTTGTTTGGATTTCTTTGAAAAAAAATTGAAAAAAAAAAAAAAAAAGTGAATAAGTGATTTCTGTGGGCAGGATTTAATTTCCAGGAACGGATTCCGCATAAAACGGATGACATACGTAATGACATACGAATGTCATCCGTTTTTTTTGCGGAACCATTGACTTTGTATTGTACCAGGATCCGATTTTTGCGGAAAAGAATAGGACAAGTTTTATATTTAATCGGACATGCGGAACGGAACAACGGAAACGGACAGCACACATTGTGTTGTCCGATTTTTTCCAGTACCCATTGAAAATGAATGGGTCCAGATCTGGTCCTGATCTGTTCCGCAAAAAACGGAACAGATCAGGAAAGAAACAACGGACGTGTGAATGGACCCTTACATTTAGTGTTTCCTTTCATGTGAAAAACTTTCTTTCAAATCAGTTTATCAATTCAAAAATATGTTGTCAGTCTTTATAAGGAAAAAAACATGGTTATAGCTTTACTGCCGTTTTCATACAACGTAAGTCAGAATTCACCCACATTAAAATTTCATACAATCATTTTTGTTATTTACATATGTAAATTGGAAAATAGCCGCTGAGCGCATTTAACGTGATAGCTTCCCCTGAGCGCAGGGAAACAGGAGTGATCTGCAAACACAACCTAACTGACATCTCATATCCAGTGCTTCAACTACTACTATTACTACTACATGTGTACCACCACTACTATTACTACATACTACTACTACAACTACTATTACTACTACATATATACCACCACTACTATTACTACATACTATTACAACTACTACTATTACTACTACACATGTACCACCACTACTATTACTACATACTACTACTACTACTACTACAACTACTATTACTACTACATGTGTACCACCACTACTATTACTACATACTACTACTACTACTACAACTACTATTACTACTACATGTGTACCACCACTACTATTACTACATACTACTACTACAACTACTATTACTACTACATATATACCACCACTACTATTACTACATACTATTACAACTACTACTATTACTACTACACATGTACCACCACTACTATTACTACATACTACTACAACTACTATTACTACTACATGTGTACCACCACTACTATTACTACATACTACTACAACTACTACTATTACTACTACATGTGTACCACCACTACTATTACTACATACTACTACAACTACTACTATTACTACTACATGTGTACCACCACTACTATTACTACATACTACTACAACTACTACTATTACTACTACATATGTACCACCACTACTATTACTACATACTATTACAACTACTACTATTACTACTACATGTGTACCACCACTACTATTACTACATACTACTACTACTACAACTACTATTACTACTACATATGTACCACCACTACTATTACTACATACTACTACAACTACTACTATTACTACATGTGTACCACCACTACTATTACTACATACTACTACAACTACTACTATTACTACTACATATGTACCACCACTACTATTACTACATTCTACTACAACTATTATTATTGCATATGTACCACCTCTACATACTACTACAACTACTACTATTACTACTAGTTATTCAATGGTGGCCACAGCACATATCCAAAAAGATCTGGCTTCCGTTGTGTCCACGTCCCTTTTTAGACCTGTCTCCACCTGGGGGTCAGTATTCTCAAGTTTCAGACAACACACTATTTGCAGTGAAGTAAATATTCTTTATTTAATCATTACAGCCAAACTTTAAAGGGCAAAAGTGTAGCAGCAGCTTTTTGGGCTTAAAATGTCCCTTATCAAGTATGTGCAGGCACTTTGGAGGCTTATCAGCCCAGAAAGCTAAAGGACCTGTCATGCCATCATCACATGTCCTGCACTATCTAGTAAAGGAACTTCACAGAGAATGGTGTAGTTCCCAGATTAGAAATGTGCAGCTGCCAGGAACTATCACCACAGGTGCTTCAACCCCTGATAGCATGGAGAACATCTGCAAGAGATGCTTTCTATTGAGTCTTGAATGGACTGACTAAAAGGTCCTCCCTTTTTCTCTCCATCTGCTTCCCTTTCCTTTATTTATTTTTTTACTCAGAATTAGTACCTCATGTCTCATGGATTTTCATACTTCAGAAGAGCCACAATATAACTGAGAAGTACCTCATATCTCAATCATATATAGTACTGCAGACAGCTAGAACCCCCCAATACCTGATGTACCTCACACAGTGACCATAATCTATAAATGTCCACATCTATCTGTACCCACTGCATCTATTATACCTTGTACCTCACATATCAGTACTCTGCTGTATAAAATATATATCTGTACCCACTTCATATTTTATACCTTGTACTTCACATATCAGTACACTGCAGTATATATTAATGACCCGTATACACTGCATCTATTATACCTCATACCTCATATATCAGTATTGTGCTGTTTATGCTATGGGGGTCATTTATTAAGATGGTTTACATAGGGCCATGATCAAGTAAAGCTAAATTCACCTCTGCAGTGTGCATTGCGCACCATTATTTTTATGCAATATCATATGTGGGCTGGAGGGGTTTGTGTTCCAGTCTGGCCCTGATAGTACACTGTATAACACGCAGCAATCACAGTTCAGGGAGCAAGGGGACGGGCTAGGAATGGATAGTGGGAGGGGCTGTGGATAGGGCATGGGGGCCCAATTCTGTTTATTGGATTGGGGCCCAAAGATTTCTGTGTATGCCCCTGATGGGCCGTCCACATAATCTAACAGTATGGGTAGAAGCAATGGGCTGATATCCAGCATGGTGTTCTACATACACCTTGTGGGAGTGTTATTTGTGTGCAGTTATAATGCTAAGCAGCCACTCCATGCAAATAATAGGTGTAAGAGGCTTTTTATTAGTATGTTTTATCTGTGTATTCCACCCGAAATGACATTGTGGCTTGTCTGCATGCTACTGGGAAATGGTATTTGGACCTGCTCTTGTATCAGTAATAGTAATGAGCGAAGATTACAGAAATTCAATTTGGTTGCTTCGCCGAATTTCACAAAGAAAATCACTTTGTGATGAATTACTTTGTCGCAAAGCTCATTTCTTTGTAAATAGCGGGTGCAATGATTGGGAATGGCAATTGCACCACTCCCTGTCATTGAACTTCTCAGATGCTGTGTTCATTGTTGATTGCGCCATCTGAGCTAAAAAATAAGGGCTTTCAGGCGTAAAAAAAACCTAAAAAAACTCACCTTATCCATTTGAGCGCGAAGAGGTCGCGACAGCCATCTTGATTGAAGATCCCACACAAAATCTTGTGTGGTGTCTGATGACGTCATGAAAATTCGGCTTCGGAGAATCAAATTTTCCCTGAAATTCAAATCGAAGTTGACTTTGGATACATGACAATAGTCATGACATGACAATCTCTTTCTAACAAAGCTAGAACCAGCTCTGTACCTTACATAGAACCAGAGATCTCCCTATTCATTGCTCCAATTGTTCTGATAGATTTATTTAAACTAGCACACCTCACCTGCTCCTGGCTTAGACCCGCCAACCTCCCCCTGCCAGTGTAGTCTGCTGTTCATTCCATGTAGGCTGCAGACTGCTTCTTGCTGGCAATGCCTCTCACTGCCTGTGACCTACCTCTTTAAAGGGGTGGCATGCTCTAGCTTCTGCCTGTTTCCTAGATTTGACTCTTCACTGCCTGATCTGAACTTTGCCTGATGTTCCTTCTGATCCTGGGCTGCCTGCCCCGACCTCAGACTGTTTATCTGATTGCATGAACTCTGTCTTAACCTCGTCTGTCCCTTACTACTGTTTTGCCTAATGCATTGTCACTCCACACCAGTATCTTTTTACACCCTTGGGTAAGGAGTAACGTGAACAGACACTACTCCAAGAGGTAGGGGCCTAGTGGTTCCTCTGCAGTGGAGTTCAGATCTCTGTATAGTGGTTGACAAGTGAAGACTAGGGGGGCTACTTACACCCTTAAAAATAGCCCCAAGCTAAATCTGTTAAAGTGATACAGTAATGTCTGATTTGTAAGTTTCAGCCTGCAGGTTTTTCTCAAGGTGTATCTCCAAAGTTTCCAGCTTTAGAAAGGTTTTGCTATCCTGGCCTTATGTGTTCCAAATAAAGCAGCTTATGCTTCATTTAGTGGTGGCTTGTTCTCTTCTTTGCTATTTTGGCCTTTTGTGCTCCAAATAAAGTAGCATATACTAAATTTAGGCCTGTTTCACACTGGTGTTAATGGTTCCGGCAGGCTGTTCCAGCAGAGGATCCCTAACTACTGTGAGCAGTCATGCGCTTCTAGAAGTCCATCCGGCCCCATTCACTATAATGGGGGGTGGTGAAGATCCAGCATGCTGAGAGGCGGGCGGACAAAAACCGCCGCACAAGGTAGTTAGTAACTACTAGTTGCGGATCTGGCAGTCTGTTCCCCTGCCTGAACTATTAATGCCAGTGTGAAACAGGTCTTTGTGGTGCCTTGTTCTCTTCTTGCAAGTTGGATACTTAAAGTTACTGTGATGTTATAGACTAGAACTTGTAATGGGGTTGTCTGCTTTAGACTTGTTAGAAAGGTCTTTTTATAACAAAACTGATCACATACAATCCTGCTACTGGCAGTCCCAGTAATCAGCTGTAATCAGTGGGGAATCATGCAGTAAGTGTTCAGTTTGCCTACTGTGCTGCCACAGGAGAAATTACATATGATATGAAACCATTATTCCGTTGATTATCTGTATACTACAAACCAGGGCAGGTCCTTCAGAGCAAGAGATGATTTTAGTAGTCACTCTCTGCTCTGGTTAAAAGATGGGGATTCTGATCTCTATTCTTTTAACTTAGGAGGAGATTTATCAAAGCTGGTGAAAAGGAAAACTAGCTTAGTTGCCCATAGCAATCAATCAAAGGATCCAAAGGAGCTCTAAAAAAATGAAAAGTGGAAACTGATTTGTTGCTTTTACACCCGTTTTGATAAATCTCCCCCTTAGTGTTTCCTAATCCGGTATATGAAAATAGGTTTTCTAAATTAGAAAATAATTTCAACCCTTCACTGGGCACGGTGTTTAGGTGCTAAATGACCTTTCAGCTATTTTACTAAAAACATTTAAAAACTCTATAAAGTATTTAAAAGTATTTAAAAAAAAATAAGAAAGGGCAAAAATACAAATAAATTTTCAATTACATTAAAATAAAATTATTAAAAAGGACTCAAAATTGTCATACCCATAATGATCCATATTATAAAACTAATACATTATTTATCCCACATGTCAAATACATAAAAATAAAAGCTAAAAATACTGTACTAGAAGTGCTTTCTTTTGGTCTCCTTGCCTCCACTACAGTAGAATAAAAAAAAGATCAGAAAATTCTTTGTGTCCCACAAAAAAGCCCTCAAATGTCCTTCAGGAAAAGAAAAAAGTTTTGGCTCTCAGGATATGGTGACACAAAATCAAAAACAAAATTATGTTTTTATCCAACACAAGTTCTAAAACTATAAAAAACTAACAAAATGTAAAATGTAGAAGTCAAACCCAATGGACGTTATACCTTGTTCAATGCAACAATAAAAAACAAACAAAAAACATCACTACATCATTAAGGTTAAAATACAGCTCACCATTGGGGATTGAATCAAAGTACAGTTACTCCTTCAAAATCCAAGCAGAAGAAAACAAATTCTCAAGAAACACAATTTTCATGGCCAACAGGAGAAAAAAAAAACGATGGTGTCATAAAATATATGCCAGGACAACACAATGTGTAAATGATCCTAAAAGTGGGGTAAATATCTATAGTGTCAGGTCAAGGTCTTTACAATTACCTGGTTCGCTCTTAAAGGGAACTTGTCACCATGAAAATGTAATGTAAGCTACAGGAGCTGAGCAGATTGATGTGTAATGTTATGGGAAAAGATTCAGTATAACTTGTACTAAATTCATTTATGTTCCAGTTTATTCTGAGCTTTGAAATCAAGGAGGTGGCCCTATCAGTGATTGACAGCTATCTCTGTATACGCAGTCATAGGGGGAAGGCTGTCAGTCACTGATAGGACCGTCTCCTTGTCTTCAGTCAGTGACTGACAGCTATCTCTGTATACACAGTCATAGAGGGAAGGCTTTCAGTCACTGATAGGACCACCTCCTTGTCTTCAGTCAGTGACTGACAGCTATCTCTGTATACACAGTCATAAAGGGAAGGCTGTCAGTCACTGATAGGACTGTCTCCTTGTCTTCAGTCAGTGACTGACAGCTATCTCTGTATACACAGTCATAGAGGGAAGGCTTTCAGTCACTGATAGGACCACCTCCTTGTCTTTAGTCAGTGACTGACAGCTATCTCTGTATTCACAGTCATAGAGGGAAGGCTGTCAGTCACTGATAGGACCGTCTCCTTGTCTTTAGTCAGTGACTGACAGCTATCTCTGTATACACAGTCATAGAGGGAAGGCTGTCAGTCACTGATAGGACCGTCTCCTTGTCTTCAGTCAGTGATTGAGAGCTATCTCTGTATACGCAGTCATAGAGGGAAGGCTGTCAGTCACTGATAGGACTGTCTCCTTGTCTTCAGTCAGTGACTGACAGCTATCTCTGTATACACAGTCATAGAGGGAAGGCTTTCAGTCACTGATAGGACCACCTCCTTGTCTTTAGTCAGTGACTGACAGCTATCTCTGTATACACAGTCATAGAGGGAAGGCTGTCAGTCACTGATAGGACCGTCTCCTTGTCTTTAGTCAGTGACTGACAGCTATCTCTGTTTACACAGTCATAGAGGGAAGGTTGTCAGTCACTGATAGGACCGTCTCCTTGTCTTCAGTCAGTGACTGACAGCTATCTCTGTATACACAGTCATAGAGGGAAGGCTGTGAGTTACTGATAGGACCGTCTGCTTGTCTTCAGTCAGTGACTGACAGCTACCTCTGTATACACAGTCATAGAGGGAAGGCTGTCAGTCACTGATAGGACCGTCTCCTTGTCTTCAGTCAGTGACTGACAGCTATCTCTGTATACACAGTCATAGAGGGAAGGCTGTCATCACTGATAGGACCGTCTCCTTGTCTTCAGTCAGTGACTGACAGCTACCTCTGTATACACAGTCATAGAGGGAAGGCTGTCAGTCACTGATAGGACCGTCTCCTTGTCTTCAGTCAGTGATTGACAGCTATCTCTGTATACGCAGTCATAGACGGAAGTCTGTCAGTCACTGATAGGACTGTCTCCTTGTCTTCAGTCAGTGACTGACAGCTATCTCTGTATACACAGTCATAGAGGGAAGGCTTTCAGTCACTGATAGGACCACCTCCTTGTCTTTAGTCAGTGACTGACAGCTATCTCTGTATACACAGTCATAGAGGGAAGGCTGTCAGTCACTGATAGGACCGTCTCCTTGTCTTTAGTCAGTGACTGACAGCTATCTCTGTATACACAGTCATAGAGGGAAGGTTGTCAGTCACTGATAGGACCGTCTCCTTGTCTTCAGTCAGTGACTGACAGCTATCTCTGTATACACAGTCATAGAGGGAAGGCTGTGAGTTACTGATAGGACCGTCTGCTTGTCTTCAGTCAGTGACTGACAGCTATCTCTGTATACACAGTCATAGAGGGAAGGCTGTCATCACTGATAGGACCGTCTCCTTGTCTTCAGTCAGTGACTGACAGCTACCTCTGTATACACAGTCATAGAGGGAAGGCTGTCAGTCACTGATAGGACCGCCTGCTTGTCTTCAGTCAGTGACTGACAGCTATCTCTGTATACACAGTCATAGAGGGAAGGCTGTCAGTCACTGATAGGACCGCCTGCTTGTCTTCAGTCAGTGACTGACAGCTATCTCTGTATACACAGTCATAGAGGGAAGGCTGTCAGTCACTGATAGGACCGTCTCCTTGTCTTCAGTCAGTGACTGACAGCTATCTCTGTATACACAGTCATAGAGGGAAGGCTGTCAGTCACTGATAGGACCGTCTCCTTGTCTTCAGTCAGTGACTGACAGCTATCTCTGTATACACAGTCATAGAGGGAAGGCTGTCAGTCACTGATAGGACCGTCTCCTTGTCTTCAGTCAGTGACTGACAGCTATCTCTGTATACACAGTCATAGAGGGAAGGCTGTCAGTCACTGATAGGACCACCTCCTTGTCTTTAGTCAGTGACTGACAGCTATCTCTGTATACACAGTCATAGAGGGAAGGTTGTCAGTCACTGATAGGACTGTCTCCATGTCTTCAGTCAGTGACTGACAGCTATCTCTGTATACACAGTCATAGAGGGAAGGCTGTGAGTTACTGATAGGACCGTCTCCTTGACTTCAGTCAGTGACTGACCGATATCTCTGTATACACAGTCATAGAGGGAAGGCTGTCAGTCACTGATAGGACTGTCTCCTTGTCTTCAGTCAGTGACTGACAGCTATCTCTGTATACACAGTCATAGAGTGTCATGGTCTTACCTTCTCACTGTTCTCCTTCGTTTGACATGTGCTGGCGGCCATCTTGGTTTCTGGGTTTCTTGTAGCCTCCCACCCTGCGGCTCCTCCTTCCCACTGGGAGGAGCTGGATGCCTAGCTCATATATATAGAAGGTCTCTGGCTTCAGTTCCTTGCTTGGTCCTCCTGTGTTCACATGCTTCTAAGACTGCTGCTGCTTCTGGTTCCTGATCCTGGCCTCGTCTGACTACCCCGTTGGTTCCTGATCCTGGCTTCGTCTGACTACCCCGTTGGTTCCTGATCCTGGCTTCGTCTGACTACCCCGTTGGTTCCTGATCCTGGCTTCGTCTGACCACCCTCCTGGTTCCTGACCTCTGTCTACGCAAGACCCTGCTTCGGTTTAGCCATCCGTTTGGACTTTTGCTACGGCTTGATTTCCAATAAAGCCTTCTTATTTCCACTCATCTCTGTTGTACGTCTGGTTCATGGTTCCATGACATTAGGACCAAGCCATGAATTCTGACGGTACAGGGCCATCCTCGCTACCTACGCTGGTTGCCAGACTTGATCAGCAGGATCACCTGTTGGGTCGGTTCGCTGTGGCGTTGCAAACCCTGCTTGAACGCACGGCTCATTTCGCTTCCGTTGCCGATGGGTCGGTTGTCGCTCCTGGGCCCGCTCCTACTGCCGCTCCGGTTGTTGCGCCAGAGTCTACCCCGACACCTGTTGCTGCGCCTGCGGTGTCTCGGGGTATGACCGGTTCTGCCCCCCTTCCACAGCGCTTTGGGGGAGAGCCAACTCAGTGCCGAGGTTTCCTTAACCAGGTGGGCATTTATTTCGAGTTGCTGCCACATGCCTTTCCTACTGAGAGATCAAAGGTGGGCTTCTTGATCTCGCTGCTCTCGGACAAGGCCTTGGCCTGGGCCAGCCCTTTATGGGAGAACAACAATCCGGTGGTTGCCGAGTTTTCCGGTTTTGTTGCTTCTCTTCGGAAGGTATTCGATGTGCCGGCTCGTGCTGCCTCTGCTGCGAAGCTCCTTATGTCCATCAGACAGGGTTCACGATCCGTAGCTGAATACGCCATTGAGTTTCGTACCCTGGCAGCAGAGGTGGGCTGGAATAATGAGGCTCTGGTCGCTGCTTTCTCTCATGGTCTCTCGGATGCCTTGAAGGATGAGGTTGCAGCTAAGGACCTACCAGTGGAGCTCGAGTCTCTTATTTCTTTCCTGATTTTGATTGACACCAGACTCAGGGAGAGACCTTCCTTTAAGGAGAGCCTGCGGAGGTCTCCTAACAGATTGGCGCCTACGTTTGCTGTCCCACCCGTGCCTCCCTCTCCTCCCACGCCTCCTGGGGATGACTTGTCTGGGGGTGAACCCATGCAGCGGGGGTTTGCTCGCCTGTCTGAGGGGGAGAGGGTACTCCGGAGACGCGAGGGCCGATGCATGTACTGTGGTCTCGGTGGGCATTTTCGGTTGGCATGTCCGAACCGTCCGGGAGAACGCTCGCACCTGAGGTCCTGTCGGGGGCAGATCTTGGGTGGAGTCTCCTCGTCCCCGGTTTCCCGTGTTGACAAACCACTGATCACGGTTGTCCTCTCCTGGGTCGGGGGCTCGGTGACGACCCAGGCGTTGGTGGACTCTGGTGCTGGTGGTTTGTTCATTGATAGAGTGTTCGTTGCCGCCAATTCCATTCCTCTGCAGCCTCGAGGTTCCCCACTGGCTCTTGAGGCGATAGACGGCAGACCCCTTCTGCCGCCACACGTGACTCATGAGACCCTTCCAGTGGGGATAGCCATTGGTGCCGTTCACAGAGAGTCGGTCTGTCTCCAGGTTATTTCGTCTCCACACTACTCGGTGGTCTTGGGGTACCCCTGGCTCCAGAAGCATAATCCGACTTTCGATTGGAGATCGGTCGAGATCCTCTCGTGGTCACCGCAGTGTGGGGCTAGTTGCATCCATGGGCCTGTCAAGTTGCTGTGTACTTCCTCGGACTCTCTGTTGCCTCCTGAATACGAAGAGTACCGGGATGTATTCGATAAGGTGCGCGCGGTTGCCCTACCTCCGCACCGCCCATACGATTGTGCCATAGAGTTACAATCCGGTGCCGTTCCTCCTCGTGGCAAAGTCTATCCACTGTCGGTAGCGGAGAATGAGGCCATGGAGGAGTACGTGAGGGAGGCGCTTTCACGCGGACACATTCGCAAATCCTCGTCCCCGGCAGGGGCTGGATTTTTCTTTGTGAAAAAGAAGGGCGGCGAGTTGAGGCCTTGCATCGATTACAGGGGTCTCAATCGCATCACGATCAAGAACGCTTACCCGATACCCTTGATTTCCGAGCTGTTCGATCGCCTCAAAGGGGCCACGGTCTTTACCAAACTCGACCTGAGGGCGGCATATAACCTGGTAAGGATCAAGGCGGGCGATGAGTGGAAGACCGCGTTTAACACCAGGACCGGTCATTATGAATCCTTGGTTATGCCCTTTGGGTTGTGCAATGCGCCCGCAGTCTTCCAGGAATTCATCAACGATGTTTTCCGTGACCTGTTGCAGCAGTGTGTGGTGGTCTATTTGGATGACATCTTGGTATATTCTGCATCCATGGAGGCCCACATTCTGGATGTCAGACGAGTGTTGCAACGCTTACGAGAGAACAAGCTGTTCGGTAAGCTTGAGAAATGCGAATTTCACCGATCCCAGGTAACCTTCTTAGGTTACATCATTTCCGCTGAGGGGTTCTCCATGGATCCTGAGAAGGTTTCGGCTGTCTTACAGTGGCCCCAGCCCAGTGGGCTTCGTGCCCTGCAGCGCTTTTTGGGCTTCGCCAATTATTATCGGAAGTTCATCAGGGACTTTTCCATGCTAGCCAAGCCTCTCACGGATCTGACCAGGAAGGGCAGTAATCCTCAGGTCTGGCCGCTCGAGGCCATCCGAGCTTTTGAGGCTCTAAAGTCCGCCTTTGTGTCGGCTCCGATTCTGTCGCATCCCAACCCTGGGTTGCCTTTTGTCCTCGAGGTGGACGCGTCTGAGACGGGAGTAGGCGCCCTCCTGTCTCAGCGTAGAACACCAGAGGGTCCTCTGCTTCCTTGTGGGTTTTACTCCCGGAAACTGTCTTCCGCGGAGTGCAACTATCAGATTGGTGACAGGGAGTTATTGGCCATCGTGCAGGCCCTTAAAGAATGGAGGCACTTGCTCGAGGGCTCGGTGGTTCCGGTTCTCATCCTGACGGACCACAAGAATCTGACCTACCTCTCTGAGGCCAAGAGATTGACACCACGTCAGGCCAGATGGGCTCTGTTCTTGTCACGTTTTAATTACGTGGTCTCCTACCTACCCGGCTCCAAGAACATCAGAGCGGATGCCTTATCACGGCAGTACTCCGAGCTGTCCGGGGAGGAGTCGATTCCGACTACGGTCATACCCCCGAATCAGATCCTGGCCGCTATTCGCACCAGCCTGACCTCTCCTCTGGGTGAGCAGATTTTGGCGGCTCAATCTGGTGCTCCCTCTGGGAGACCCAACGGCAGATGTTTTGTGCCTGAGGAGTTGCGCACTCGGTTGTTGCGAACCTACCATAACTCCAAGGCCGCGGGGCACCCTGGAAAGAATCAGCTGTCCTGGGCGGTTTCACGTCTGTTCTGGTGGCCTTCTCTACGTTCCGACATCGCCGCATATGTAGCGGCATGCTCCGTTTGTGCCCAGAGTAAGTCCCCTCGGCACCTTCCGTTGGGCCTTTTGCAACCCATAGCCACCGGGGAGCGTCCATGGTCACACCTGGGGATGGATTTCATTGTGGACCTCCCTGCATCCCGAGGCCATACGGTCATTCTCATGATTGTGGATCGGTTTTCCAAAATGTGCCACTGTGTTCCTCTCAAGAAGTTACCCTCTGCACAAGAGTTGGCCTCGATTTTTGCCAGGGAGGTCTTCCGGTTGCACGGTTTGCCCAAGGAGATTGTGTCGGATCGGGGGAGTCAGTTTGTGTCCAGGTTCTGGCGCGCCTTTTGCTCCCAGTTGGGGATTCATCTCTCTTTCTCCTCGGCCTACCACCCTCAGTCCAATGGGGCCGCAGAACGATCCAATCAGGCCTTGGAGCAATTCCTTCGTTGCTATGTCTCCGATCACCAAGACAATTGGGTTGACCTCCTGCCTTGGGCTGAGTTTGCCAGGAACACGGCGGTGAACTCTTCCTCTGGGACGTCTCCCTTCATGGCCAATTATGGGTTCCAACCTGCCGTGTTACCGGAGGTATTCTCTCCCCAGGATACTCCGGCTGTGGAGGATCACCTTTCCGTCCTACGTACTTCTTGGGTACAGATCCAGAGGTCCCTTGAGGTCTCTGCGCAACGCCAGAGACTCCAGGCTAATCGCAGACGAGCGCCCGCTCCTTCCTACCAGGTCGGAGACCGTGTATGGTTGTCCACCCGCAACCTCAACCTTCGAGTGCCCACTCCCAAGCTGGCGCCTCGCTTTGTTGGTCCCTTCCGAGTGCTTCACAGGGTAAACCCGGTAGCCTATGCCCTTGCGCTTCCTCCTGGCATGCGGATCTCCAACGTGTTTCATGTCTCCCTGTTGAAGCCATTGGTGTGTAATCGTTTCACTTCCTCGGTTCCTCGGCCCCGTCCGGTCCAAGTGGGCAATCGTGAGGAATATGAGGTGAGCAATATCCTGGACTCACGCCTGGTCCGCGGTCGGTTGCAGTTTTTGGTCCATTGGCGTGGTTATGGTCCAGAGGAGCGTTCCTGGGTTCCCTCCGCAGATGTCCATGCTCCTGCGTTGCTCCGAGCCTTCCACGCACGCTTCCCTCTGAAACCGTTCCTTACTCCGCGGAGGAGGGGCCCTTGAGGGGGAGGTACTGTCATGGTCTTACCTTCTCACTGTTCTCCTTCGTTTGACATGTGCTGGCGGCCATCTTGGTTTCTGGGTTTCTTGTAGCCTCCCACCCTGCGGCTCCTCCTTCCCACTGGGAGGAGCTGGATGCCTAGCTCATATATATAGAAGGTCTCTGGCTTCAGTTCCTTGCTTGGTCCTCCTGTGTTCACATGCTTCTAAGACTGCTGCTGCTTCTGGTTCCTGATCCTGGCCTCGTCTGACTACCCCGTTGGTTCCTGATCCTGGCTTCGTCTGACTACCCCGTTGGTTCCTGATCCTGGCTTCGTCTGACTACCCCGTTGGTTCCTGATCCTGGCTTCGTCTGACCACCCTCCTGGTTCCTGACCTCTGTCTACGCAAGACCCTGCTTCGGTTTAGCCCGTTTGGACTTTTGCTACGGCTTGATTTCCAATAAAGCCTTCTTATTTCCACTCATCTCTGTTGTACGTCTGGTTCATGGTTCCATGACATAGAGGGAAGGCTGTCAATCACTGATAGGACCGTCTCCTTGTCTTCAGTCAGTGACTGACAGCTATCTCTGCATACACAGTCATAGAGGGAAGGCTGTCAGTCACTGATAGGACCGTCTCCTTGTCTTCAGTCAGTGACTGACAGCTATCTCTGCATACACAGTCATAGAGGGAAGGCTGTCAGTCACTGATAGGACCGTCTCCTTGTCTTCAGTCAGTGACTGACAGCTATCTCTGTATACACAGTAATAGAGGGAAGGCTGTCAGTCACTGATAGGACCGTCTCCTTGTCTTCAGTCAGTGACTGACAGCTATCTCTGTATACACAGTCATAGAGGGAAGGCTGTCAATCACTGATAGGACCGTCTCCTTGTCTTCAGTCAGTGACTGACAGCTATCTCTGTATACACAGTCACAGAGGGAAGGCTGTCAGTCACTGATAGGACCTCCTCCTTGTCTTTAGTCAGTGACTGACAGCTATCTCTGTATACACAGTCATAGAGGGAAGGCTGTCAATCACTGATAGGACCGTCTCCTTGACTTCAAAGTCCAAATGAGAAGGAATTTTAATGAATGAAATACAAGTTATACTGAATCTTTTCTCATAAAACTCTATATAAATCTGCTCAGCTCCTCCTGCTCTATAACATGGTGCCAGCAGCCCATTACCGTGTTTAACGTGACAGGTTCCCTTTAAAGGGGTATTCCAGTTATATTAAGTTAGCCCCTATCTACAGGTTAGGCATAATTATCAGATTGTTAGGGCCTGACAGCTAGGACCCCCACTGAACACAGTAATAGATAAGGACCCCATACCCATTTGGTTGAGCATGTATTGTGCTTCTGCATTCATTCTCTATGTCATTGTAGGAAATAGTTCACCAATCTACAGTTTCTCACAGTCTCATACAGTTAAAGAGGAGGCAGTTTGCATGCTCTACCCGTAACTCCATTCCTTTTTCATGGCCCTGTGGTGCATGGAGCCACCATTCTCTTGATCAGTGAGGGTCCTAGCAGGGAAGTCCCCACTGATCTAATAGTTATCCTCTGTCCTGTGGAGAGGGGAAAGCCTGATATAACTAGTGTACCCCTTGAAGTGCAGGTACAGTTAACACATTTGTATTCCAGTTTAGTCAAAACAAATTGCATTTTTGTCTCTATACAATCAAAGTAAAAATTTCCTTGCAAAAAAAACACAAAAACATTTACTCATAACATTTAGCAGTTTGTAATTGTTTGCTGGATGAAAAGCAAATCTTGGATATATCACCTCGGGGAATAATTTACCTTATGGAAAAGTTGAAATCTGCTGTAACGAACAGGTTCGAAATCATTCTCAAGATCAATAATATGAATGCATTTATTTGAGATCACTTCGTTCATGACCTGGATTTCTGCACAATAAACCATTTCTTCTTGGTTCTGGTAGAACAAAGAAAATTGCCTTGGGTGTACAAAGAGTAGATTATTCATTTATTTAATGCACGCATCAAGTATGAAACCTAGCCCCAGGTGAGTTTACATTTTACTACATCGCGCCACTCAGAATAAATGTAATAACATGCTACAAGTTTCAGCATGCATTTCACTAGAAAGTAGGTTGTTTGCTCAAACAAGCCTACAGTATATTACAGAAGTGTCATCTAATTGAATACTAAAACTAAACATAAAGCAAACCTCTTTGAGAGGACCTGGTGCACCACTATGCCTAAAAGGGGACTCAGCCTAAAGAAAGACCTTTATTTTCAGGATTGGTAGAGATCCACTTCTAGAGTTTGCCACCTCCTCAAATCAGAAAGTGATGGCATATCTTTATGAGATGGGAAAACCCTTTTATTTCCTTCTAAATCCTTATGATAAACACTCCCTCATTCTAAATACTCATGATCAACCCCTTTGCCTTTTCTGTCTCTGAGATTGGCTCCCTACTCCTTCCACAGACTTTTTATAGTCTCGTCTTCTTTTCAGGTCCCTTTCTCTCCTTATCAAACCCAATGAACTTTATGAAAGGGGGCCAATATTCAGAAATATGAAAAAATATAACAAATATATTGGTAGTTATAAATGAAAGTGAATGGACTTGTATTTTTTCCTGAAGATGTTTAACTAGTTGCTGGCTATCTCAATTTGATTCTAATAGAGAAAGCCAGTTGGATGACTAGCGAAACGTCTTCAGGAAAAATTTCACTTATTACTACTCATTACAAATGAGCAAATCGAAGTTAACAAAGTGGAATTCGATCCGAATTTCTTGAAAAATTCTATTAGGCACCGAATCCGCATTTCCTCGCGCTTCATAGTAACGAATCACATTTTTTCCTAAAATGGCTGCTGCACATGTTAGGACATGGAGCAAAGAACTCTGGAAACGAGGGATCACCCACAATGCCATGCATGCAGCCAATCAGCAGCCAGCCCCTGTGAGGTCACAGCCCTAAAAAGACCATCAGCTTTTTTGGATTCTGCCATTTTCCAGTGTACTTAGTGCAGAGAGAGACATCAGCAGGTGCTTGGGACAGTGATAGAAAATACTTTATTGTGGTGAAAAAAAACGATTTACAAGTACAGGGAAAGATTATTAAAGGTGTAGGGAAAGCATAGGGAGGCATCATCCATGCTATAAAAGGAGATCAGGGTGTACAGCCTGGGTAATAGGAGCGATTCAATTACACCTTGCTGCACTTATTGTTGATCCAAATTGCTATTATACTGCTGCTATTAAGTTTGCACTAGATAATACCTCTGTAATTCCAGCAAACCTTGTTTGTTATTGGGGTGCAAGTGCTGTCTTGCAGGGTGTATTTATAGGTATTATACATACATCATGTTAACCATTCTACTATTTTCTGTCCCCTATGCTAGAGAAGTATTATATGCCATAGGCTCTGCTCCACTTTTCAGCGAGGACAAGCTAGTAGAGGACAGTCAGCAGCTACTGCCCAGCCAAGATCTAGAGAAGAGATCTGCCACTTCCTCCGGTAGGCGAGCAAGTAGTGATGATGAGAGTCGCGTGGGAGCAGATGTTGAGGGGGACATCGGATGTAGTGTTGAGCGCGAATATTCGAATAGCGAATTTTTTTCACGAATATCGGCACTTCGCTAATTCGCGAATATTTCGAATATAGTGCTATAAATTCGATATTTCGAATATTTATTTATTTATTTATTTTTTAATTGTTATATTTTTTCCTTTCCCACTTCCCTAAAGTTGTTCTTACCTGTCCTTTGGATTCCTGGCTTCCTGGCTGCTCCAGTCAGTGCCCGTTGCCGCTTCTGCCGCCTTCCGTGCTCATGGAGCATCCCCATCTCCATGGGAACGTCTCCATATACTAGAATGTACTGTCTGATTTGAGAATTACGTTGAAATCGCAAATGCGATTAATATAACTTGAAATAATCGCATTTGCGATTTCAACGTAATTCTCAAATCCGACAGTACATTCTAGTATATGGAGACGTTCCCATGAGCATGGAATATAGCATTACTAAGTTGAAATCGCCATGCGATTATTTCGTGTTATATTAATCGCATTTGCGATTATCTATTTATTTTTTTTAATTTATTTTTACTATGGTTGGCTTCAATGGTAGAATTAGCGAATATGACGAATATATTCGTTATATTCCACAAAACGAATATACGAATGTATTCGTCATATTCCACAAAACGAAGATAACAAAGTATTCTGCATCTTCGTTTTATCTACCTATTCATCAACTTCGCTAATTCTAGCAATCATATAGGAAAGTTTACTATAGAGACAGCTAAGTATAATTCGCTATGCGATTATATTACGTTGCTTTTTTTTATAAATAGATTATAATAATTATCAGGTATTATAATTATTCTATTTATATAAAAAAAGCAGTCATATAATCGCATAGCGAATTAAACTTATCTGTCTCTATAGTAAGCTGTCCTATATGATTGCTAGAATTAGCGAAGTTGATGAATAGGTAGATAAAACGAAGATGCAGAATACTTTGTTATCTTCGTTTTGTGGAATATAACGAATATATTCGTATATTCGTTTTGTGGAATATAACGAATATATTCGTCATATTCGCTAATTCTACCATTGAAGCCAACCATAGTAAAAAAAATAGATAATCGCAAATGCGATTAATATAACACGAAATAATCGCATGGCGATTTCAACTTATTTAGTAATGCTATATTCCATGCTCATGGAGCGTCCCCATCTCCATGGGAACGTCTCCATATACTAGAATGTACTGTCGGATTTGAGAATTACGTTGAAATCGCAAATGCGATTATTTCAAGTTATATTAATCGCATTTGCGATTTCAACGTAATTCTCAAATCCGACAGTACATTCTAGTATATGGAGACGTTCCCATGGTGATGGGGACGCTCCATGATCATGGAATATAGCAGTGCTAACTAAGTTGGCACTAAGTTGAAATCGCCATGCGATTATTTCGTGTTATAGTAATCGCATTTGCGATTATCTATTTATTTTTTATTTTTTTTACTATGGTTGGCTTCAATGGTAGAATTAGCGAATATGACGAATATATTCGTTATATTCCACAAAACGAATATACGAATATATTCGTTATATTCCACAAAACGAAGATAACGAAGTATTCTGCATCTTCGTTTTATCTACCTATTCATCAACTTCGCTAATTCTAGCAATCATATAGGAAAGTTTACTATAGAGACAGATAAGTTTAATTCGCTATGCGATTATATGACTGCTTTTTTTATATAAATAGAATAATTATAATACCTGATAATTATTATAATCTATTTATAAAAAAAAGCAAAGTAATATAATCGCATAGCGAATTATACTTAGCTGTCTCTATAGTAAACTTTCCTATATGATTGCTAGAATTAGCGAAGTTGATGAATAGGTAGATAAAACGAAGATGCAGAATACTTCGTTATCTTCGTTTTGTGGAATATGACGAATACATTCGTATATTCGTTTTGTGGAATATAACGAATATATTCGTCATATTCGCTAATTCTACCATTGAAGCCAACCATAGTAAAAAAAAAAAAAAAAAAAAAAATGATAATCGCAAATGCGATTAATATAACACGAAATAATCGCATGGCGATTTCAACTTAGCAGTGCCAACTTAGTTAGCACTGCTATATTCCATGCTCATGGAGCGTCCCCATCACCATGGGAACGTCTCCATATACTAGAATGTACTGTCGGATTTGAGAATTACGTTGAAATCGCAAATGCGATTAATATAACTTGAATTAATCGCATTGCTATTTCAATAGGAGAGTAGCCTTTAAGTTAAAAATCGCATGTGCGATTATTTAAATCGCATATTATTCGCAATAACTAGAATAATAACGAATATTCGATTTCGACGAATATAAAACGAATATTCTATCGAATATTCGCGAATTTCGTCGAAATTGAATATGGCACCTGCCGCTCATCACTAATCGGATGTTGAGGGGGACCTCGGTGAAGTGCAGGCAGTAGTGAATGATGATCAAGCTGATCGCACTTGGGAGCTGGGTGAAGAAGGGGCTTCATCACCATCAGGAGAAAAGGGTGGTAGCTTGCGTGTGAGGCAGCAACTGAGCCAGCAAGAGGGTAGCATGAGCAGGAGTCAGCAGGGTAGCAGCAGTGAGAGGTCGGGAGCCAAACATGCCCAGGGTAGACCGCCCCCTTCGCGGGAGACTAGCTGCCCGGGAAGTAGCGGTGCAGGGGTTCATGGAGGCAGTCAATACGGAGTGTTGGGGGAAAAATGCCATACTCGGTGGTGTGGCAATTTTTTGTTAGGCAGCCGAAGGAGGTGAACATGGCCATTTGCCGAATTTGTGGGCAGAAGGTGCAGTGGCCTGGGAGAACCGTGGCTCCGATGTGGCTATCCAGCCTACAGAGGCAACCGCTGCATCACCCAGTGGCACGCACCTGATTTTAGGCAGTCAAGGCTCCACCACCTCAGCCGAAGGTAGCTGTCTGTCCTTCCCATCATCCACTGGTCCTGATGCTCCTCCTACTCCATGTCAGTGATTCCATCAGCAATCGTTCACTAAAGCAATTGCCAACAGAAAAAAGTATGTGTTCACACATTCAACAGTGCAGAAGCTGAATGTACTCCTGGCCAAATTGCTGGTGCTGCAGTCCCTCCCTTTCCAAGTGGTGGACTCTGCACCTTTCAGAGAACTGATGGCTTGTGCCAAGCCGAGGTGTAGAGTCCCAAGCCGTCATTTCTTTGCCAAAAAGGCAGTAGCAGCCCTGCACACATATATAGAACAGAAGGTGGGCCAGTCCTTGAGCCTGTCTGTGTCTGCCAAAGTGGAGCTGTAACTACGGTCAAGGACAATATATGTCCTTTATGGCCCACTGGGTAAATGTGGTTCCTTCCTAGCCACACCAGCAACTTGGCCAGGTGAAGCCACTTCCGCCTCCACGTTCTCACGCCGTTGGTCCTGCGACAATGTCTTCCTCTGCCTCCTCTCCTCCACCGTGTCCTCAGCCTCATGCTGCTGCCACATCACTACTCTGTGGTCTCCTCATGCTGCTTCCACCTTAACACTATGTCACAGGGACACTCTGTGGTCTCCTCATGCTGCTTCCACCTCACCGCTATGTCATTGGGCCACTTTGTGGACTTCTCATGCTGTTACCACCCTCAACACTTCTTGACTGGGCCACTATTTTGCCTTTTTGGCCTGCTTGACATCATAATTTATTTGACCATTCTTCTGATCTGTCAGAAGGAAGGAAAAATGAGACACACAATGGATCCTGTCTGTATAGCAGCTGTAAGGCCAGTATAACATAGTCCCATCAGAATTGGCTTATGATTGGGTACAAAACACAGAAGACATGCAAATATTCCATTTACGTGTGATATCTGTTTTGGATCCACTCCTGTTTTTTTTTGCTTTAGCAATACTGATGGATTACTGACCAAATGCTGAAGGCGGATGCTCAACAGACAGGATCCGTTTTTTGGGGGGTAATTGTTCTGATGGATCAGAGGAAGGGCAAAATAATCAGTGACATCAACACAAACTTACTTTTGACACCCTCTTCACTCTGTCAGAGGCGCTCTACTTGTATAAGCGTTTAACAGAACAGGTTCTGTAGGCATCTATGCGGAATCAGCTAACGATGGTGTAAAAGGAGTGTGCTTATTCTTGATGCATCGAACTGTAAGGCTGAGTTTACACTTCAGTTATTTGGTCAGTTTGGCCCCGTAACTGCCCAAATAAGTGAAGTGTACAGTGATTCTAAGAGCAATGCCTGTCATACTGACTCACAATATTGTTTCTCTACCACAGCTGACTGCTACTGCAAGGCACAGTGTTCTACACCACTATACAGGCTCTCTGAAGCCAGGAAATAGCTGTTTTTACTTGTTTTTTTAATGCGATTCGCCACAAATAAATTCACACAAATATAATAGGTCTTGAGAAAAAGATACATAAAGTACACTATGCAATCAACAGTGAACAACTACATTGTGAGTACTTGAGATTAATAGTTTTACAAACTTAAAAGAAAATATTACTAATTTTACGTTCACTAAGGCAGCATATGCTAGTGCCAGACTCTCTTAGTAAAATGTTTGGTCACTTTCTTCACTGGCCACAGCTGTTTTGCTAAAATGATGTACTAAACATTTCCAGTGCATGCTGATGAGTCCTGCTATTCATGAGCTCCTGGCTCTCCTCACCCACCTGATGTTGATTTCAGTTAGGAAAAACAGAGAGTGGGGGACAGGAAGAGCTGGGTTCTCAGAAATACTAAAGGCGTTTTTTGGGAATTATTTAAATTGGCCACCAACAATCTGTCCTAGAATGTGAGCAGGGGGTGAGGGGACGGGGCCTCACTAAACACTACACTGCTCTACAATAGATGGTAATGATGTGATCCTGCTTACAATAAAGCATCATGGCTGAGCAGCCTGGCAGGAACACTCACCAATATGAAGTATATACTAGTGCCAGAGCATAGTGTGTAGTGACGTCTCCTCACCAGCTCTGTAAGTGGAGGCAACCAGTCCTATTCACATTTTAGGACAGGTTGCTGGTGGCCGTTTTAAACCAATCCCGGAGAACCCTATGTGCTGGAGCTGTTCAGAGTTGGCAGTTATGGCAGCATAAAATGGGTGACAGCTTTTCTTCAAATCTTTTGTGTGACAATGTACATATTCCTTGTGGTTAACCTCTTCCGGACATAGGGCGTACAGGCACGCCCTTATGTCCTGGTACTTAAGGACACAGGGCGTACCTGTACGCCCCCCTGTGTATTTTCAATCACCGCCACGCGGCGGGCGGTGATCAGAACCCCTGTGCCTGCTCAAATCATTGAGCAGGCACCTGGGGCAAATGCGCCGGGGGGTCCTGTGATCCCCCCATGTATGCGATCGCAGAAAACCGCAGGTCAATTCAGAACTGCGGTTTTCTGCGTTTCCGGGTTATTCGGGTCTCTGAAGACCCGATAACCCGGAACAGGATGGTGATGGTGGTGTGATTTCACCCCACCAATCACCATCCAGCGATCCTGAGAGGTGATGGTGACATCACCTCTCAGGATCGCCTCTGATTGGTTGGTGGGGGCGGGACGGCACGAAAAATCTGTGCCCCAGCACCCCCATCAGGTACATAGGGAAAGCATAGGAAAAGTTTGGGTTAGGCAGGGAAAATAAAGGGTAAGTTAGTTTGGTAAACTTTGATTGCATCACCCTAAGTTAGGGTGTCTGGAGTCCACAGCACAGCTGTGTGACCCTAGACCCCCCAGAGGTGCTGCCCTATGGCCCGCCGGACGTTCTCGGCCGAGGAGGCATACGCCCAGCTTGCCTCTGACTCCGAGAGTCCCAGTGAGGACGAGGATGACCCCACATTCCTGTTTTCATCTGCGTCCTCCTCATCATCTAGCGATGATGATGAGCCCCCAAGGCGGCGGAGACGCTGCCAGGCGGAGCAAGGGGACCGCCATGTTAGGGACCCTGTGGCCCAGCCTAGTACAAACAGCTCTGGGGCTTGTACTGGTTTTCCGGCCCACCAGTTAAATCCACCGGAGCACCCTGCCGGTGAACTAGTCTGGTGTAGCCCAGAGCGATACGAGCCCGCGATTCCTGATTTTGTAGGCCAATCAGGAATCCAGATTTCCACAGTGGGCTACACTGAATATGACTTTTTTTGTCATTTTTTCAGTGACCCACTGGTAAACCTGTACGTCCAACAGTTCATCGCTCAACACCCGGGCTCCTTTTTGGCCAGGCCCGGTGGCTAGACGCCGGTCAGTGCAGCCAAAATGAGGACATTTTGGGGCCTTGTGCTGCATATGGGCCTGGTCAAGAAACCCAGTGTCAGGCTGTACTGGAGCGGGGACGTTCTATACCAGACCCCACTTTACAGTACGGCCATGACACGCTCCCGGTTTGAGGCCATCCGGAAATGCAGCATGTCCCCTCCCGAGGTGATCCTGCCCATGACCGTCTGTATAAGATTCGGCCGGTCATCGATCACTTTGGGGCAAAATTCATGGAGGCCTATGTAACTGGAAGGGAGGTCGAGGTTGATGAGTCTCTCATTGCGTTCAAGGGGAGACTAATTTTCCGCCAGTATGTGCCCTCCAAGCGGGCGAGGTATGGCGTGAAGCTATACAAAATTTGTGAGAGTACCTCAGGGTACACTTACAAATTTCGTGTATACGAGGGGCGAGATTCCCAGATTCAACCCCCAGAATGTCCCCCCACTCTGGGAAACTTGTGTGGGACCTTATGTACCCACTGCTGGGATAAGGGTTACCACCTGTACGTGGATAACTTTTATACCAATATACCCTTGTTCCAGTCCCTTGCCACCAGATCCACGTCCGCTTGTGGGACCGTGCGGAAAAATCAACGCGGCCTCCCTACCCAGCCCCTCCAGGTACCTATCCCCAGGGGTGAGACCCGTGCCCTTACCACTGGAAACCTGTTGCTGGTCAGGTATAAGGACAAGAGGGATGTCCTTATGCTGTCCACAATTCATGGTAACATCATCACCCCTGTCCCTGTGCGAGGTACCGCGGCAACTGTCCTCAAGACCGATTGTATCGTTGACTACAATCGGTATATGGGAGGAGTTGATCTCTCTGATCAAGTCCTCAAGCCATATAACGCCATGCGCAAAACCCGGGCATGGTACAAAAAAGTTGTGGTCTACTTGGTACAGGTTGCCATGTACAACTCTTTTGTGCTGTCCCAGGGCGCTGGCAACACAGAGACATTCCTCCAGTTCTATGAGGCAGACCTCAAGGCCCTGATCTTTTCAGACCGGGAAAGAGCAGGCCAGAGTACCTCGGGAACTGTAGGCGCCCGGATCGTCCCTGGCCAACACTTTCCAGGTGTGGTCCCCCATACTGGAAAGAAGGGCCAAACCCCCAAAAAAGTGCAGAGTGTGTCACAGGAGGGGGATACGGACGGACACCACTACTCAGTGCGACACGTGCCCCGATCATCCAGGCCTCTGCATTGACGGTTGCTTCAGGGAGTATCACACTTCCATGGAGTACTAAATTTATATCCCAATTTAGTACTGACATTGGATAAAAAAAACTGGTTCTCAGACTTGAGTCACCTTACATAACAAAAAGTTTAATAGCAAGTGATCAAAAAGTCATATAGCCCCCAAAATGGTGCCAATAAAACTGTCCGCTCATCCCGCAAAAAATGAGCCCCCACATAAGATAATCGGATAAAAAAATAAAAATTACACTTAGACTTTAGAGATACAAAAAAAAAATTGGATCAAAAAGGAAAATATAGTCAAAAACCTAAATAATTGTAAAAAAAAAAAGTAGACTCATTAGGTATCGACACGTCTGTAAGAATCTCCTCTATAAAAATATACCATGACCTAACCCCCCAGATAACACGGTCAAAAAAATATAAAAAAAGGTGCCAAAACCGCTATTTTTGGCACTTTTCCATTTCAATCCATTTTTTCCGGTAACAAAATAAGGGTTAACAACCAAACACAAGTTTATATTTATTACCCTGATACTGCAGTTTACAGAAATGCCACATTTGTGGTCGTAAACTGCTGCATCAGTAAAAGGGAGGCTGCGAAAGGAAAGGACCGACATGGTTTCTGGAAGGCCGATTTTGATGGCCTTTTTTATTGACACCATGTCCCTTTTGAAGCCCCGCTGATGCCCCCTAGAGTAAAAACTCCCCCAAAGTGACCCCATCTAAGAAACTACACCCCTCAAGGTATTCAAAACTGATTATGCAAACTTTATTAACCCTTTAGGTGTTCCTCAACAGTTAATGGCAAATGGAGATGAAATTTCAGAATTTCAATTTTTGGTAATCTTGCCTCACAAAAATGTAATATAGAGCAACCAAAAATCATATGTACCCTAAACATAGTCCCAAAAAAAATGCCACCTTATCCCGCTGTTTCCAAAATGGGGTCACTTTTAGGGAGTTTCTACTCCAGGGGTGCATCAGGGGGGGTTGAAACAGGACACGGTGTAAATAAACCGGTCCATAAAAATCTGCCCTCCAAAAACCAAACAGCGCACCTTTCCCTCTACGCCCCGCTGTGTGGCTGTACAGTAGTTTACAGACACATATTGGGTGCTTCTGTAAATGGCAGAGTCAGGGCAATAAAGATACAGTCTTGTTTGGCTGTTAGTATACAAGTAATTAGAGAGGGCTCACCTACAAGTTCAAGAATGGAGATGGGTGCACCTACCAAAAAAGATTCACCCAATCCTCAAAAACAGTAATAAAATTAGAACAAAGGATGGTAGGGCACACCAATACTCAGTACCACACAGATAATTATATAAATGTTTTATTAGTGACATACACTGCTAAGTAAACTTACATAAAATATAAAATGTAACTCTCCTAAAATATTTAAAGTAAAATACATATGTTTACTAAAAGACATTCATTACCTAAAATACCATTGAGTACATTCAAATCCAATAAAATTAAATAAATTAAATAATTATTGGATAGTTGTATGGTAAAAATAGTGTCCTTCCAGATGGATACTTGTCACTTAATCAATGCCCCAGAGGTGAAATTGGGGCTATACCTGTTTCTAGAGTCCTTTTGTTTGAGGGCTTTTTCAATAGTCACTGCAACTGTAGCGACTCAGTGGTCGTTATACATCGATACACTCTTGCTGTTCAATAGTACAAAAAAGAGCCGGAACAGTTATACTCACAATCGTGGCGTAGTATTGTCGGCTTTAGTCAGTCACAGGTGGCGTCCCACGTGTGGTAGATGCTACTTGTACAAATTGCAGCAAAGTAAGAGTGATGCGGTTTTGGGATCCTTGATGTTATTCATATAGCCGTGCTGTGCTTGGAGATCAGTCGGTGATGTATAGCTTCTAGCTTTAAATGCTTCACGAAGGTGGACTTTGCCACGAGGCCGACTCTCCAGACAGACAGATATGCGGCTTGCCTTGACTTTTTTCAAGTTAAGAAATCAGCGATCCTTTTTTTCTTTAGCGCTTTAAGGTCCTCCGGTGTAGTGCTTTATTCCATGGGGAAGTTACCAAACATGTTTCGGAGTTAACAACGACTCCTTCATCAGTGGCTGAACTGCCCATGGGAATGACTGGCTTTTAAATACCTTGATCAGGTGTCGATTAAATTAATTAGTTCTGGATCGGAAGTGACGTACACTTGTCTTCTCAAATCAATGGTGCAGATAAATCGCTTATATATATATTATAAAATTAGATTAAATATATAGCTACGTATATCACATTCATGCTATCAATTACATTAATGTATATTCAGGTAATTCACTTGTATATACATACGTGCATATGCGCACGCATGTGTAAGTCACCGCAACATTTTCCTAAAGTCTATTACTTCACATAGACAGTACTTTACACCATCTTTTCCACCAAAAGAGGTAGTGTAGTAAGTGAATGAATAGATAATGTGAAAATGTATATAATATTTGTGCTATTAAGTGGAACGATTTTATATATGTTGCGGTTTCAGTGCGTTTTTATGTTTCCTTTGACATTGTATCCACATCAGTCCCACATCGATAATTACATTTGGTGCTTCAATGCAGAATCAACATACAAAATGAATTCAGGAAACACATAAAAATATATGAATATATAAGAAGTTATATTAAGATATAAAAATATATATATAAAAATATAAAAATATATATATATAAAATATATAAAATGCATATATTATCAGTAGATATCACTAAAATTAGATGGAACAGATAGGTAATTCCCGTTAATTCTATTCCATATTCTATGTTTGCAAGCAGGGGAACTTCATAAATTTCAATGTTTGTAGATGATAATATGTTTCAATGTTTGTATTATCATCTACAAACATTGAAATTTATGAAGTTCCCCTGCTTGCAAACATAGAATATGGAATAGAATTAACGGGAATTACCTATCTGTTCCATCTAATTTTAGTGATATCTACTGATAATATATGCATTTTATATATTTTATATATATATATTTTTATATTTTTATATATATATTTTTATATCTTAATATAATTTCTTATATATTCATATATTTTTATGTATTTCCTGAATTCATTTTGTATGTTGATTCTGCATTGAAGCACCAAATGTAATTATCGATGTGGGACTGATGTGGATACAATGTCAAAGGAAACATAAAAACGCACTGAAACCGCAACATATATAAAATCGTTCCACTTAATAGCACAAATATTATATACATTTTCACATTATCTATTCATTCACTTACTACACTACCTCTTTTGGTGGAAAAGATGGTGTAAAGTACTGTCTATGTGAAGTAATAGACTTTAGGAAAATGTTGCGGTGACTTACACATGCGTGCGCATATGCACGTATGTATATACAAGTGAATTACCTGAATATACATTAATGTAATTGATAGCATGAATGTGATATACGTAGCTATATATTTAATCTAATTTTATAATATATATATAAGCGATTTATCTGCACCATTGATTTGAGAAGACAAGTGTACGTCACTTCCGATCCAGAACTAATTAATTTAATCGACACCTGATCAAGGTATTTAAAAGCCAGTCATTCCCATGGGCAGTTCAGCCACTGATGAAGGAGTCGTTGTTAACTCCGAAACATGTTTGGTAACTTCCCCATGGAATAAAGCACTACACCGGAGGACCTTAAAGCGCTAAAGAAAAAAAGGATCGCTGATTTCTTAACTTGAAAAAAGTCAAGGCAAGCCGCATATCTGTCTGTCTGGAGAGTCGGCCTCGTGGCAAAGTCCACCTTCGTGAAGCATTTAAAGCTAGAAGCTATACATCACCGACTGATCTCCAAGCACAGCACGGCTATATGAATAACATCAAGGATCCCAAAACCGCATCACTCTTACTTTGCTGCAATTTGTACAAGTAGCATCTATCACACGTGGGACGCCACCTGTGACTGACTAAAGCCGACAATACTACGCCACGATTGTGAGTATAACTGTTTCGGCTCTTTTTTGTACTATTGAACAGCAAGAGTGTATCGATGTATAACGACCACTGAGTCGCTACAGTTGCAGTGACTATTGAAAAAGCCCTCAAACAAAAGGACTCTAGAAACAGGTATAGCCCCAATTTCACCTCTGGGGCATTGATTAAGTGACAAGTATCCATCTGGAAGGACACTATTTTTACCATACAACTATCCAATAATTATTTAATTTATTTAATTTTATTGGATTTGAATGTACTCAATGGTATTTTAGGTAATGAATGTCTTTTAGTAAACATATGTATTTTACTTTAAATATTTTAGGAGAGTTACATTTTATATTTTATGTAAGTTTACTTAGCAGTGTATGTCACTAATAAAACATTTATATAATTATCTGTGTGGTACTGAGTATTGGTGTGCCCTACCATCCTTTGTTCTAATTTTGTTTGGCTGTTAACCCTTGCTTTGTTAGTGGAAAAAATGGGTTAAAATGGAAAATTAGGCAAAAAAGAATCAAATTTCATCCCCATTTGCCAATAACTCTTGTGCAAAACCTAAAGGGTTAACGACGTATGTAAAATCAGTTTTGAATACCTTGAGGGGTGTAGTTTCTTAGATGGGGTCACTTTTTTGGAGTTTCTACTCTAGGGGTGCATCAGGGGGGCTTCAAATGGGACATGGTGTAAATAAACCAGTCCTGCAAAATCTGCCTTCGAAATACCAAACGGCACACCTTTCACTCTACGCCCCGCTGTGTGGCCGTACAGTAGTTTACGGCCACATATGGGGTGTTTCTGTAAACGGCAGAGTCAGGGCAATAAAGATACAGTCTTGTTTGGCTGTTAACCCTTGCTTTCTTAGTGGAAAAAAATGGTTAAAATGGAAAATTAGACAAAAAGATGAAATTCTCAAATTTCATCCCCATTTGCCAATAACTCTTGTGCAACACCTAAAGGGTTAACAACGTATGTAAAATCAGTTTTGAATACCTTGAGGGGTGTAGTTTCTTAGATGGGGTAATTTTTGGGTGGTTTGTATTATGTAAGCCTCGCAAAGTGACTTCAGACCTGTAGTGGTCCCTAAAAATTGTTTTTTTTAAAATTTCTGAAAAGTTTTAAGATTTGCTTCTAAACTTCTAAGCCTTGTAACATCCCCCAAAAATAAAATATCATTCCCAAAATAATTCAAACATGAAGTAGACATATGGGGAATGTAAAGTCATCACAATTTTGGGGGGTATTACTATGTATTACAGAAGTAGAGAAATTGAAACTTGGAAATTTGCAAATGTTTTCAATTTTTTTTGTAACTTAGGTATTTTTTTATGCAAAAAAATATTTTTTTTTACTTAATTTTACCAGTGTCATGAAGTACAATATGTGACAAAAAAAAACTATATCAGAATGGGCTGGATAATTCAAAGCATTTTAACCACTTCAGCCCCGCTAGCTAAAACCCCCTTAATGACCAGGCCACTTTTTACACTTCTGCACTACACTACTTTCACCGTTTATCGCTCGGTCATGCAACTTACCACCCAAATGAATTTTACCTCCTTTTCTTCTCACTAATAGAGCTTTCATTTGGTGGTATTTTATTGCTGCTGACATTTTTACTTTTTTTGTTATTAATCGAAATTTAACGATTTTTTTGCAAAAAAATGACATTTTTCACTTTCAGCTGTAAAATTTTGGAAAAAAAACAACATCCATATAGAAATTTTTCGCTAAATTTATTGTTCTACATGTCTTTGATAAAAAAAAAAAATGTTTGGGCAAAAAAAAAAAATGGTTTGGGTAAAAGTTATAGCGTTTACAAACTATGGTACAAAAATGTGAATTTCCGCTTTTTGAAGCAGCTCTGACTTTCTGAGCACCTGTCATGTTTCCTGAGGTTCTACAATGCCCAGACAGTAGAAAAACCCCACAAATGACCCCATTTCGGAAAGTAGACACCCTAAGGTATTCGCTGATGGGCATAGTGAGTTCATAGAACTTTTTATTTTTTGTCACAAGTTAGCGGAAAATGATGATTTTATTTGAATTTTTTTTTTTCTTACAAAGTCTCATATTCCACTAACTTGCGATAAAAAATAAAAAAATTCTAGGAACTCGCCATGCCCCTCACGGAATACCTTGGGGTGTCTTCTTTCCAAAATGGGGTCACTTGTGGCGTAGTTATACTGCCCTGGCAATTTAGGGGCCCAAATGTGTGAGAAGAACTTTGCAATCAAAATGTGTAAAAAATGGCCTGCGAAATCCGAATGGTGCACTTTGGAATATGTGCCCCTTTGCCCACCTTGGCTGCAAAAAAGTGTCACACATCTGGTATCGCCGTACTCAGGAGAAGTTGGGGAATGTGTTTTGGGGTGTCATTTTACATATACCCATGCTGGGTGAGAAAAATATCTTGGCAAAAGACAACTTTTCCCATTTTTTTTATACAAAGTTGGCATTTGACCAAGATATTTTTCTCACCCAGCATGGGTATATGTAAAATGACACCCTAAAACACATTCCCCAACTTCTCCTGAGTACGGCGATACCAGATATGTGACACTTTTTTGCAGCCAAGGTGGGCAAAGGGGCACATATTCCAAAGTGCACCATTCGGATTTCGCAGGCCATTTTTTACACATTTTGATTGCAAAGTTCTTCTCACACATTTGGGCCCCTAAATTGCCAGGGCAGTATAACTACGCCACAAGTGACCCCATTTTGGAAAGAAGTCACCCCAAGGTATTCCGTGAGGGGCATGGCGAGTTCCTAGAATTTTTTATTTTTTGTCGCAAGTTAGTGGAATATGAGACTTTGTAAGGAAAAAAGAAAAAAAAATAGATAAATCATCATTTTCCGCTAACTTGTGACAAAAAATAAAAAATTCTAGGAACTCGCCATGCCCCTCACGGAATACCTTGGGGTGTCTTCTTTCCAAAATGGGGTCACTTGTGGCGTAGTTATACTGCCCTGGCAATTTAGGGGCCCAAATGTGTGAGAAGTACCTTGCAATCAAAATCTGTAAAAAATGGCCTGTGAAATCCAAAAGGTGCTCTTTGGAATATGTGCCCCTTTGCCCACCTTGGCTGCAAAAAAGTGTCACACATCTGGTATCGCCGTACTCAGGAGAAGTTGGGTAATGTGTTTTGTGGTGTCATTTTACATATAACCATGCTGGGTGAGAGAAATATCTTGGCAAAAGATAACTTTTTCAATTTTTTTATACAAAGTTGGCATTTGACCAAGATATTTATCTCACCCAGCATGGGTATATGTAAAATGACACCCAAAAACACATTGCCCAACTTCTCCTGAGTACGGCGATACCAGATGTGTGACACTTTTTTGCAGCCTAGATGCGCAAAGCGGCCCAAATTCCTTTTAGGAGGGCATTTTTAGACATTTGGATCCCAGACTTCTTCTCACGCTTTAGGGCCCCTAAAAAGCCAGGGCAGTATAAATACCCCACATGTGACCCCATTTCGGAAAGAAGACACCCCAAGGTATTCAATGAGGGGCATGTCGAGTTCATAGAATTTTTTTTTTTTTGCATAAGTTAGCGGAAATTGTTTTTTTTTGTTTTTTTCTCACAAAGTCTCATTTTCCACTATCTTAGGACAAAAATTTCAATCTTTCATGGACTCAATATGCCCCTCACAGAATACCTTGGGGTGTCTTCTTTCCGAAATGGGGTCACATGTGGGGTATTTATACTGCCCTGGCTTTTTAGGGGCCCTAAAGCGTGAGAAGAAGTCTGGAATATAAATGTCTAAAAATGTTTACGCATTTGGATTCCATGAGGGGTATGGTGAGTTCATGTGAGATTTTATTTTTTGACACAAGTTAGTGGAATATGAGACTTTGTAAGAAAAAACAAACAAAAAAATATATATATTTCCGCTAACTTGGGCCAAAAAAATGTCTGAATGGAGCCTTACAGCGGGGTGATCAATGACACGGGGGTGATCAATAACAGGGGGGTGATCAATGACAGGGGGGTGATCACCCATATAGACTCCCTGATCACCCCCCTGTCATTGATCACCCCCCTGGTAAGGCTCCATTCAGACGTCCGTATAATTTTTACGGATCCATGGATCGGATCCGCAAAACACATGCGGACGTCTGAATGGAGCCTTACAGGGGGGTGATCAATGACAGGGGGTGATCAGGGTAATCACCCCCCTGTCATTGATCACCCCCCCTGTAAGGCTCCATTCAGACGTCCGTATGATTTTTACGGATCCATGGATACATGGATCGGATCCGCAAAACACATGCGGACGTCTGAATGGAGCCTTACAGGGGGGTGATCAATGACAGGGGGTGATCAGGGTGATCACCCCCCTGTCATTGATCACCCCCCCTGTAAGGCTCCATTCAGACGTCCGTATGATTTTTACGGATCCATGGATACATGGATCGGATCCGCAAAACACATGCGGACGTCTGAATGGAGCCTTACAGGGGGGTGATCAATGACAGGGGGTGATCAGGGTGATCACCCCCCTGTCATTGATCACCCCCCCTGTAAGGCTCCATTCAGACATCCGTATGATTTTTACGGATCCATGGATACATGGATCGGATCCGCAAAACACATGCAGACGTCTGAATGGAGCCTTACAGGGGGGTTATCAATGACAGGGGGTGATCAGGGTGATCACCCCCCTATCATTGATCACCCCCCCTGTGAGGCTCCATTCAGACGTCCGTATGATTTTTACGGATCCATGGATACATGGATCGGATCCGCAAAACACATGCGGACGTCTGAATGGAGCCTTACAGGGGGGTGATCAATGACAGGGGGTGATCAGGGTGATCACCCCCCTGTCATTGATCACCCCCCCTGTAAGGCTCCATTCAGACATCCGTATGATTTTTATGGATCTATGGATACATGGATCGGATCCGCAAAACACATGCGGACGTCTGAATGGAGCCTTACAGGGGGTGATCAATGACAGGGGGTGATCAATGACAGGGGGTGATCAGGGTGATCACCCCCCTGTCATTGATCACCCCCCCTGTAAGGCTCCATTCAGACGTCCGTATGATTTTTACGGATCCATGGATACATGGATCGGATCCGCAAAACACATGCGGACGTCTGAATGGAGCCTTACAGGGGGGTGATCAATGACAGGGGGTGATCAGGGTGATCACCCCCCTGTCATTGATCACCCCCCCTGTAAAGCTCCATTCAGACGTCCGCATGTGTTTTGCGGATCTGATCCATGTATCCGTCGATCTGTAAAAATCATACGGACGTCTGAACGGAGCCTGACAGGGGGGTGATCAATGACAGGGGGGTGATCAGGGAGTTTATATGGGGTGATCACCCGCCTGTCATTGATCACCCCCCTGTAAGGCTCCATTCAGACGTCCGCATGTGTTTTGCGGATCTGATCCATGTATCCGTCGATCCGTAAAAATCATACGGACATCTGAACGGAGCCTGACAGGGGTGTGATCAATGACAGGGGGATGATCAGGGAGTTTATATGGGGTGATCATGGGTGATCAGGGGTTAATAAGTGACGGGGGGGGGTGTAGTGTAGTGTGGTGTTTGGTGCGACTTTATTGACCTACCTGTGTCCTCTGGTGGTCGATCCTAACAAAAGGGACCACCAGAGGACCAAGTAGCAGGTATATTAGACGCGGTTATCAAAACAGCGTCTAATATACCTGTTAGGGGTTAAAAAAAAATCAGATCTCCAGCCTGCCAGCGAGCGATCGCCGCTGGCAGGCTGGAGATCCACTCGCTTACCTTCCGTTCCTGTGAGCGCGCGCGCCAGTGTGCGCGCGTTCACAGGAAATCCCGGCCCTCGCGAGATGACGCATATATGCGTGACTCTGCGCAGGGCCGCCGCCTCCGGACCGCACATCTGCGTTAGGCGGTCCGGAGGCGGTTAAAGTTATCAGCACTTAAAGTGACACTGGTCAGATTTGCAAAAAAGGATAGGAGTAGATGAGAATGACATTTGCAATCTTATATTGATCATGTGAGCTCAAAACTAACAGAATGGGATAAAATTGAATACTTTTATTTGTGTACATGTCACGACCGCTATCCCAGCAGCAGTCGTGTCGTACCAGACGGAGGGGAAGGGGGACCCTTATCTATGGATGGGAGATAGAACGGCCACCCCTGACTAACCCTAAGCTGGCACCTGTCTGATCAAAATTCATAAGTACTTGAGGAGGTCAGATCAAGCTGTATCTGCCTTCTTGATTATCCAGAATACAATTGTCACTCAGGAGGAATAATCTTAAAACATAACATTTAATGTCTAAATTTCTAAAATCCTTGATACAATGTGCGAAAAAGAAAATTAAATATAGTGAGATGAACACGGTGCAGGGCCCTCAATGGCTATGGCCCATGGTCATCTCAGTATATTGATAAATTAAATTAAAGTGCACGGCGGCACTTAGAGGGTAAACCAGTGTGTCCTACCGGTACCCAGGATAGGTTGTCAGTTGCTTCAACACACGATGATCCAGTAAACGTTCTTCCTGTATAGATGGTCGGATGAACCAATAGGGAGATAGCAACCGGCTGACAGTTTACCACATGTGTGTAGGGTCCCTAAGGAAATCCTATGGCTGTCTAGCCAATACCCTAGAAACTAGAAATGTGATAGCAACCTGACCACAGGGCACTCGTCCTTGAAAGGACGACCCTGTCCGGAACCTTTCCCTGATTCTATAAACTATATGTCCCTAATTTATGCATGAGCATAGTCCCTACACGCATGTTTCACTGCCAGGACATTAGGCAGTTCATCAGGAGAGATGATATAATAGTGAAACAGGTCAATCGCAGATAGAGTGGAAAAAACCTGATGACCAGAGATGACACAGTCAGTCAAAGTGGTCAGTAGGTGCACGAGGATAATCGGCTCCTATGTGGGCTACCCCATAGATGGAGGGGTTTAGGAGTAATGCAGTAAACCGATGTGTGTAGCTGCATATGGGACGCCAACTAACCTGGCGTTCGTTCCTAGTTTAAATAGCCCAGTTCCCGCTGCTGATGACGTCAGTAAAACACGTCAGGTGGCGCAGCGCTCGCCCGCACGTAAGCGTCGCGCATGCGCACAACACAGAATTGAAACGAGGCTTGGTGCGCAGGACAAGTGCCTGATACGAAACGCACTTCTGCGCATGCGCGAACTCGCATCAGGTGTCGCGAGATCGCGGAAGCTAATGCCGACAACAAGAGAAGTTGGAGGCGACTCAGGTATTTGATGCTTCACAGTCTGCATATGGTGTACCTACAATCGGACAATTATAGGTACAGCTAGGCATATTAAGCCACAATCGGCTCTGATTTTTAGATATTTGGGGCTATTCTTCCCATATGGGGTCGGAACAGCTGACGGATAGTGAAAAAACACAGCGACAAATTAGAGAAGATGGTCACAGGAGATAAGATATTATCTCATGTAGGCTCTTGGTCAATATAAGTAAATGACCTATAACCTGATGTTGCAACATTATGGTGCCATTAGTTATTATCAAATGGGTATTCAGACCACACATATGTGTTAGAAAGTATCTGTGTCAGGTGTTTTTAAGATAACGGAAAACGGCAGGAATATATGGGTAATCACTAATACATTAGGGCTATTGTCAAAGAGGCGTGGTAACGGTGGTATAGATCCTCAAAAGCTGTCAGTCTACAAAAAACAGCTGTAATTCAACTGTTCATTGAGACCGTTAGGTGTGACAGTTTTTAAGAGAAATATCCACCTTGTCTCACGCTGTAGGAGGATCCTATCCCAATCGCCGCCTCTTTTGGGGGGGGCTGACAGTCTCTATGCCCATAGCCTTAATGACCTTGGGATTGCCTTGGTGTAATTCACAGACGTGTCGTGCCACTGGGGTATCGCGACGCTTATCGATATCTAGGAGATGCTCACCAATGCGTCTACGCAACTCGCGCTTTGTTTTCCCAATATACTCCATGTGGCAGACACAAGTGATTTTATATATCACCCCAACAGTTCTGCATGAGATGAAATTTCTAATCTCAAAGTTACGTTTAAGGTTTGTGCTATAAAAAGTTTTTCCCGGGCTTATGTTACTGCAGGCTGGCACCTGTCTGCCCTGATACCCTAGACGGGGTGTGAACCCGTGCGGCGAGCAGGATGCCTAAACCCTCAGTCACCCTAGCAAGACTAGACTGGGGAAAGGCAGATGGGAGCACTAGTCACCATCACTCATGTCTAGGAGAACAACAGGGGAAGACAGCAACAAACAAACAATCAATAACAGAGAATAGACTTATCCAGTCACGAGCAGAGAAGGTGATCCCAATAACGACAGTCCACGCCAGACAAGAGCTCCACAGCAATACCATCAAACGATCTCCTTCAAAGGTCAGAATAACACTGGAAGTAAGGACTATATCTGGCAATGACTGCAAGTGAAACTGAAACTAATATAGTAGCTGGGAGTGGCAGACAGGACTCACCTGAGAAGGATGCCTACAAACTCCCAGTCAGGACAAAAAGGTTCACAAGGCAAAACCCTGATGACATACCCTGAACCACAGAGCAAACTCACAAGCTATCGCGAGTAGCAAGTCGCTGCGACCTTCTCCTCCGAGACCTGTCTGGATCAGTCACAGTCGTGACAGTACATTAACTATATCTGGATAGAGTCCCCAAAAACAGAAGTTGCCCGTAGCAACCAGATTCCACCTTTTATTTTCCAAAGAGCTGTCAAAAATGAAAGGTGAAATCAGATTGGTTGCTGTGGGCAACTAATCCAGTTCTACTTTACACCAGTTTGATAAATGACCCCAAAGATACTTTGTATTTCTCCCTATTTGAAATCAATATACATCTTCAGAGGAAATATTTTGTATGATTGCATTTTACTCATTTTGGGCTAAAAATATTTTTTTATTTGGGTTTATTGAAAATATTCAGCTGTACTGTCACAAAGTGTTAACTTTCACTTTGTGCCGCTCATCTAATAACCCTTATCTTTAAATTACTAAAAGGTTAATAAACACTTTTGCATTCTTATGAGTAAGATAAGAATTGAGGTATAATAAGTGTTTATAAGGTCAGAAATAAGGAGCCATCAGCTGAGCTGCCTGACAGAACAGAGTGAAAACAGACAGCAGGCTACTAGAGAATCGCAAAGCTGTGCAGAGAAAATGGTTCCAATATTTTATTTAATAAAGACCAATTTAAAAAAAGATTTTTAGTTCAAAATGAGTATAATGCAACAATTAAACAAAAACCTGCCCACAAAGGTGTGCATAGCCTTTAACTCTAGTGGCGGTATGCATGGCTATCACTAACTCCGGCATGGCGCTATATAAACAATCACTGTGAAAAATACCCATATCTTTATAGACATTGCTAAATAGTCTGGCTGGAAAAATGCATAGAATGAGTTTAGTTTAGTTAGGCAATTTACTCATTATAAGATAGCAAAGCAGGGCCAATGCTAGGAACATTATTCAGTACATTAGCAGCAATCCTTCCTCATTCATCTAAAAAACTGCAAGGTCAATTGATATATGGAAGGATGCTTTAGCTGCAGTGTTTACTACACTGTTCATACTTTGTATCAAATCAGTCCCTGTGTTTTGATACATGGGGCAAATACTAAGTATTAGTCTGCTACTCTGATTGCTTTTAAACTTTTGCTATCTGGGACTCTGTCTGTAGATTTTTTATTACCAATAAGACTATTAGATTTTATCTTGTCGTGAAGGATTTAAGATAATTCTTTATTATGTACATAATAGCAGAGCAAGCGGGAATCACCTCAGTCTCAGTGAAATGTCATCTTACGTATCATACAAGATCTTTGACTTTGATAGAATACATGATGTGAAATGTAACACAGTGGACAGAACTGTATGCTTCTGCCTCCATCCACAGTGTCATTTCCAACACCGGAGGCTGCTAAGAACAGCTGATAGATGGTGGTGCTGGGTGTCGGATGCCCTCTGATCTGATATTGATGACCTATCCTAAGGATAGGCTATCAATATCTAGAGACATATCTTGGACATCCCCTTGAAGATTTCCTATACTGAAAGAAACAACATGTTGCCAAAAACAGTTTCATAAAAAATAGTGTTAACTTTAATAAATCTATGGTAACTTATTTTTAGGTAAGTTAATCAAATCAAGGAAAATGGCAAAATATTTTTGACTATGTAATGGATAGGATTAGCTTATATTCTTCCCAAACTGTCATCTTTAGATTGACCTTATTTTGCATGCAAAATAAACTGTGCAGTGCTAGTTAGAAATGTCTGGATTTTCTCTTTTTCTTTGCCAATGTTTGATTGACGGACATACGTCTTATTACACGGCTGTCTTTCATGCTTCTGAGACAATGAATGATGAAATACAAGCCCTTATTTAACCATACCATTACCATATTATGACTTTAGTTCACAAATATGATGTATTAGCATACTCCTTTGCCCTAACAGCAGGCTTCATTAGGACTTCAGGGCTGAATGCAGAACACTCCTCCAGTCTCTGATCGGATCACTGGGAAACAGATTGGCGTTGTGTACCTGCACAGTCTGAAAATGGCAGCACTGACTGGATATAGTGAGTCTGTGCAGGTTCACCCCCCAACTAGTTACCACTCCTCTGTACCGGTACTGCAGACTACGAACAATTCATTCATAACTTCTAGTTGAAATAATAAAGGAATAGCAAACAAAGAGCCACAAGAATAGATTTACCAGAATTGTTATTAAACGAGGGGGGGGGGGGGGGCAGGGGAAGCTATCAAAACAAGCATGTCAGGAATGGTGACAGGTCCTCTTTAACCACTTCAACCCCGCTAGCTGAAACCCCCTTCATGACCAGAGCACTTTTTCCACTTCGGCACTACACTACTTTCACCGTTTATCGCTCGGTCATGCAACCTACCACCCAAATGAATTTTACCTCCTTTTCTTCTCACTAATAGAGCTTTCATTTGGTGTTATTTTATTGCTGCTGACATTTTTACTTTTTTTGTTATTAATCAAAATTTAACGATTTTTTTTGCAAAAAAATGACATTTTTCACTTTCAGCTGTAAAATTTTGCAAAAAAAACGACATCCATATATAAATTTTTCGCCAAATTTATTGTTCTACATGTCTTTGATAAAAAAAAAATGTTTGGGCCAAAAAAAAAGGTTTGGGTAAAAGTAATAGCGTTTACACACTATGGTACAAAAATGTGAATTTCCGCTTTTTGAAACAGCTCTGACTTTCTGAGCACCTGTCATGATTCCTGAGGTTCTACAATGCCCAAATAGTAGAAAAAACCCACAAATGACCCCATTTCGGAAAGTAGACACCCTAAGGTATTCGCTGATGGGCATAGTGAGTTCATAGAACTTTTTATTTTTTGTCACAAGTTAGCGGAAAATGATGATTATTTTTTATTTTTTTTTCCTTACAATGTCTCATATTCCACTAACTTGCGACAAAAAATAAAAAATTCTAGGAACTCGGCATGCCCCTCACGGAATACCTTGGGGTGTCTTCTTTCCAACATGGGGTCACTTGTGGGGTAGTTATACTGCCCTGGCAATTTAGGGGCCCATATGTGTGAGAAGTAGTTTGCAATCGAAATCTGTAAAAAATGACCGGTGAAATCTGAAAGGTGCACTTTGGAATGTGGGTCCCTTTGCCCACCTAGGCTGCAATAAAGTGTCACACATCTGGTATCGTCGTACTCAGGAGAAGTTGGGCAATGTGTTTTGGGGTGTCATTTTACATATAACCATGCTGGGTGAGAGAAATATCTTGGCAAAAGACAACTTTTCAATTTTTTTTATACATAGTTGGCATTTGACCAAGATATTTTTCTCACCCAGCATGGGTATATGTAAAATGACACCCCAAAACACATTCCCCAACTTCTCCTGAGTACGGCGATACCAGATGTGTGACACTTTTTTGCAGCCAAGGTGGGCAAAGGGGCACATATTCCAAAGTGCACCTTTCGGATTTCGCAGGCCATTTTTTACACATTTTGATTGCAAACTACTTCTCACACATTTGGGCCCCTAAATTGCCAGGGCAGTATAACTACGCCACAAGTGACCCCATTTTGGAAAGAAGACACCCAAAGGTATTCCGTGAAGGGCATGGCGAGTTCCTAGAATTTTTTTTTTTTTGTCACAAGTTAGCGGAAAATGATGATTTTTTATTTATTTATTTTTCCTTACAATGTCTCATATTCCACTAACTTGCGACAAAAAATAAAAAATTCTAGGAACTCGCCGTGCCCCTCACGGAATACCTTGGGGTGTCTTCTTTCCAAAATGGGGTCACTTGTGGCGTAGTTATACTGCCCTGGCAATTTAGGGGCCCAAATGTGTGAGAAGTACTTTGCAATCAAAATGTGTAAAAATGACCAGCGAAATCCGAAAGGTGCACTTTGGAATATGTGCCCCTTTGCCCACCTTGGCTGCAAAAAAGTGTCACACATCTGGTATCGCCGTACTCAGGAGAAGTTGGGCAATGTGTTTTGGGGTGTCATTTCACATATAACCATGCTGGGTGAGAGAAATATCTTGGCAAAGACAACTTTTCCATTTTTTTTATACAAAGTTGGCATTTGACCAAGATATTTATCTCACCCAGCATGGGTATATGTAAAATGACACCCCAAAACACATTCCCCAGCTTCTCCTGAGTACGGCGATACCAGATGTGTGACACTTTTGCGCATATAGGCTGCAAAAGTGCCCAAATTCCTTTTAGGAGGGCATTTTTAGACATTTGGACCCCAGACTTCTTCTCACGCTTTAGGGCCCCTAAAAAGCCAGGGCAGTATAAATACCCCACATGTGACCCCACTTTGGAAAGAAGACACCCCAAGGTATTCAATGAGGGGCATGGCGAGTTCATAGAAATGTATTTTTTTGGCATAAGTTAGCGGAAATTGATTTTTTTTTTTTTTCTCACAAAGTCTCACTTTCCGCTAACTTAGGACAAAAATTTAAATCTTTTATGGACTCAATATGCCCCTCAGTGAATACCTTGGGGTGTCTTCTTTCCAAAATGGGGTCAGTTGTGGGGTGTTTGTACTGCCCTGGCATTTGAGGGTCTCCGCAATCATTACATGTATGGCCAGCATTAGGAGTTTCTGCTATTCTCCTTATATTGAGCATACAGGTAATGAGATTTTTTTTTTCCGTTCAGCCTCTGGGCTGAAAGAAAAAAATGAACGGCACAGATTTCTTCATTCGCATCGATCAATGTGGATGAAAAAATCTCTGCCAAAAAAAAAAAGGAGGGGAAAGGCGTCTGCCAGGACATAGGAGCTCCGCCCAACATCCATACCCACTTAGCTCGTATGCCCTGGCAAACCAGATTTCTCCATTCACATCAATCGATGTGGATGAATAAATAATTGCCGGGATTTTTTTTTTTACATACAAAGTGTTTGCCAAAGCATAGGAACGCCGCCTCCTCCTCAGCTCGTATGCCTCGGCAAACGTATCTGTTACTGCAGAGGAGAAAATCTCGTCTTGCAGCGCTGCATACACCGACTTGCGTGTAGTCTGACAGCAGCGCAATGCTTCTGTCAGAATGCACATCAGTGCTGCAGCTAGTCGATCGGTTGGTCCACCTGGAAGGTAAAAAAGAAAGAAAAAAAAAAGAAAAAAACCAGGCCGCAACGCAATAATTTTATTAACTTTGGAACAGAACATGCAAACTTTAACTTTTTGAACTAAACATTAACGTGTTTGCTTACTGGTGTTTTTTTTTTTTTTTTGTTTTTTTACTTTTATTGAACAAACCTCTCCTTCCCCATGGGTCAATGTGCAAAGCGCAAATCGCCCAAAGATGTGGCGAAGTGCGTTATGCACTTTGTCCCAGGTGAAAGGAGACGTTTGCAGCAGCTGTGTGAGTGAATGGGCCCTAATAGCCCTGTGTGCCTGTCCTGGTGAGATGATGTGTGTGCCCTGTGTGTGGTACTTCCGGAAACACTCCCCTAAGCATAGGGCAGGGTGGTCAGGACAGTCAGGACAGAAATAGCAGGTGTCACACCTTATTCCACTCCTGCTACAGACACAACATCTTTTTCGGGGTGACGGGTGGGTTGAGGTACCAGCAACGACATTGGGGAAATGTCGCTCGTGTAGATGGCTAACTACACTGGTGGATGGGGCCACGGAACCTCCTGGATACAGGAGGTTCTCGATGATCTCTTCCTGAAATTTGAGGAAGGATCCAGTTCTCCCAGCCTTACTGTAGAGAACAAAACTATTATACAGAGCCAATTGAATTAAATATACAGACACCTTCTTATACCAGCGTCTGGTTCTGCGGGAAACTAAATACGGAGACAACATCTGGTCATTGAAGTCCACCCCTCCCATGTGAAGGTTATAGTCGTGGACTGAAAGGGGCTTTTCAATGACACGGGTTGCTCGCTCAATTTGTATTGTCGTGTCTGCGTGAATGGAGGAGAGCATGTAAACGTCACGCTTGTCTCTCCATTTCACCGCGAGCAGTTCTTCGTTGCACAGTGCGGCCCTCTGCCCCCTTGCAAGACGGGTGCTAACGAGCCGTTGGGGGAAGCCCGCGCGACTATTTCGCGCGGTACCACAGGCGCCAATCCATTCTAGAAACAAATGCCTAAAGAGGGCCACACTTGTGTAAAAATTGTCCACATAAAGATGGTACCCCTTGCCGAATAAGGGTGACACCAAGTCCCAGACTATCTTCCCACTGCTCCCCAGGTAGTCAGGGCAACCGACCGGCTCCAGGGTCTGATCTTTTCCCTCATAGACACGAAATTTGTGCGTATAGCCTGTGGCCCTTTCACAGAGCTTATACAATTTGACCCCATACCGGGCGCGCTTGCTTGGGATGTATTGTTTGAAGCCAAGGCGCCCGGTAAAATGTATAAGGGACTCGTCTACGCAGATGTTTTTCTCTGGGGTATACATATCTGCAAATTTCAGGTTGAAATGGTCTATGAGGGGCCGAATTTTGTGGAGCCGGTCAAAAGCAGGGTGGCCTCTGGGACGGGAGGTGCTGTTATCACTAAAGTGCAGGAAACGCAGGATGGTCTCAAATCGTGTCCTGGACATAGCAGCAGAGAACATGGGCATGTGATGAATTGGGTTCGTGGACCAATATGACCGCAATTCATGCTTTTTAGTTAGACCCATGTTGAGGAGGAGGCCCAAAAAAGTTTTAATTTCGGAAACTTGGACTGGTTTCCACCGGAAAGGCTGGGCATAAAAGCTTCCCGGGTTAGCGGTTATAAATTGTGTGGCATACCGGTTTGTCTCTGCCACAACTAAGTCTAAGAGCTCCGCAGTCAAGAACAGCTCAAAAAATCCCAGGGCCGAAACGATCTGAGCTGTCTCAACCCGAACTCCAGACTGGGCGGTGAAAGGGGAACTACAGGTGCGGCTGAAGTTGGGGACTGCCAATCAGGGTTTGCCAGCACCTCAGGGATTCTAGGGGCTCTACGGGCACGTCTTTGCGGTGGCTGCGACGGGGTCACTACTGCACGTGCCACCGTACCAGCTTCAACTGCCCTTCTGGTGCTCGCTACTTCACCATGTTCTACGGCAGTGCTGGTACTAGGTCCAGGAAGGGCTGGGCTGCTGGTGTATGCCTCACCACGTAATCCGACAGCACCAGCCCCACTCTGCTGCTCTTGAAGCGGATCCTGCACAACCTGCGGTCTAGCGACACGGGGGCCGGGTACGCCTGGTGCTATCAGGGACCTCAGCCTCCTCGTCCGAACTTTGGGTCAGAGAGCCACTGCTTTTGGGTCAGAGAGCCACCGCTAGATTCATCAGATGAGGGTTCCCATTCCTCATCCGACTGGGTCAGAAGCCTGTAGGCCTCTTCAGAAGAATACCCCCTGTTTGACATGTGGGCAACTAAATTTAGGGGTATTCCCTGAGACTACCCAAGAATAAAAAAGCAAGCCTGTCTTACAAATGGGAGGCTAGCGAAGTACCGGAGGCCGCTGCGGTTGATAAAAAATATCAAAACTGATTTTTTTATCGCCGCAATGCGTGTAAAGTGAATGTGCAGCGATCAAAAAAAAATTTTTTTTGTCACTGCGGTGGGGCGGGTGTGGGCGAACGCACGTGTGGGCGATCGATCAGGCCTGATCGGGCAAACACTGCGTTTTGGGTGGAGGGAGAACTAAAGTGACACTAATACAATTATAGATCTGACCGTGATCAGTTTTGATCACTTCCAGATACTATAAAAGTACAAATGCTGATTAGCGATATGCTAATCAGCGAATAACGGACTGCGGTACGGTGGGCTGGGCGCTAACTGATCCCTAAACTACCTAACCAAGGGGCCTAAACTATACCTAAAACCTAACGGTCAATACCAGTGAAAAAAAAAAGTGACAGTTTGCACTGATCACTTTTTTCCTTTTCACTAGTGATTGACAGGGGCAAGAAGGGGTGATCAAAGGGTTAATTGGGTGCTGGGAGGTGATCTGGGGGCTAAGTGTGGTGTTGGTGGGTACTCACAGTGATGTGTGCTCCTCTGCTGGAACCACCCGACCAAAAGAACCAGCAGAGGAGCACAGCAGCCATATAACCCCATCATATTTACTAATATGATGGGTTATCTGGCTTCTGATTGTTTTTTTTAAAAATCAGCAACCTGCCAGCCACGATCATTGGCCGGCAGGTTGCTGACGAAATACTTGGCGACGAAATGCCGGCCCGCGATGCGCAGTAAATCAACCACCTCCCGGACGCATCGGCGCGTTAGGCGGTCGGGAGGTGGTTAACAGTGACCTGCTCAGCACCCCTCCCCCTTAACTGTGACCTCCCCCTTTAAGAGTCACCTCCACACAGCACCCCCCCTTAATTGTGACCTCCCAATTTATCAGTGATGTCCACAGCACCCCAGCAACAGTGACATCAACAGTGCCCTGCCCTTAACAGTCACCTCAACAGCACCCCATCCTCTTAACCGTGATGTTCACAGTACCTGCCCCTTAACAGTAACCTCCATAGTGCCTGCCCCTCAACAATAACCTCCACAGCACCACATCCACCTAACAGTGACCTCCCCCACAGCACTCTGCCCCCTTAACAGTGACTTTAACAGTGCCCTGCCCCTTAACACTTACCTCCGCAGCACCCCAACCCCTTAAAATCACCTCCAAAGTTCCCTGGCCCCTTAACAGGGACCTCCACAGTGACCCTTCCCATTAACAGTGACCTCCACAAAACCCTGTCCCCTTAACAATGACTTTTAACAATGAAGAAAATGTTATTGGAAACCAAGTGTAAAACTGCAAACTTATATTGGCTAATAAGAGTTGTGTGTCTGTGTGTATGTCAGTTACAATATGAGTGAAGAACCTGTGACCTCCTATTGGCTAATACATTTTTTTTTTATATCTCAAGGATGGTACATGCTAGAGAGCTGAGACCTTTCAGAAAACCTTCCCGGACACTAGATGTGCCTATGTGCCAAATTTGGTGTCCATCTGTTCAGGTGTCTGGATGGCTATAGGGGACAGAAGAACAGACAGACATTGATTTTTATAAAACAGGATGAGTCAAAAGTCTCAGGACACTCTTTTATTTCAGAAACAAAAAAGAAAATGAAATATCTGAATACCCCATCAAGTAATGGGCAAGGTGACCTATCTTTTAAGCTATGTATGAAACATGGCTGCCATCTTGAAAGCCACCTTCTTGGATCAAGAGCAAATTTTTCCAATGGGAAGGGAGTCATGTAGCATATTATGGAAGACCAAACTGTTCTCACAAATTGATTGCCATAATCAGATTTTCAATATCTCTTGTCGTTCAAAAGTTATCAACACAGAAGGTTCAAAACTTCAAAGTTTTGTTCAGCACCAAGGACTGAACACACTGAACACATCAAATAGCTGTGCATCACAGGGAATGCGCCCGATTGTTGTTGCAACTTTTGAACCATAAATCTGCTAATCTGGTTTTGTTTTGTGTAGGTGTTTTTTGTTCCTTTTATTTTTATTTTTTTTACTTATTTATTTTACATTTTTAGCACATGATATGTCTTTCAAGATGTCATTAAAATACCTCTGGGGGACACAGGCATTTCTTTTTTTTATTTTGCACTTTTCCACTGTAGCTGGGTCATGTAAAGTTTGTACAAGGCAGAGCTGATCATGGTGTGCTAAAACCCTGCAGCTCTCCTCTGCCCATGAGACTCCCAGCGATCACATGATTGCTGGCTCCCATAGAGGAAGTGGCATAGCTACTACTAACAGCCAGGGACTCAACCTTTACATTGTATGGCACTCTGGATTAAAGTTCAGGAACTAGAGGTGAGTTAAAAGATTCTACAGAATCAATTTGTCCAATCAGCAGGACTGTTAGAATTATTTTGTCAAATCAGTAGGGCTTATGCAAATGAAGAAGCGCTGCGGATTGGACAAATTGATTCTAAGAGCTCTGCTGATTGGACAAATTGCTTCTGTGGAAATTTTGAGCTCAGAACAAGCACTGTGAATGTGCATGCGTGTTAAATTATTTCAGGAATGTGTGCAATTGTAAACATATTTTATCTATACCTGGGGTCACACAGGAGAGTATAGTAGACAGTAATATATTTTATTTGTACCAAGTATATTACAAAAAATACAGAGAATAACTATAACATTATTAAACAATATGCTATATAGACTTATATTCCTTTAAAATGGGTATCGCTAAAAATATAAAAACACATGTGTGATCCTATAGGAAGGATATCCTGATGGTCAAGTTCCTTACTACTGATAGTGTCTAGTACACTTGGTATATTCAGGTTTATAATACCGAAGTTCACAGATTGAATTCAATACAGTCAGGGTGCCGATCACTCCAGTTTCTTTTACTGTGAGTTGACAATGCAACAGATAGCTCTCCCTGTGTAAGGTGAAGGTCCAGCACCACAGAACATAAACCAAACCCAAATAAACACCTGCCCGTCTGGGCTCTGGCTAATACAGTGAAGATCCTAGCTCTCCTATTGAACATAGGTCACACAGAGAATTTGGCTTCTCTACCCAGCAGGTGTGCCCTGCTACACTTTTTATTCACTAAATCCCCTTGAAGATTGGGTGTAATCTTCCTGCAGGTGCACCCACTCCATTTTTTGCCTAGGAGGTGAGCCTTCTCTAAGCATTTTCTCATATTTTATCTATAGCCATATATTAAAAAAACAAAAAAAAAAAACAAACACTGTTCATGTTGCTCATAGCAACCAATTACAGCACATCTTATTTTTTTCAGAGCAGTTTAAATATTAGATTTGAATTCTAATTGGTTGATAAAGCTAAGTATTTTTTCTAGTTTTAATAGATGAGACCAATACTATAAATACACAACACAAACAGTAAAGTCTTGATTTATGCATTCATTATTCCACAAGAGCTTTGTGCTCCATATCAATATTATGTGTCATTTATACATGATAAAAATGAAAGCTTAATTAGCAATCAGAGTATTGTACTTCAGTTTCATTGCCATTATCAGCCTTCTCCTTAAAATAGCAAATAAGATTTACGATTATTTTGTTTTGATTCCCAAAAGGAAGTAAATATTTTCCTGTACAATTTATGAGCTACATCATTTCTTCATTTCATTAATTGAAATAAAAACCCTTATGTAATAAAGAGCTTTAATGCCATGTTGTAGCCTAAAACCGGCCAGAACAAAAGGTCCTAGATACTTAGGCAATAAAGGTACAATATCATTATAATATTTCTTTTAAAACTATAGCATAAATCAAATTAATGTATAACATTTGTTCTGTTTCAAAATTAAGGCTAGATGATGGCAGCACAATTATGAAGTCTATTTTAGGGATGCACTACATGATTACCAGAAAAAAGTGAGCTAGAATAAAAAAAAAAAAAATATATATATATATACAGTACAGACCAAAAGTTTGGACACACCTTCTCATTCAAAGAGTTTTCTTTATTTTCATGACTATGAAAATTGTAGATTCACACTGAAGGCGTCAAAACTATGAATTAAAACATGTGGAATTATATACATACATACATAAAAAAGTGTGAAACAACTGAAAATATGTCATATTCTAGGTCAGTGATGGTGAACCTTTTAGAGACCGAGTGCCCAAACTGCAACCAAATACCCACTTATTTATCGCAAAGTGCCAACACTGCAATTTAACCTGAATACCAATATAGTATATCTTCCATGTACTTTATCATTTAGCTATAATAGCTTAATATACTACATTCAGTGTGCTGCCTGTGCTGTTCACAGTGCGTCCTGTGCTGATGAATGGCTGGAAAAGTCTAAAGCATATTGGTATGCCATAGACTTTTTCCAAGGTGCGGGAGCTCACAGAGAGGGCCATAGGTTCGCCATCACTGTTCTAGCTCTTCAAAGTAGCCACCTTTTGCTTTGATTACTGCTTTGCACACTCTTGGCATTCTCTTGATGAGCTTCAAGAGGTAGTCACCTGAAATGGTTTTCACTTCACAGGTGTGCCCTGTCAGGTTTAATAAGTGGGATTTTCTGCCTTATAAATGGGGTTGGGACCATCAGTTGCGTTGTGGAGAAGTCAGGTGGATACACAGCTGATAGTCCTACTGAATAAACTGTTATAATTTGTATTATGGCAAGAAAAAAGCAGCTAAGTAAAGAAAAATTAGTGGCCATCATTACTTTAAAAAATGAAGGTCAGTCAGTCCGAAAAATTGGGAAAACTTTGAAAGTGTCCCCAAGTGCAGTCACAAAAACCAAGCGCTACAAAGAAACTGGTTCACATGCGGACCGCCCCAGGAAAGGAAGACCAAGACTGTGTTAATCAGGCCTTCATGGTAGAATATTTGCTAGGAAACCACTGCTAAGGACAGGCAACAAGCAGAAGAGACTTGCTTGGGCTAAAGAACACAAGGAATGGACATTAGACCAGTGGAAATCTGTGCTTTGGTCTGATGAGTCCAAATTTGAGATCTTTGGTTCCAACCACCGTGTCTTTTTGCGACGCAGAAAAGGTGAACGGATGGACTCTACATGCCTGGTTCCCACCGTGAAGCATGGAGGAGGAGGTGTGATGGTGTGGGGGTGCTTTGCTGGTGACACTGTTGGGTATTTATTCAAAATTGAAGGCATACTGAACCAGCATGGCTACCACAGCATCTTGCAGCGGCATGCTATTCCATCCGGTTTGCGTTTAGTTGGACCATCATTTATTTTTCAACAGTACAAAGACCCCAAACACACCTCCACGCTGTGTAAGGGCTATTTGACCATGAAGGAGAGTGATGGGGTGCTGCGCCAGATGACCTGGCCTCCACAGTCACCGGACCTGAACCCAATCAAGATGGTTTGGGGTGAGCTGGACCGCAGAGTGAAGGCAAAAGGGCCAACAAGTGCTAAGCATCTCTGGGAACTCCTTCAAGACTGTTGGAAGACCATTTCAGGTGACTACCTCTTGAAGCTCATCAACAGAATGCCAAGCATGTGCAAAGCAGTAATCAAAGCAAAAGGTGGCTACTTTGAAGAACCTAGAATATTACATATTTTCAGTTGTTTCAGACTTTTTTGTTATGTATATAATTCCACATGTGTTAATTCATAGTTTTGATGCCTTCAGTGTGAATCTACAATTTTCAAAGTCATGAAAATAAAGAAAACTCTTGGAATGAGAAGGTGTGTCCAAACTTTTGGTCTGTACTGTATATATATATGTATATAGATGATGAAAAACGGACAGCACTCCAGATAAAAGATAGTGGTGTTTATTCACCCATGTGGATGGCAACGTTTCAGCTCATACAAGAGCCTTTTTCAAGCCACTCTTGTATGAGCTGAAACGTTGCCATCCACATGGGTGAATAAACACCACTATCTTTTATCTGGAGTGCTGTCCGTTTTTCATCTCTATTTGACGGGGTAAGCTGCTACATCCCTGGACCTAGCACCCTCCTTGCGTTTTTTTCCGGTGCCGCCATCATTTTTCCTTTTCTATATATATGTATATATATATATATATATATATATATTGTAAGGGGTTACACTCTCAGGGAGGGCGGCGATGACAGATTCTCTTGCAGACCACAGGGTTAAAGTCCAAACGTTGGACTCCGGCAATACAGGCAACCCCAGTTATAATTCACTGGGTAAGGTGAAGGTCCAGCACCACAGAACATAAACCAAACCAAAATAAACACCTGCCTGTCTGGGCTCTGGCTAATACAGTGAAGATCCTAGCTCTCCTATTGAACATAGGTCACACAGAGAATTTGGCTTCTCTACCCAGCAGGGCAGCCAGTTTCCCAGACTTTCTCCAGGCATTACTCTCCTCAGACTAACAGCCTGGAATGTGCTGGGGATCCCTCAGGTTAGGGGAAAACCTTCCCCGGATTGGGGTGGACTGGGGAGGTCCCTCTACCAAGCCTACCTTCTCCCAATCCAATAAAATCCAGCCCATAAACTTAACAAAACTGTCTCAGCAACCTAAACACTCTCGTTCCACTATGGCATAATTTTTCTCTGCCGGGGTCAATTTCCTACTTAGGTAGATCACTGGGTGCTCCTCCCCATTTATCACTTGTGACAGGACCGCTCCCAAGCCTGTCTCAGATGCATTAGTCTGAACCAGAAACTCTTTCCCGAAATCTAGGAAAATGAGCATTGGCTGTTGACAGAGTCTAGGGTCCACTTCACCATTACTGACTTAGGGCCTTTCGTTAAGTCAGTCAACAATGCTGCCATTGAGGCAAAATTCGGTACGAAATGGCGGTAGTACCCTGTTTTTCCAAGGAAGGCCCTGACTTGTTTTTTTTTGTAAGGGGCTAGGCCAGTCTTGTGTCGCCTCTACTTTATTGATCTGGGGTTTAACCAGCCCTTTACTAATAATGTAGCCCAGGTATTTTGCTTTCTCTGGACCCACTGCATATTTCTCAGGGTTTATGGTTAGGCCAGCATCTCTAATGAAGTCTATAACGGCCTGTACTTTCCAGAGGTGACTTCTCCAATCAGATGATAAAATGACCACGTCATCAAGGTAAGCGGCAGCACAGTCATGATTAGAGATGTCGCGAACATAAAATTTTCCGTTCGCAAACGGCGAACGTGAATTTCTGCAAATATTCGCGAACGGGCGAACCGCTATTGACTTCAATAGGCAGGCGAATTTTAAAACCCACAGGGACTCTTTCTAGCCACAGTAGTGATGGAAAATTTGTTTCAATGGGACTAACACCTGGACTGTGGCATGCAGGAGGGGGATCCATGGCAAAACTCCCATGGAAAATTACATAGTTGACGCAGAGTTGGCATAAATCACCTAACAATCCTAATTTTTTTTGAACAACGTGGTTTAAAACATCCAGTGTGTGTATACGATCAGGTATGATGTTGTATCGATCAAGTAGTGTAAGGGTTACGCCCGCTTCACAGACATTGACAGACCAAACTCCCCTTTTAATGCACCGCAAACAGTCCATTTGCCCAACCGCAAACTTCCCATTTGCACAAGGTTGGATACCAAGCTAGCCATGTCCCATTGATGTCATTGAATGTTTCTTCCTCCACCCAGCCACGTACAACACCAAGGGTCCCCGAAAGGTGAATTGAATTGATTTTCGAACGGGGAGATGGTTAAAAAAATCGCTTGCTCCCTCCCCTTTGTTTGAATCCATGCCACGGTCACTGCGTCTGCGCCGTGCAATTTACTGTCACACCCGATATGAGTGTTATTTTCTGTAGTACTATTCTCATCAGTTTAATCCCTGTTACGTGACGTCCACAATCTGGGCTCCATTTATTAAATTGATTTTTCGAACGGGGAGATGGTTAAAAAAAACGCTGTCTCCCTTCCCTTTGTTTGAATCCACGCCACAGTCACTGCGTCTGCGCGGTGCAATTTACTGTCACACCCGATATGAGTGGTATTTTCTGTAGTTCTCTTCTCATCAGTTTAATCCCTGTTACGTCCCATATCAGGGATTGCCTTTTGTGAAAAGAAAATTAGGCCGGGTACCTTCGACTGCCTTCACAGTGACAGACCAAACTCTGATACACCAAACTGAATTGATTTTAGGAACCGGGAGATGGAAAAAGCAGCTTGGTCGGTCCTCTTACTCCGAAGTTGGGGCACTGCGTGTGCACGGAGCAATGTGCTGTGACACCCTATATGAGTGGTGTCTTAACTAGTACTATTCCTATCAGTTTAATCCCTGTTACGTCCCCTATCCGGGGACGTGTGTCAAATTGATTAATCATTGTCGAATTAACGACATCATGAAATAATTTTGTTCTGAGCTCTGTACTTGCTTTGTATTGGAATTGATGGGGATTTTTAAAATTGTCTGCATTATTTCTAATAAACTATTAAGAGACTTTATTATGATTTTTTTATTTTATGTATTAAAAACCCATACAACAAAAAATAAATAAAAAAAAATAATGTTTTTTCTATGAAAAATTATCCAGCCGATCGCTTTTAGTCTGATCATAATGAAGCAACGGCCTTATCTGGGGTGTGGCAACATTGCCAACACACTCATAGAGGTGATAATCGCTTGCTTCATTGTGATATGCAAGCCCCTTCACCACAACAAGGTACCGATCACGAAGGGGAATTGACACATGTATGTGCCTTTTTTTTGTTTTGTTTTTGCAGCCACAGTGCAGCACTAGAGGCCAGAAAAATTAGGCATGTACACATGCCTGAAAAATTAGGTATTGTTGCAGCCGCTGCTACTAGCAGCGGCCAGAAAGATTGATGTTTTCCAGGCAGAAAGGTGACTAAAACATTGCGGCTTGAACCCTAGTTGGTGGTGGAGAATTCACGAAAGTCATTCAGTATGCAGACATTAAATACAGCAGCGTGGGGACCATTTTGAGGCCAAGGCATGTCATCAGGCCTTTTGTTAGTCAAACGTATCCCCCACTGTCAGTCCCTTCGGGATCCATGCCTCATTCATCTTAATGAAGGTGAGGTAATCAACACTTTTTTGACCGAGGCGACTTCTTTTGACAGTGACAATGCCTCCTGCTGCACTGAAGGTCCTTTCTGACAGGACACTTGAAGCGGGGCAGGCCAGAAGTTCTATCGCAAACTGGGATAGTTCAGGCCACAGGTCAAGCCTGCACACCCAGTAGTCAAGGGGTTCATCGCTCCTCAGAGTGTCGATATCTGCAGTTAAGGCGAGGTAGTCTGCTACCTGTCGGTCGAGTCGTTCTCTAAGGCTGGATCCCGAAGGGCTTTGGCGATGTGTAGGACTGAAAAAGCTCTGCATGTCCTCCATCAACAACACATTTGTAAAGCGTCCTGTCCTTGCCGCCGTGGTCGTGGTAGGAGGAGGATTACTTTCACCTCTTCCCCTGTTAGATTCCCGTTGTACTGTGACATTCCCCTTATAAGCTGTGTAAAGCATATTTTTCAATTTGGTTTTGAACTGCTGCATCCTTTCTGACTTTCGGTAATTTGTTAACATTTCCGCCACTTTCTGCTTATACCGGGGGTCTAGTAGCGTGGCCACCCAGTACAGGTCGTTCTCCTTCATCCTTTTTATACAAGGGTCCCTCAACAGACATGACAGCATGAAAGACCCCATTTGCACAAGGTTGGATGCCGAGCTACTCATTTCCCGTTCCTCTTCCTCACTGATGTCACTGACGGTCTGTTCTTCCCCCCAGCCACGTACAACACCACAGGTCCCAGATAGGTGACAACAACAAGCACCCTGGGATGCCTGCTGTGGTTGGTCTTCCTCCTCCTCAAAGCCACATTCCTTCTCTGACTCCTCATACTCCTCTTCCAGCGTTGCCGCAGGTCCGGCAAGCGATGATGACAAGGCTGTTTCTGGTGGTGATGGTGACCACAACTCTTCCTCTTCACGCTCATCTACAGCCTGATCCAACACTCTTCGCAGGGCACGCTCCAGGAAGAAAACAAATGGGATGAGGTCGCTGATGGTGCCTTCGGTGCGACTGACTAGGTTTGTCACCTCCTCAAAAGGGCGCATGAGCCTACAGGCATTGCGCATGAGCTACCAGTAACATGGCAAAAAAATTCCCAGCTCCGCAGAGGCTGTCCTAGCACCCCGGTCATACAAATACTGGTTGACGGCTTTTTCTTGTTGGAGCAGGCGGTCGAACATTAGGAGTGTTGAATTCCAACGTGTCGGGCTGTCGCAAATCAAGCGCCTCACTGGCATATTGTTTTGGTGCTGAATGTCTGAAAAGTGCGCCATGGCCATGTAGGAACGCCTGAAATGGCCACACACCTTCCTGGCCTGCTTGAGGACGTCCTGTAAGCCTGGGTGCTTATACACAAAGCGTTGTACGATGAGATTCAACACGTGCCATGCACGGCACATGTGACAACTTTCCCAAATTCAATGCCGCCAACAAATTGCTTCCATTGTCTCACACCACTTTGCTGATCTCCAGTTGGTGCGGGGTCAGCCACTGATCCACCTGTGCGTTCAGGGCGGACAGGAGTGCTGGTCCGGTGTGGCTCTCTGCTTTAAGGCAAGTCAACCCCAAGACAGCGTGACACTGTCGTATCCGGGATGTGGAATAGCCCCTGGGGAGCTGGGGGAATTCAGTTGATGTGCAGCCAGACGCCGCTGCAGAAGAAGACTCAGCCGAGGAGGTTATGGAAGAGGATGGAGTAGGAGGAGTAGAGGAGGTAGGCCTGCCTGCAAGTCGTGGCGGTGTCACCAACTCCGCTGCAGAGCCACGCATTCCATGCTTGGCAGCCGTCAGCAGGTTGACCCAATGCGCAGTGTAGGTGATATACCTGCCCTGACCGTGCTTTTGCAGACCAGGTATCAGTGGTCAGATGGACCCTTGCCCCAACACTGTATGCCAGAGATGCCATGACTTCCTTTTCAATCACTGAGTAGAGGTTTGGGATTGCCTTTGGGATTGCCTTTTTGTCCCAATAGCGACAAATTTTTTGAAGGCCTCAGACTCCAACAGCTGGTGTGGTAAAAGCTGGTGGGCTAAGAGTTCCGTCAAGCCAGCTGTCAGATGCCGGGCAAGGGGGTGACATTGGCTTCTTACGCTCAAACATGTCCTTGACAGACACCTGACTGTGGGCAGATGAGATGGAACTGCTGAAGGTGAGAGGCGGAGTGGCGGGTGGTTGAGGGGGGGCAAGAAGGACAGCAGTGGTTGACGTGGCTGAAGATGCTGGACCAGGAGGAGGATGGTGGCTTTGAGTTTGTGTGCTGCTTGTACTCATGTGTTGATCCCATTGGCGTTTGTGATGTGAGATCATGTGCCTTCGCAAAGCAGTTGTACTGAGGTGGGTTTCTTTTGGCACAGGTTGCAAATGGCATCGCTGTTATCAGAGGCAGACACACCAAAAAAATGCCACACACATTGCTGAGCTTTGCAATGACGGCATTCCGGGGGTGGCAACAGCATGCGTTGATTGGCGTACTGTCTGGCTGACCCCGGGTGCCGATACATGCTGTCTGACTGTGCCACTAGCTCCTTGCGACGACCTCCCCCTGCTTCCAACTCGTCTCCTCCTTCTCTGTGTCTCCCCTTCTGAACTTTCCCCCTCTTCTTCTTCTCTTCGAGCAGGCACCCACGTGGCATACATGGACACATCGTCATCATCAACTGCTTCACTTGTATCTGACACCTCAGCAAAGGAAGCAGCAGCGGGTACAACATCATCATCATCATCACACTGTACGTTCATGTGTGTAATGCTGCCTGACTGAGGCATATCCCTGTTATCTACATGCTCTGGCAATAATGGTTGCGCATCACTAATTTCATCCAACTGATGTGTAAATAACTCCTCTGAGGGATCAAGTGAAGCGGCTGTGGTGGCTGTGGTGATAGTGGTGGAGGTGGCGGCGGGCAGGAGAGTGGTAACTTGAGAGCAGGTGACCAAAGCTGAGCTGGAGGAGGATGGTCTGTCAAGGTTCTTAGCGGAAGCTGTTGAAGATTGGGTGTCCTGTGTAAGCCAGTCAACAATTTTCTCCGAATTTTTGGGGTTCAGGGTAGGTGGCCTCTGAACACTGGGCATTATTCCAGGGCCAGTGGAAATCACAGCACCATGACCACGACGGTCCCTGTGGGGTGGCCTGCCTCTGCCTGTCATTTTTTTTTTATGTGAAGTGGTTCTATGCGTGCAAGTTACTGTGCCACCCTATATAAGTGGTGGGCAGTGGGCACAGTACAGTCTCTGAAAAATATTAAATACATTTTTTTTTATCTGCAAGGTATTTGAGTGACACCCTGTAGCGGTATGAGTGGAGGCCTAGCCACTAGCCAGTGGCCACAATACAGTCTGTGTGGGCCTGACACACACGGGCTTGCAAATGTGATTATATCACAGAAAAATGTTAAATATAATTTTTTTTATCTGCAAGGTATTTGATTGAATGACACCCTGTAACGGTATTCCGGAAATCATTACAATATCTCCAAGTCCCATTGGGCTTCGGTATTTAGACAATAGGGCTTGACCACTCACTGGTAGATTCCTCAATGACCCCTAACTCAAGCATGTGCCTGACCTCAGAGGATACTGCTTTTCTGCGTGCTTCTGGTATTCTGTAGGGCTTTAGATTCACCTTACTGTGGGGCTCAGTTCTCACAGAATGTTTTATCAGGTGGGTACGGCCTGGTAGGTCAGAAAACTTTCCTCTATTTTTCTGTAGAAACTCCTTTACTTCTTGTTTCTGGGGTACTGACAGTGCCTCACTAATTTTTACCTGAGGAATTTTTACCTCCTTAATCATGGTCTGTGCGTCCACCAATGACTCCTGATCTTTCCATGGCTTGATCAGATTTACGTGGTAAATCTGGTAGAGACTTCTCTTTCCTGGTTGGTGCACCTTATAGTTCACCTCGCCCACTTTTTCCACAACCTCGTAGGGACCCTGCCACTTTGCCAGAAACGTACTTTCTACCGTGGGAACTAGAATCAGGACCCTGTCCCCAAGATTAAAGTCCATTACCTTGGCAGACCTGTTATAGATTGGGATTTGAGCCTTCTGAGCTCTTTGCAGATGCTCTTTAACAATGGGCATCATGGTTGCTATCCTGTCTTGCATGTCAGCCACATGTTCGATGACGCTCTTATAGAAAGTAGCCTCAGCCTCCCAGATTTATTTAGCTACATCGAGTAAACCCCTCGGGTGATGGCCATATGGTAGCTCAAATGGTGAGAACCCTGTAGAAGCCTAATAGAGAACATAAGGTATGGTAAGAGGCAACCCCAGTCCGGACCATCCTTTTCTACCACTTTTTTTAACATCTGTTTCAGCGTCTTGTTAAACCTCTCGACCAACCCATCTGTTTGTGGGTGGTACACCGAGGTACGTATCTGGGTGATTTTGAACAACTTGCACAACTCTTTCATGACCTTCGACATAAAGGGGGTACCCTGATTCGTGAGAATTTCTTTAGGTATCCCCGTGCGGGAGAACATGAAAAATAATTCCAGGACAATATTTTTGCACGCCATGTTTCGTAAGGGTACCGCTTCCGGGTATCGTGTGGCATAGTCCAACACAACCAAGATATACTGGTGTCCCCTAGCTGACTTAACAATGGGACCCATTAAGTCCATGGCAATTCTTTCAAAAGGTACCTCAATGATGGGAAGAGGCACCAAGGGACTCTGGAAATGTGAGGTTGTGGCACTTATCTGTCAGGTGGGGCACTTCCTTGTATACTCCAGGCCAGAAAAAACTTTGTAGTACCCTCTCCTGTGTTTTGCTAACACCCAAATGACCCCCAATTACGCGGTTATGTGCGAGATCTAGTCCCATACGTCTATAGGGTTTTGGCACAAGAAGCTGCTCCAGAATTTCATTGTTGCATTTATTAACTCGATGCAGCAGGTTTTGATTCATGGCAAAATGTGGACATTTCTGGTCAGCATCTGGTACCTGTGGTACACCATCTATCACAGTAACATTACCGTGAGCACTCATGAGAGTGGGGTCTCTCAATTGCTCTGTACCAAAGTTACCTCGAGACACCCCTAAACCCAACACATTTTCCCCAGTTGGGGAAGCTTCATCTTCGCCAGCTAACACCTGCAATGGAAAAGTGCCATTATCAGGTACGTCACATAACCCCACATTTTCATCAGACATTTCAGTTAACATGACATCTTCATTTTTTACCTTATTGGCACCATTGTTTTCAATGGCCTCTTCCTATTGGATTCAATGGGCAACTCATAGCAATGATTATTTAAAGGAGAAGGCACAGATTCTGCAGGAGTGTTTCTCTTCTCCCACAACTTACAGAAGAAGGGGAAGTCCCGGCCCAATATCATATCATGCATAAGTCTTTTTACGACCCCGACTTTATAGGATACAGTCCCAGCCGGAGTCTCCAGCATAACGCAAGCCACCGGGTATGATTTTGCACCCCCATCGATGCACAGCACATTTACTCTTTTGTCCGCAACATAATTCCCAGCCACGAAGCTGGCATGTACTAAAGTGACCAGACTCCCGGAGTCCAACAGAGCCCTGATGGAGCAGTCATTTACCACCAGGGTACACATGTTTGGCTCAGTCTCTAGTCCTGGTGAGGCCGCACACACTGGCACTGCATACAGCGACTGTCTCCGGCTACTAGCACAATCCATGGGCTCTGAGGTCAGAGGGCAATAGGTAGCAATGTGTCCCCACTCACGGCACCTCCAGCACTGGGACGCTCCAGGTCTCCTTGGTGAGAAGACCTCTCTGGGTCCGAACTGCCCAGGGAACTCAGCCTTAGACCCACACCCAACCTCTAGAGCCTTATTCCCTCTTGCACCTTTCCACACACCCCCAACAGCCAGAACTCCCTTACTTACAGATGACACGGGTCGGGTAGGGATATCACGGAAGTAGTCCTCAGTCGCCAGGAACTTTTCCACCAGGTTTTCCGAGCTGATTTGCAGTTGTAAGGTCTCTATGTCCGACCCACCGTTGCAGCTCCAGCGGGAGGGGTCTGAAGTAGTGATCCACCACTATGTTCTCCACGATCTGGTCCGGCGTAGAAGACTCAGGTTCCAGCCTCTTCAGGCTTTTCTATGGTGTAGCTCCACGTGTGGACCCTCTGGAGACGAACTGCTGGTGTAACACCTAAACGATCCAGGATCTTCATTTTTTATTTGACATAGTCCCGGACATCCTGCTCCCTGAAGTCATAGTCGGCCTTTTGTGGTTCGCCGGATAAAAAAGGTGCAAGGACCTCTGCCCACTCTGCTATTGGCAGCCTTTCTATTTCCGCCACCCTCTCAAATATGGTCAGTTAGGGCCTCGATATCAAGTGTCAGTTTTTGCAAGGCCCGCTGCACCGCCCTCCTCACATTCAAAGTCTCTGTGGGGCTGGAGTTACAGCAACCTCTTTTATTGCAGCAATATGCTCCATCAGCAAACGATTTGTTTCATGTTGCCGAGCCTGGTCCTCCACCTGAGCCTGCTGTTGGGCATATAAGGCCTCTTCATGCCTCTTCTGTTGCTGTGCCATGGCCTGTTTTTATTGCGCATTAGCTTGTTGTTGGACACATAAGACTTCTTCGTGTCTCTTTCTATCCTCCATACTGGCCTTCAAAAACATCTTCATCATTTTCTCCATGGTATCCGACGAACTTTGTATTGCTGCAGCAGCTTTCACCCAGGACATTAAATCATCAACTGTCACACCGTTGCCCTTAGCAACCTGCTATTGCCCGCACCCTTCACCAATTGTAAGGGGCTACACTCTCAGGCAGGGCGGCAATGACAGATTATCTTGCAGACCAAAGGGTTAAAGTCCAAATGTTGCTTTATTTATAACACTCCGGCAATACAGGCAACCCCAGTTATAATTCACTGGGTAAGGTGAAGGTCCAGCACCACAAAACATAAACCAAACCAAAATAAACACCTGCCCGTCTAGGCTCTGGATAATACAGTTAAGATCCTAGCTCACCAGCAGGGCAGCCAGTTTCCCATACTTTCTCCAGGCATTACTCTCCTCAGACTAACAGCCTGGACTGTGCTTTATTTCCCCTTAACGATCCCAGCTGGTTTCAGCTGGGAATCCCTCAGGCTAGGGGAAAACCTGCCCTAGAATGGGGTGGACTGGGGAGGTCCCTCTACCAAGCCTACCTTCTCCCAGTCCAATAAAATCCAGCCCATAAACTTAACAAAACTGTCTCAGCAACCTACAGATTGCTGATGTCACGGACGGTGTACAGGAAACAAGACAATGCAACATGCATATATGACTCACTGGATCCAAAGCTAAGGAACCAAAAGGGAGACCCCTGCACAAAACCTGGCACTTTCCCTGGCTGCTCAGCCTATGCAAAGATCCCAAAGGTGGATGGTTGCATATCCACGTACCTCGACTATATAACCCCTGAACACCCTGCAATAGTGAAGGGACACGACCACCGGCTCCCTACACCAGACACGGAGGAAGTCAGGGTCACCTGGGATCCAGCAAACAGAAAATAACAGATAAATGTACAGCACTTAACTTTGTAGCAGACTGGGAAACAGGATCAGCATGCACACACACTCCAGGAAGTAGTATAAGCCGCCCAGTAATGCATTATGGGGCGGAATTTAAAGGGCTGCAATCAGTCCAACTACATGACAGCTGAGAGAGGCTAACGAGATGAGGAACTGAACACCACAACAAGGAAAACTCAAGGAGGAGGTTCTGAAAGGCTTCTGTCAGAGCTTCTCAGCTGTCTGGTTGTGACAGCTGAGACCATTTTAACCTTCTGGATTTTATCTACCTCAACCAGTTGAGGAAGCTGGGTGGGATATACACCCCTTCCAGGACTTTACCATACACTTTTCTGTTCACCTTACATCACGGATGCGGACCCATTCACTTCAGTGGGTCTGCAAATTCAGAGCTGTGGAATGGTGCATAACAAAAGCACGGAACGAAACCCTACTGATGCACTACGGAGTGTTTCCGTAGGGTTTCGTTCCGTACTTCCGTTCCGCAAAAAGATAGAACATGCGCATTAATTACTTTGATGCCGTACAAGGATTGGGACTGAGTGCGCAGGCACGTGATTTCGGCGAAACAAGAAGTAAGTAGATGGGCGGTCAGAGGGAAAGGATGGGCGGGCAGAGGGAAAGAATGGACGGGGGGAAGCGACAATAAGGCTGAGCTAGCTGGGCACCTACGAGGGTAACGCAGCCCCTGGGCACTTGCGAGCCCTCATTTGCATATGCTACTAAGTTGTGTTTTGACGGTTTTATAAGTCCAGGATTGCTCATAAAGGTAAAGTTTTTATTAACTGTAAGGCAGCTAGAAAGCTATGGGAAGGGTTAAAAAAGTGAAACTTTGATGACAGACTCCCTTTAAAGACCAGGCCATTTTGCACCTTCATGACTAGGCTTATTTTTGAAAATCTGACATGTATCACTTTATGTGATAATAAATTTGGAACTCTTTTACTTAGGCTACTTTCACACTTGCGGCAGTGTGATCCGGCGGGCAGTTCAGTCGTCGGAACTGCCCGCGGATCTGCCGTTCTGCCACTGACTAAAAGCATTTGTGAGACGGATCCAGATGCGGATCCATCTCACAAATGCATTGCAAGGACGGATCCGTCTCTCCGCTTGTCATGCGGATAGACGGATCCGTCTTGTATCTTTTTTCACATTTTTACCAGTCTGCGCATGCGCAGGCCGGAAGGACGGATCCGGCATTCCGGTATTTTGAATGCCAGATCTGGCACTAATACATTCCTATGGGAAAAAATGCCGGATCCGGCATTCAGGCATGTCTTCAGTTTTTTTCGCCGGAGATAAAACCGTAACATGCTACGGTTTTATCTTTTGCCTGATCAGTTAAAACGACTGAACTGAATACATCCTGATGCATCCTGAACGGAATGCTCTCCATTCAGAATGCATGGTGATATGCCTGATCAGTTCTTTTCCGGTATAGAGCCCTTGTGACGGAACTCTATACTGGAAAAGAAAAACGCTTGTGTGAAAGTACCCTTATCCAAGCCATTCTAAGATTGTTTTCTCGTGACACATTGTACTTCATGACAGTCATAAATTTGAGTCAATATATTTCACCATTATTTATGAAAAAACATTTTTTACCAAAAATTGTGAAAAATTAGCAATTTTCTAAATTTCTATTTCTCTGCTTTTAAAACAGAAAGTGATACCTCAAAATATTTATTACTTAAAGGGAGTCTCACCTACATAACAAGTTTTAAACTGATGATATAGCTCTGTGTGAGGCAGATCCATAACACTGATGGTACCCATGTTTAGTTTTTCAGAGCCTCCAAAGTACCTAAAATTAAGTTTTAAAAATATGCAAATTGCCTATCGCAAGTGCCCAGGGGCGGGGAGTGTGATGCAAGTGCCCAGTGCTCCCCGCCGTACTTGCTCCTGACTCCTCCCCTCTGTATCGTCCAGCCAGCCCTGTATCCTTGCGGCGTCATTTTTATCTCCCTTCATAATCTAGTGCCTGTTAGCTTCACCGCCAGGTCCAGGCATGCGCAGTACATTGCCCACTATGGGCAGAGGCATACTGATATGCCGTGCGCATGCGCCAGTTACGTACACCGGCGGTAAAGCTCACAGGCTCTGGATTATGAATGGAGACGAAAATGACCCAGCAAGGATACAGGGCTGGCCGGACGATACAGAGAAGAGGAGTCAGGAGCAAGTAAGGCGGGGAGCACTGGGCACTTGAAGCACACTCTCCGCCCCTGGGCACTTGCGATAGGTAATTTGCATATTTTTAAAACTTTATTTTAGGTACTTTGGAGGCTCTGAAAAGCTAAACATGGGTACCATCAGTGTTATGGATCTGCCTCACACAGAGCTATATCATCAGTTTAAAGTTATGTAGGTGACAGACTCCCTTTAACATTCCCCATATGTCCACTTTATGTTGGCATGATTTTGTAAATGTCATTTTTTTTTTTTTTGGGACGTTAGAAGGTTTAGAATTTTAGAAGCAATTCCTAAAAAAAAATTAAAAAAAAAAATGTTTAAAGAACAGTTCAGGTCTGAAGTCAATTTTTGGGGCTTTACATAGTAGAAACCACCCTTAAGCACTTAAGGACCACAGGTTTATACCCCCCTAGTGACCAGGCCCCTTTTTACAAATCGGCACTCCACAACTTTAGCGGTTTATTGCTCGGTCATGCAACTTACCACCCAAATGAATTTTACCTCCTTTTCTTCTCACTAATAGAGCTTTCATTTGGTGGTATTGCATTGCTGCTGACATTTTTACTTTTTTTGTTATTAATCAAAATTTTACGAAATTTTTGCAAAAAAATGGAATTTTTCACTTTCAGTTGTAAAATTTTTCAAAAAAACGACATCCATATATAAATTTCACTCTAAATTTACTGTTCTACATGTCTTTGATAAAAAAAAAAGTTTGGGTAAAAAAAACTAATGGTTTGGGTAAAAGCTATAGCGTTTACAAACTATGGTACAAAAATTTGAATTTCCGCTTTTTGAAGCAGCTCTGACTTTCTGAACACCTGTCATGATTCCTGAGGTTCTACAATGCCCAGACAGTAGAAAAAACCCACAAATGACCCCATTTCGGAAAGTAGACACCCCAAGGTATTCGCTGATGGGAATAGTGAGTTCATAGAACTTTTTATTTTTTGTCACAAGTTAGCGGAAAATGATGATTTTTTTTTTTCCCTTACAAAGTCTCATATTCCACTAACTTGTGACAAAAAATAAAAACTTCCATGAACTCACTATGCCCATCACGAAATATCTTGGGGTGTCTTCTTTCCAAAATGGGGTCACTTGTGGGGTATTTATACTGCCCTGACAATTTAGGGGCCCTAATGTGTGGGAAGTAGTTTGAAATAAAAATGTGTAAAAAATGACCTGTGAAATCCTAAAGGTGCTCTTTGGAATGTGGGCCCCTTTGCCCACCTAGGCTGCAAAAAAGTGTCACACATCTAGTATCGCCGTACTCAGGAGAAGTTGGGCAATGTGTTTTGGGGTGTCATTTTACATATACCCATGCTGGGTGAGATAAATATCTCGGCAAAAGACAACTTTTCCCATTTTTTTATACAAAGTTGGCATTTGACCAAGATATTTATCTCACCCAGCATGGATATATGTAAAATGACACCCCAAAACACATTGCCCAACTTCTCCTGAGTACGGTGATACCAGATGTGTGACACTTTTTTGCAGCCTAGATGCGCAAAGGGGCCCAAATTCCTTTTAGGAGGGCATTTTTAGACATTTGGATCCCAGACTTCTTCTCACGCTTTAGGGCCCTTAAAATTCCAGGGCAGTATAAATACCCAACATGTGACCCCATTTTGGAAAGAAGACACCCCAAGGTATTCAATGAGGGGCATGGCGAGTTCATAGAATTTTTTTTTTTGGGCACAAGTTAGCGGAAATAGATTTTTATTTTTTTTTCTCACAAAGTCTCCCTTTCCGCTAACTTGGGACAAAAATTTCAATCTTTCATGGACTCAATATGCCCCTCAGCGAATATCTTGGGGTGTCTTCTTTCCGAAATGGGGTCACATGTGGGGTATTTATACTGCCCTGGCATTTTAGGGGCCCTAAAGCGTAAGAAGAAGTCTGGAATATAAATGTCTAAAAAATTTTACACATTTGGATTCCGTGAGGGGTATGGGGAGTTCATGTGAGATTTTATTTTTTGACACAAGTTAGTGGAATATGAGACTTTGTAAGAAAAAAAAATAAATAAAAAAAAAAATTCCCGCTAACTTGGGCCAAAAAAATGTCTGAATGGATCCTTACAGGGGGGTGATCAATGACAGGGGGGTGATCAGGGAGTGTATATGGGGTGATCACCCCCCTGTCATTGATCACCCCCCCTGAAAGGCTCCATTCAGACGTCCATATGTTTTTTACGGATCCACGGATACATGGATCGGATCCGCAAAACACATACGGACGTCTGAATGGAGCCTTACAGGGGGGTGATCAGGGAGTCTAAATGGGGTGATCACCCCCCTGTCATTGATCACCCCCCTGTAAGGCTCCATTTAGACGTCCGTATGTGTTTTGCGGATCCGATCCATGTATCCGTGGATACGTAAAAAACATATGGCCGTCTGAATGGAGCCTTACAGGGGGGTGATCAATGACACAATGTCATGGCTGTAAGTGAGCAACACACAGTAAATAGCTACTGACCGGACCCAAACTAGGGAGGATAAAGGGTGACCCCTGTCAGACCCTAAAAGCTCTCCCTAAGCTGCTATGCACATGTCCAGATCCATATGGTGGATCGAGACATGCCCGCGTACCTCAGGCTGATGACCACTGAAACCCCTACAATAGTGGAAGGGGCACGGCCACCGGTGCCCTGCTCAGTATATGGACGGAACCGGGGTCGCCTCGGATCCAGTCAGCAAAGAAACAGAAACACACAATGTCTGAACACTTAACTGAAGGAGCTGTGGCTGCAGTGAAAACAGATCCAAAGTCAGCAGACAATATCTGAAGTACTTGCTTCAGCAGAACACAGATCCAGTGAAAAGATATCACACAAGTGAAGCTACTCAAGCGAGAGATACAGCTCAAATGAAAAGTATAATCCGCACCTCTACAAAGGAGGAGGGGTGATTTAAAGGCAGCGAAATCAAACACAGGAGAGACAGCTGGGAGGAAGGAAACCGAAAGTAAAGACCTCATCACAGGGGCGGAGAAACAGGGCAGAGGGAATTCCTCCAAGCTCTAGTAGTGACATCATCACAGGGGTGGAGAAACAGAGCTGTGAGAATATCTCAAAGCTCTGGTAGTGACACACGGGGGTGATCAATGACAGGGGGGTTATCAGGGAGTCTATATGGGGTGATCACCCCCCTGTAAGGCTCCATTCAGACGTCCGTATGTGTTTTGCGGATCCGATCCATGTATCCGTGGATCCGTAAAAAACATATGGATGTCTGAATGGAGCCTTACAGGGGGGTGATCAATGACAGGGGGGTGATCAGGGAGTCTATATGGGGTGATCACCCCCCTGTAAGGCTCCATTTAGACGTCCGTATGTGTTTTGCGGATCCGATCCATGTATCTGTGGATACGTAAAAAACATATGGCCGTCTGAATGGAGCCTTACAGGGGGGTGATCAATGACAGGGGGGTGATCAGGGAGTCTATATGGGGTGATCAGGGGTTAATAAGGGGTTAATAAGTGACGGGGGGGTGTAGTGTAGTGGTGTTTGGTGCTACTTATTACTGAGCTGCCTGTGTCCTCTGGTGGTCGATCCAAGCAAAAGGGACCACCAGAGGACCAGGTAGCAGGTATATTAGACGCTGTTATCAAAACAACATCTACAGCCTGCCAGCGAACGATCGCCGCTGGCAGGCTGCAGATCCACTCGCTTACCTTCCGATCCTGTAAACGCGCGCGCCTGTGTGCGCGCGTTCACAGGAAATCTCGGCTCACGCGAGATGACACCAATCGGCGTTAGTGTAGCCTTAGAGCGCCGCAGCAATGACGCCTTTCGGCGTTAGGTGTGCGGCAAGCGGTTAAATGATCCCATTTTGGAAACGACACCCCTTAAGTTACTCTAAACTGATTTTACAAACTTTGTTAACCCTTTAGGTATTCCACTAGAATTAAAGTAAAAATGGAGATGAAATTTAACTTTTTGGGCAGATTTTCCATTTTAATCAATTTTTTTCTTTAACACATCGAGGGTTAACAGCCAAGCAAAACTCAATATTTACTACCATGATTCTGCGATTTACAAAAACACCCCACATGTGGTTGTAAACTGCTGTACGGGCACACGGCAGCGCGCAGAAGGAAAGGAGCGGCGTATGGTTTTTGGAAGGCGGATTTTGCTGAACTGGTTTTAGGATGCCATGTCCCATTTGAAGCCCCCCAGATGCACCCTTACAGTAGACGCAATCAAAAAGTGACCCCGATTATGAAACTACGGGAAAAGGTGACAGTTTTATTGGTACTATTTTGAGGTACATATGATTTTGAATCACTCTATATTATGTTTTTTGTGAGGCAAGGTAACCAAAGAATGGATGTTTTGGCACTGTTTGTATTTTTAGTTTTTTACAATGTTCATCTGACAGGCTAGATCATGTGCTATTTTTATAGAACAGGTTGTTACGGATGCGATGATATCAAATATGTCTACTTTCTTTGTTTGTTTATTTCAGTTTTATATAATAAAGCATATTCTAAATGCCATTTTTTTTTTTCTGCTGATCGTCTTGTGCAGGAGCTCGTTTTTTGCAGGAAGAGATTACGTTTTTATTGGTACCATTTTTTGGGTACATATGATTTTTTTGATCATTCATTATTACACTTTTTGGTGCAAGGTGACCAAAAAATGTGTAATTTTGGCAAATTTTTTTTTTGTACGGCGTTCATCTGAGTGGTTATTTCATGTGATATTTTTATAGAGCAGGTTGTTACGGACGAGGAAATACCTAATATGTATACTTTTCTTATTTATTTAAGATTTACACAATAGCATTTTTGAAACAAAAAAATTATGTTTTAGGCCTTTCACACGGGCGAGAATTCCATGCGGGTGCAATGCGTGTGGTGAACGCATTGCACCCACACTGAATCCGGACCCATTCACTTCAATGGGGCTGTTCATCTGAGCTGTGATTATCACGCATCACTTGTGCGTTGCATGAAAATTGCAGCATGTTCTATAGTCTGCGTTTTTCACGCAACACAGGCCGCATAGAAATGAATGGGGATGTGTGAAAATCGCATAGCATCCGCAAGCAATGCAATGAGATTTTCACGCATGGTTGCTAGGAGATGATGTTAGTAAATTGATAAAAGTCAATTTACTGTATTATTTTCCCTTATAACATAGGGTCTCATTTTTTGAGGGATAAGGTGACGGTTTTATTAGTACTATTTTGAGGGGCCTTTTTATTCGCTTGGTGTTGCACTTTTTGTGATGGTAGGTGACAAAAAAATTCTTTTTTTGGCACAGTTTTTATTTTTATTTTTACGGTGTTTATCTGAAGGGTTAGGTCATGTGATATTTTTATAGAGCAGGTTGTTACGGATGCGTCAATACCTAATATGGATGCTTTTTTATTTATTTAAGTATTACTCAATAATAGCATTTTTTAAACAAAAAAATATTATTTTAGTGTCTCCATAGTCTGAGAGCCATAGCTTTTTTATTTTTTGGCCAATTATCTTAGGTAGGGTCTATTTTATTTATTTTTTACCCAATTATAAATGTGCGTATATGGGAAAATGTTAGATTTTATTTTTACTTTTTTCAATTTTTTTTACACTTTTGTTTTACACTTTTGTGACTCAGACCCACTTGGTTCTTGAAGATCCAGTGGGTCTGGTGGCTCTACAATACACTGAAATACACTGTTTAGTGAACTGCAGTGTATTTTCATTCACAGTAAGCCTGATCAGGTTTCTGCCTCTGGCAGGACCCTGTCAGGCTTACATACCATGGCAAGCCTGTGTCAAGTGTCCAGTTGCCATGGTAACCATCAGGACACTGCCACAGCAGAGCAGCAGCCCGATGGGAGGGGGGAAGGAGGGAGCACCCTCCCTCTGTTATGATCAATCCGGACGCTGCCACAGCAATGGTAGTGGCGGAGATAGTGTTATTTCCAGAAGTGCCACCACTCCATTCAAACTGGGAAGCACAGGCCCTTGATCTCGAGACTGGCAGCACCCCCGCCGGTCAGAAACTTATCCCCTATGCAGAGGTAGGGGGTAAAGTTGTCTTGATGGGACAACCCCTTTAAGACAGAATTACATTGTTGAAACCACATTATTGCTATCAGTAGGAATCTCTCTAATTCCTCCATGATGCAGTGATATTACACAATATACATATAATGTTCTTTTGTATCAATTTAACGGTTAGATACATACAAACATCTATCATATATTACAATATCAGTTGGTTTGTAAACAAGGTAAATGATGCATAAGGCCACCAAATACATCTGTCAAAAGGATGGATGTCAAATTTTATAATGTGTCGTATTGAGAGAATAAGTGTATAGTGATAGTTACATTCCTTCTGGCAATGGCTGAACTGTTTTCTTATGGAGTGCAATATTTCAGAAGCTATTTCAAAGTCCCTAATGTACTGTGGCGGCTAATGCTCATAACAATAGCTGGTCATGCCCCTCACTGCAGTAGATACTAGACATACGAGTATGGATCACATTCTGCCTGTGTACTACAAATATCCAAATCATGCAGAGGGAAAGATGTTGTATTGTTATGGTTCTTATCTCTAAAAATTGACAGCATAGGTATAACAACTTCCAACCTGGGGTCAAAACAAGTAATTTGTTCATGATACAGTTTAAAATCTCATCTTTATAGTAGCAACATGAAAGAAAAGAAGAGAAAACAACCAACAAATAGCTAGTGGTTTGACATCTCTTCTACATAGCTGTGTATTGCCTTGTAACCAGGTGGTCAAAAGTATAATAGGTACACAATAAATGAACACAGGAGGTGTCACCAGATTTCTCAATACACACTGCATACATTATTAAATGCATCGCTTAGACTATCTCTAGCATCTCAGGCAGAAAAACTTTCAAATAGGATTTTGCAGCCAATGTGTTGTGGATTTTCAGTCTCATCAGGTCTTAAACATCTATTTACTAATGTATGTTGTTTGTATTGTGAACTTTTACTTAACATTAGCATGTTCAATACAACGCCAATACAGTATGCTCCACAGTATTGGCATCAAGGACATCACTCTCTCTTTTTTTTTATTTTATTTTTTAAACCTCTCTGGCTGTTTCATTTGCCAGCTCGACTTCTTCTCCCCTTCCTCATGCCATTGTAGTTCCTAAGGGTTATCTTCTGTTTTCTTTGTACTATGTATTTTTGAAACTAAATATTTCTAAAACTGAATTTTAGTTTTTTCCTCCACATACTAACTTACCTCCTAAATGTTATACTTCTATCTCGGTGGGTGGCATGACCATAATTCCCAGGCAGTATGCTCTCTGTCTTGGGGTTGTGTATGACCTTCACCCCCCCCCCCTCATATTCAGTGCCTTGCACGCTCCAGCCATCTGCACCTTTATAACATCTCTAGAATCTGTCATTTTGGAGACAGCCAAAACTCTCATTTTTACCCTGATTTATTATCATCTATATTATTGCACTGATTGATCCCCCCTTCACTAAATTCTCCCCTCTCCAGTCCATACTGAATGCTGCAGCCAGAATCATCTGTCATTAAACCACTGCACCAATGCTTCACCCTGTGCCAGTTACTGCACTGGTTGCCCATTCATTATACAATACAATTTTAACTGTTCACTCTCACCCACAAAGCTCTCCACAGTGCTGCACCACCCTATATCCCCTTGCTCATCTCTATCTACCATGCTTCCCGTGTTATTTTCTCCATCAATGATCTCAGACATCCTCCATAATCAGAATTTCCTACTCCAGTCTACAAGACTTTACTCGTGCTTCACAAGTTCTCTGGATTGCACTACCTCAGACAATCAGATTGATGCCCTAAAACATATCTCTTTAGGGAGGCCCACAATATTCCCCCTCCATACAGCATTCAAATGTATAGGCTGCACCGACGTGAATTTGGTTAAGTCCAAAGTCTCACAAGACTTCGGTGAAGAGCTTTGGGCTTCGATTATACAACATTAAAACCATTTTAAAACAGCAACCTGAAGTCAGCTTCGGTACCGAGATATCAGTTGGTACAGAAGCCTACTTTGGATTGCTGTTTAAAAATGGGCTCTGTACAGCATTCAAACAAAGTTTTGATTGAAGCGACTTTGAATCATGGATCCAAAGCGCGCTTCGCTCAACACTGCCTAGAACCCGTACCCCTCATCCAAACATGCCTCTGATATGTCTTACACTTCAATACACTTAATATTTGTATTAACTGACCTTGGCTCATGCAGCCTTATCTGAACCTCCCTATGCAATATAAAATATTTCTGGATCATTGTACAATATAATATACTTATGCCTCATGTATCTTCCTATGTATCTCCTCCTAGATTATGTGAGTTCTCTTGTCTGAAATATTGACTTGTCAATCTGTAATGTTTTAAAAATAATGGTAGAAAACCAGCATCCAGAGGACGCACACGTAGACACAGGAAAAATAAACTCACATGTAGATGTTATCTGTGTTTGAAATTAAAATATGAAAAGCAACAATGCTCCTAAGTCAGTTACCGTACATAAAATATTCATCAAATAAAGGAAATAAATCTTATGAAGACTTTATGTCTCACAAGAAAAGTTACCAGGTTATACAGTATGTCTGCAATGCATCCTCATTTGCCTGCCAAAAGTCACATGGAGTGAAACAATTTTGAACTTGCTTAAAGAAAACGCTGTGTATTTGCATATACTTAAAAATGTATTATAACCACTGAGTTTTTCAATAAAATGTATCTGTATAGCACCAATAGCTGTTTGTTCTTTATGTATTCTCCCTTGCCGAGGAGGACACACATGCTCAGTTCCATTTTTCAGACATCACGAGCCAGATCTTCTCTGAAAATTACAGGGATAGAGTTAAAGAAGAAAGGATACACCCCATATGCTGTGATAGGGAGAGAACTGCAACAGAAAGTGCACAACCCCTTAGCTGTGAAAGGGAGAGAGCAGCAGTGAGAGGCATGGTCTGATAGGCCAAATGTCAGTGTTTAACTGACATGTACAATACACTGCATTAGATATCTATTGCAGTGTATGATATCAGCTAGTAAACCATTGTATGACCCCTAGTAGTAGGATTTTAAAAAAAAAGTAAAAAAAAAGAAAATAATTTAAAAAAAAAACTGTTTCCCTTACCTACTCAATTAATATTTTATCCATAACAACCTGAACTATAAAGCAATCGCATTACTTATTCTATACATTGAACACTATAAAAAATAAAACAATAATAGAGCAATAGAATATCTGTTTTTGTCATATCACCTCCCATAAAATGGTGTAAAAGAGATAAAAAAGTCAGATGTACAACAAAATATATTTTATTTCTTTTGCACCTCCTATAAAATGGCATAAAAGAGATAAAGTCAAATGTACCCCAAAATAGTACCTATAAAAACTACAGCTCATACCACAAAAAAACAAGCCCTCACACAGCGAAGTCAACATAAAAATAAATAAAAATTATGGGTCTTCAATATAGCAATGCAAAAAAAGTATATATATATATTTAATAAAGAAGCGATTATATCAACACGCAGAATAAAGTTATATCATATATACCGTATGGTGAACCCCATAAAAAAATAAAAATTAAAAACTGTAACAGAAGTACTATTTTTGTCTACCTCATCTCCCAATAAATGAGATAAAAAGTGATCAAAAGGTCATATGTACCTCAATATGGTACCAATAAAAACTAAAGTGCATCCCACAAAAAGTAATACTCCACACAGCTGTCTTAAAAATGTTATGGAAGTTAGTGTATCGTGATGCAAAATACGAATAATTTTATGATGCAAAAGTAGTAAAACATTAAAAAAATATATATAAATTTGGCATAAAAAAATGCATCAACCTGCAGAATATAATTATCTTATTTATATCTCCCAGTGGAGTCCATAAAAGATAAAAAAAACAAAAGAACACTGACAGAATTGTAATTTTTGCCCACTTCAAATTTTGCATCATGGAACAGGAGGTGGAGGAATATATTTTTTTTTTATATATTTACATATTTATTTATTTTTGCATTGGTGAGGGATTTTTAACTGCCTGAGGACACAACAGGAAAACAAATACTGAGGGTTCTACTGGAGGCATTATGAACACTGGGGGCACTTTAAAGGGGCATTATAAATACCGGGGGAACTATTGGGGACATTATGAATACTGAGGGCACTACAGGGGGGCATTACAAATACTGGGGACATTATAAATACTGGGGACCCCTTATAGTAGTACTGCCCCCCTTGTGTCCACCTTACAGTAGTGAGGCCTTGTAGTGTTAATAAAATAAAAATAATACTGCCCTTGTACTATTCCCCAATGAACTAAGCAGCAGGTGCAATGCAGTAACCTCATCATGTCTCCTTAGCTGAGCAGGAGAGTGCACAAGCTGGAGGGTGACCCACGGCCTATGTGCTCTCTTAGACCAGCAGAGATGATGACGTCACTGCATTGTGCCTAAATCTGGGGAGAGCAAGGCCGGGGAATGAGGGCCAGGCTGCAATGGATGACAGACATAGCATCCAGACTCAGGCCCAAATTTCAGGCGCGAACCTGGCTGCTGTGTTTGTGATCCATTAAGGTACAGGCCTCAGTTGCCATTACACATTCAGTAATGATTAGTGTATAGGTGTGTGTATGGGCCTGATGGCTTAAGCTCCCATGCCACTGGGGGCCTTTAGTTCTGCCCCTGCCCATAACTATTTACACTTCCTGTCCAAAATAAAGTCACCACCTGGATTTAACTAAGCAAATAGGTATGAGCCTCCTATTGGAGAATTACTGCATGGGCGATTATCTTTCAGCAGGCAACAAGTTATCTAACCCCAACTGCTGCAATGAATTGCTTCTCATTTCTTAAACAACCATGTCGAAAGACATATCTCGTGGTCATGGAAAAGATGTTAGTCTGTTTGAGAAGGGTCAAATCATTGGCATGCATCAAGCAGAAAAAAACATCTAAGGAGATTGCAGAAACTACTAAACTTGGGTTAAGAACTGTCCAACGCATTATTAAAAACTGGAATGATAGTGGGTACCCATTGTATTCGAGGAAGAAATGTGGCGGGAAAAAAATCCTGAATAATCATGATCGGCAATCACTTAAACGTTTGGTGAAATCAAATCGAAGAAAAACAACAGTAGAACTCAGGGCTATGTTTAATAGTAAAGGTAAGAACATTTCCACACGCACAATGCGAAGGGAACTCAAGGGATTGGGACTGAACAGCTGTGTAGCCGTAAGAAAACCCCTAATCAGTGAGGCAAACCAGAAAAAAGGCTTCAATTTGCTAGGCAGCATAAAGATTGGATCCATCCAAAACGAGATGAAAGTAGCAAAATCAGCGGCACTCACCAGTTGCAGTATGTCTTTATTTCTTTATTGCTTTACAAAACATCCAGACATCACAGGGCTGGGGCGGACAAGCCTTCACAGAAAGAGAGGCAGCAATGGCCGTTTCGCACAGACGTGCTTCCTCCGGCTTCCTGTATGACGCAGATAGGTGTGCTAGCCTTTTTAAAGGGTGTGTGTTAACCCTGAGAGTCATGGCAAAAAGTATACCAAAACACCACCTGTGTGCATACTCAAAACAAATCACAGCAATCAAGATACATTAAAAGAACTGAGTGTTTGCCTCAAACAAATGCACTAAGGTCGTTGCGCTCATTCAGACCTAAAGGACCCATTGCATCCGTACAAATGATCCATCGTGCTTCTGTTTGTAGCAGGAGGCGATGTCTATCACCCCCCTGTGTCATTAATGGAACCACTTCACATCGGCCTAATTGTCTTACCTATATAAAATGCACTGCATTTACACTTCACTACACTACATACAGTTGCAAGAAAAAGTATGTGAACCCTTTGGAATGATATGGATTTCTGCACAAATTGGTCATAAAATGTGATCTGATATTCATCTAAGTCACAATAATAGACAATCACAGTCTGCTTAAACTAATAACACACAAATAATCAAATGTTACCATGTTTTTATTAAACACACCATGTAAACATTCACAGTGCAGGTGGAAAAAGTATGTGAACCCTTGGATTTAATAACTGTTTAAACCTCCTTTGGCAGCAATAACTTCAACCAAACGTTTCCTGTTGTTGCAGATCAGCCGTGCACAACGGTCAGGAGTAATTCTTGACCATTCCTCTTTACAGAACTGTTTCAGTTCAGCAATATTCTTTGAATGTCTGGTGTGAATCGCTTTCTTGAGGTCATGCCACAGCATCTCAATCGGGTTGAGGTCAGGACTCTGACTGGGCCACTCCAGGAGGCGTATTTTTTTCTGTTTAAGCCATTCTGTTGTTGATTTACTTCTATGCTTTGGGTCATTGTCCTGTTGCAACACTCATCTTCTGTTGAGCTTCAGCTGGTGGACAGATGGCCTTAAGTTCTCCTGCAAAATGTCTTGATAAACTTGGGAATTCATTTTTCCTTCGATGATAGCAATCCGTCCAGGCCCTGACGCAGCAAAGCTGCCCCAAACCATGATGCCCTCACCACAATACTTCACAGTTAGGATGAGGTTTTGATGTTGGTGTGCTGTGCCTCTTTTTCTCCACACATAGTGTTGTGTGTTTCTTTAAAACAACTCAACTTTGGTTTCATCTGTCTGCAGAATATTTTGCCAGTACTGCTGTGGAACATCCAGACGCTCTTGTGCAAACTGTAAACGTGCAGCAATGTTTTTTATTGGACAGCAGTGGCTTCCTCTGTGGCGTCCTCCCATGAAATCCATTCTTGTTTAGTGTTTTACGTATCGTAGATTCGCTAACAGGGATGTTAGCATATGCCAGAGACTTTTGTAAGTCTTTAGCTGACACTCTAGGATTCTTCTTCACATCATTGAGCAGTCTGCGCTGTGCTCTTGCAGTCATCTTTACAGGGCGCCCACTCCTAGGGAGAGTAGCAGCATAATTTTATAACCCTTTCCAGCTTTATGCAAGTCAACAAATTCTTAATTGTAGGTCTTCTGAGAGCTCTTTTGTGTGAGGCATCATTCACATCAGGCAATGTTTCCTGTGAAAAGCAAACCCAGAACTGGTGTGTGTTCTTTATAGGGCAGGGCAGCTGTAACAAGCACCTCCAATCTCATCTCATTGATTGGACTCCAGTTGGCTGACACCTCACTCCAATTAGCTCTTGGAGATGTCATTAGTCTAGGGGTTCACATACTTTTTCCACCTGCACTGTGAATGTTTACATGGTTTGTTCAATAAAAACATGGTAGCATTTATTTATTTGTGTGTTATTAGTTTAAGCAGACTGTGATTGTCTATTGTTGTGACTTAGATGAATATCAGATCACATTTTATGACCAATTTGTGCAGAAATCCATATAATTCCAAAGGGTTCGCATACTTTTTCTTGCAACTGTATGTAGCCCTACATGTGCAGAATTGTCTCATTCTGTGGGATATACCTCCTATGCATAGGATCTTGTCCCGGAGGATATATCCACAGAAGGAGCAATTGTCGCAACGGTGATTGCCTGCAGGTTTTTTACCACCTAACCATTGTTCTGGGTTCTGTTCACACTTAATGCGGCTACTAACTAACTGATCCCTCAGAGTGTGGGTTTTTCGGAAAGCAATGAGAGGTTTTTTATCTGTAAATTTTTACAGACTACTCTCATTCTTTAATAGATCACAATTATCATAGATGATTTTTTTGATTTCATCAGCCATAAGGCTGTATTTGAACACAAAAACAAAGCGATCCTCTTTCTCTGTTTACTTACTTTGATGCAATAATTCATATTGTGTGTGTCCATCCGCCCTATCAATTGCTTCATCCAGCATTCTCAAAGGATAACCCCTGTTCACTAACCTATTTTGCAATTTAGTGGCCTGTCTTAAATAGCCTTCCCTCCTGTTGTTAATACGTCTTAGACATGTAAATTGTCCATATGGTGTGGCCTCTTTTACGCTATGTGGATGAAAGCTCTCATGGTGTTGAAGGGAGTTCGAGGCAGTGGGTTTTCGAAAAACCCTCTGTAACTATTTTACCATCACGTATAATGACACGAACATCAAGAAAGTCTAGCACCTCACCTCCAAAATGTAAGGTGAAGCGCATGTTCATGTCATTCTCGCAATTTAAATAGGAAACCGACTCCTCACATTGAGCCCCTGTTCCCTTCCACACCATGAAGACATCATCCATGTAGCGCAGAAACGTCTGTATGTATATAAAAAAGTTTTTTAAAATATATTAAATACATATCTACTCTCAAGGTTATTAAGATATATGTTAGCGAAGGTACACAACACTGGTGTCCCCATCGCCGTACCCTGTACCTGTCGATACCATTGCTGTGCAAACCTGAAAGTATCGTTACCCAATACAAAAAGTAGCGCCTCCTCCACAAATTGGACATGGATCTCATCCTTATCAGTCAAGTTTAGCCTATCCACGACCGCCTCCACTCCCGCATGCTGGGGAATGTGAGTATACAAACTTTCTTCGTCTAATGACACCAGGTTCCAATCACTCTGCCACTTGAAATCCTCCAGTGCCAGGAGAAAATCCTTGGTATCTTTTAGATAAGTAACTGACTTTTTCAGAGCCGGTCTCAATAGCCAATCAAGGTATTTCGACAAAGGTTCTTTCACCGACCCGATCCCCGCCACAATGGGGCGACCAGGGGGTCGAGCATAAATATTGGACTCTGGAGCAATGGAAGAAGGTCATGTGTAGGGATGAGCGAACTCGAACTGTATAGTTCGGGTTCGTACCGAATTTTGGGGTGTCCGTGACACGGACCCAAACCCGGACATTTTCGTAAAAGTCCGGGTTCGGGTTCGGTGTTTGTCGCTTTCTTGGCGCTTTTGTGACGCTTTCTTGGCGCTTTTTGAAAGGCTGCAAAGCAGCCAATCAACAAGCGTCATACTACTTGCCCCAAGAGGCCATCACAGCCATGCCTACTATTGGCATGGCTGTGATTGGCCAGAGCACCATGTGACCCAGCCTCTATTTAAGCTGGAGTCACATAGCGCCGCCCGTCACTCTGCTCTGATTAGCGTAGGGAGAGGTTGCAGCTGCGACAGTAGGGCGAGATTAGGCTGATTAACTCCTCCAAAAGACTCCATCCAGTGATCGATCTGCAGCTGTGGATCATTGAGCTGCTGATACTCAATTGCTCACTGTTTTTAGGCTGCCCAGACCGTTTGTCAGTCACATTTTTCTGAGGTGATCGGCGGCCATTTTGTGTCTTGTGGTGCGCCAGCACAAGCTGCGACCAAGTGCATTTAACCCTCAATGGTGTGGTTGTTTTTTGGCTAAAGCCTACATCAGGGTGAAGCTGTCACACCAAGTGCATTTAACCAGCAATAGTCTGTTTATTTTTTGGCAATATACTACATCAGAAGTAAGCTGCGCCTGTCACCAAGTGCATTTAACCCTCAATGGTGTGGTTGTTTTTTGGCTAAAGCCTACATCAGGGTGAAGCTGTCACACCAAGTGCATTTAACCAGCAATAGTCTGTTTATTTTTTGGCCATATAGTACATCAGGGGCAAGCTGCGCCCGTCACCAAGTGCATTTAACCCTCAGTAGTGTGGTTGGTCAAGCTATCACACCAAGTGCATTTAACCAGCAATAGTCTGTTCATTTTTTGGCCATATACTAAATCAGGGGCAAGCTGCGCCCGTCACCAAGTGCATTTAACCAGCAATAGTCTGTTCATTTTTTGGCCATATACTACATCAGGGGCAAGCTGCGCCCGTCACCAAGTGCATTTAACCCTCAGTAGTGTGGTTGGTCAAGCTGTGACACCAAGTGCATTTAACCAGCAATAGTCTGTTCATTTTTTGGCCATATACTACATCAGGGGCAAGCTGCGCCCGTCACCAAGTGCATTTAACCCTCAGTAGTGTGGTTGGTCAAGCTATCACACCAAGTGCATTTAACCAGCAATAGTCTGTTCATTTTTTGGCCATATACTAAATCAGGGGCAAGCTGCGCCCGTCACCAAGTGCATTTAACCAGCAATAGTCTGTTCATTTTTTGGCCATATACTACATCAGGGGCAAGCTGCGCCCGTCACCAAGTGCATTTAACCCTCAGTAGTGTGGTTGGTCAAGCTGTGACACCAAGTGCATTTAACCAGCAATAGTCTGTTCATTTTTTGGCCATATACTACATCAGGGGCAAGCTGCGCCCGTCACCAAGTGCATTTAACCAGCAATAGTGTGGTTATTTTTTGGCCATATCCCAGTCTAATTCTGTCACTAAATCCATACCGGTCACCCAGCGCCTAAATACTAGGCCTCAAATTTATATCCCGCTAAATCTGTCGTTACCGCTGTACTGTTGTGGCTGGGCAAGTTATTTAGTGTCCGTCAAAGCACATTTTTTGTTCAGGGTTGAAATACAATTCCCAATTTAGCAATTTCATAATTTAGTGGTTTCTGCTATATCAGAGCTATTTGAAATCTATCCCTAAAAGGGTATATAATATTCAAGGTGCACATAGGGTCATTCAGAATAACTTCACACACACGCTACTGTGCATTTCCAAGTCCAATTCTGTTAGTAAATCCATACCGGTCACCCAGCGCCTAAATACTAGGCCTCAAATTTATATCCCGCTAAATCTCTCGTTACCGCTGTCCTGTTGTGGCTGGGAAAGTTATTTAGTGTCTGTCAAAGCACATTTTTTGTTCTGGGTTGAAATACAATTCCCAATTTAGCAATTTCATAATTTTGTGGTTTCTGCTATATCAGAGCTATTTGAAATCTATCCCTAAAAGGGTATATAATATTCAAGGTGCACATAGGGTCATTCAGAATAACTTCACACACACGCTACTGTGCATTTCCAAGTCCAATTCTGTTAGTAAATCCATACCGGTCACCCAGCGCCTAAATACTAGGCCTCAAATTTATATCCCGCTAAATCTCTCGTTACCGCTGTCCTGTTGTGGCTGGGAAAGTTATTTAGTGTCCGTCAAAGCACATTTTTTGTTCTGGGTTGAAATACAATTCCCAATTTAGCAATTTCATAATTTAGTGGTTCCTGCTATATCAGAGCTATTTGAAATCTATCCCTAAAAGGGTATATAATATTCAAGGTGCACATAGGGTCATTCAGAATAACTTCACACACACGCTACTGTGCATTTCCAAGTCCAATTCTGTTAGTAAATCCATACCGGTCACCCAGCGCCTAAATACTAGGCCTCAAATTTATATCCCGCTAAATCTCTCGTTACCGCAATGTGTTAGCAGGAGGCAACATTTCACTAACATGGTGGAACAGTACATGTGCACACCCCTCCACGTACTGACTGATGGTTCGGCCCCATTCAACTTCTGGGTCTCTAAATTGTCCACGTGGCCAGAGCTAGCCTTTTATGCCTTGGAGGTGCTGGCCTGCCCGGCGGCCAGCGTTTTGTCTGAACGTGTATTCAGCACGGCAGGGGGCATCATTACAGACAAACGCAGCCGCCTGTCTACAGCCAATGTGGACAAGCTGACGTTCATAAAAATGAACCAGGCATGGATCCCACAGGATCTGTCCGTTCCTTGTCCAGATTAGACATTAACTACCTCCCCTTAACCATATATTATTGGACTCCAGGGCACTTCCTCATTCAATCCTATTTTTATTTTCATTTTACCATTATATTGCGAGGCTACCCAAAGTTGAATGAACCTCTCCTCTGTCTGGGTGCCGGGGCCTAAATATATGCCAATGGACTGTTCCAATGTTGGGTGACGTGAAGCCTGATTCTCTGCTATGACATGCAGAATGATTCTCTGCTGACATGAAGCCAGATCCTCTGTTACGGGACCTCTCTCCTCTGCCTGGGTGCTGGGCCTAAATTTATGAAAATGGACTCTTACAGTGGTGGGTGACGTGAAGCCTGATTCTCTGCTATGATATGAAAACTGATTCTCTGCTGACATGAAGCCAGATTGTCTGTTACGGGACCTCTCTCCTCTGCCTGGGTGCTTGGCCTAAATATATGCCAATGGACTGTTGCAGTGGTGGGTGACGTGAAGCCTCATTCTCTGCTATGACATGCAGACTAATTCTCTGCTGACATGAAGCCAGATTGTCTGTTACGGGACCTCTCTCCTCTGCCTGGGTGCTTGGCCTAAACTTATGAAAATGGACTGTTGCAGTGGTGGGTGACGTGAAGCCTGATTCTCTGCTATGACATGCAGACTGATTCTCTACTGACATGAAGCCAGATTGTCTGTTACGGGACCTCTCTCCTCTGCCTGTGTGCTGGGCCTAAATATATGCCAATGGACTGTTGCAGTGGTGGCTGACGTGAAGCCTCATTCTCTGCTATGACATGCAGACTGATTCTCTGCTGACATGAAGACAGATTGTCTGTTACGGGACCTCTCTCCTCTGCCTGGGTGCTGGGCCTAAATATATGCCAATGGACTGTTGCAGTGGTGGCTGACGTGAAGCCTCATTCTCTGCTATGACATGCAGACTAATTCTCTGCTGACATGAAGCCAGATTGTCTGTTACGGGACCTCTCTCCTCTGCCTGGGTGCTGGGCCTAAATATATGCCAATGGACTGTTGCAGTGGTGGCTGACGTGAAGCCTCATTCTCTGCTATGACATGCAGACTAATTCTCTGCTGACATGAAGCCAGATTGTCTGTTACGGGACCTCTCTCCTCTGCCTGTGTGCTGGGCCTAAATATATGCCAATGGACTGTTGCAGTGGTGGCTGACGTGAAGCCTCATTCTCTGCTATGACATGCAGACTGATTCTCTGCTGACATGAAGCCAGATTGTCTGTTACGGGACCTCTCTCCTCTGCCTGGGTGCTGGGCCTAAATATATGCCAATGGACTGTTGCAGTGGTGGGTGACGTGAAGCCTCATTCTCTGCTATGACATGCAGACTAATTCTCTGCTGACATGAAGCCAGATTGTCTGTTACGGGACCTCTCTCCTCTGCCTGGGTGCTGGGCCTAAACTTATGAAAATGGACTGTTGCAGTGGTGGGTGACGTGAAGCCTGATTCTCTGCTATGACATGCAGACTGATTCTCTACTGACGTGAAGCCAGATTGTCTGTTACGGGACCTTTCTCCTCTGCCTGTGTGCTGGGCCTAAATATATGCCAATGGACTGTTGCAGTGGTGGCTGACGTGAAGCCTCATTCTCTGCTATGACATGCAGACTAATTCTCTGCTGACATGAAGCCAGATTGTCTGTTACGGGACCTCTCTCCTCTGCCTGTGTGCTGGTCCTAAATATATGCCAATGGACTGTTGCAGTGGTGGCTGACGTGAAGCCTGATTCTCTGCTATGACATGCAGACTGATTCTCTACTGACATGAAGCCAGATTGTCTGTTACGGGACCTCTCTCCTCTGCCTGTGTGCTGGGCCTAAATATATGCCAATGGACTGTTGCAGTGGTGGCTGACGTGAAGCCTCATTCTCTGCTATGACATGCAGACTGATTCTCTGCTGACATGAAGACAGATTGTCTGTTACGGGACCTCTCTCCTCTGCCTGGGTGCTGGGCCTAAATATATGCCAATGGACTGTTGCAGTGGTGGCTGACGTGAAGCCTCATTCTCTGCTATGACATGCAGACTAATTCTCTGCTGACATGAAGCCAGATTGTCTGTTACGGGACCTCTCTCCTCTGCCTGTGTGCTGGGCCTAAATATATGCCAATGGACTGTTGCAGTGGTGGCTGACGTGAAGCCTCATTCTCTGCTATGACATGCAGACTGATTCTCTGCTGACATGAAGCCAGATTGTCTGTTACGGGTCCTCTCTCCTCTGCCTGGGTGCTGGGCCTAAATATATGCCAATGGACTGTTGCAGTGGTGGGTGACGTGAAGCCTCATTCTCTGCTATGACATGCAGACTAATTCTCTGCTGACATGAAGCCAGATTGTCTGTTACAGGACCTCTCTCCTCTGCCTGTGTGCTGGGCCTAAACTTATGAAAATGGACTGTTGCAGTGGTGGGTGACGTGAAGCCTGATTCTCTGCTATGACATGCAGACTGATTCTCTACTGACGTGAAGCCAGATTGTCTGTTACGGGACCTCTCTCCTCTGCCTGTGTGCTGGGCCTAAATATATGCCAATGGACTGTTGCAGTGGTGGCTGACGTGAAGCCTCATTCTCTGCTATGACATGCAGACTAATTCTCTGCTGACATGAAGCCAGATTGTCTGTTACGGGACCTCTCTCCTCTGCCTGTGTGCTGGGCCTAAATATATGCCAATGGACTGTTGCAGTGGTGGCTGACGTGAAGCCTGATTCTCTGCTATGACATGCAGACTGATTCTCTGCTGACATGAAGCCAGATTGTCTGTTACGGGACCTCTCTCCTCTGCCTGTGTGCTGGGCCTAAATATATGCCAATGGACTGTTGCAGTGGTGGCTGACGTGAAGCCTCATTCTCTGCTATGACATGCAGACTAATTCTCTGCTGACATGAAGCCAGATCCTCTGTTACGGGACCTCTCTCCTCTGCCTGGGTGCTGGGCCTAAATTTATGAAAATGGACTCTTACAGTGGTGGGTGACGTGAAGCCTGATTCTCTGCTATGACATGAAGACTGATTCTCTGCTGACATGAAGCCAGATTGTCTGTTACGGGACCTCTCTCCTCTGCCTGGGTGCTGGGCCTAAATATATGCCAATGGACTGTTGCAGTGGTGGGTGACGTGAAGCCTCATTCTCTGCTATGACATGCAGACTAATTCTCTGCTGACATGAAGCCAGATTCTCTGTTACGGGACCTCTCTCCTCTGCCTGGGTTCCGGGGCCTAAATATCTGAGAATGGACTGTTCCAGTGGTGGGTGACGGGAAGCCAGATTCTCTGCTATGGGACCTCTCTCCAATTGATTTTGGTTAATTTTTATTTATTTAATTTTTATTTTAATTCATTTCCCTATCCACATTTGTTTGCAGGGGATTTACCTACATGTTGCTGCCTTTTGCAGCCCTCTAGCCCTTTCCTGGGCTGTTTTACAGCCTTTTTAGTGCCGAAAAGTTCGGGTCCCCATTGACTTCAATGGGGTTCGGGTTCGGGACGAAGTTCGGATCGGGTTCGGATCCCGAACCCGAACATTTTCGGGAAGTTCGGCCGAACTTCTCGAACCCGAACATCCAGGTGTTCGCTCAACTCTAGTCATGTGGTCTGATGAGTCCAGATTTACCCTATTCCAGAGTGATGGGCGCATTAAGGTAAGAAGAGAGGCATACTCCAAGATGACAATGCCAGGATTCATCGGGCTCAAATTGTGAAAGAGTGGTTCAGGGAGCATGATACATCATTTTCACGCATGGATTGGCCACCACAGAGTCCAGACCTTAACCCCATTGAGAATCTTTGGGATGTGCCAGAGAAGGCTTTGCACAGCAGTCAGACTCTACCATCATCAATGCAAGATCTTGGTGAAAAATTAATTCAACACTCAATGGAAATAAATCTTGTGACATTGTAGAAGCTTATTAAAACAATGCCACAGCGAATGCATTCCGTAATCAAAGCTACAGGCGGTCTAACAAATTATTAGAGTGTGTGACCTTTTTTTTTTATTTGAGGCAGGCAGTGTATGTAAACCGCAGATGTGTATGGAAAATACTGTAAAGCCACAAATTAAGTCCCTGCGGGTCTTTTATACGTAATTGTAGTAGTAGGAGTCATGTTTTGCTGTATGGTGCGCCAATTAGCACTGTAGTATGGGGTTCTCTGGTAACTGATGGAATACACCAGAGTTGTTCACTTGCATTCATAGAGAATCCAACACAAAACACCTATGCATGTTTCAGTATGACATTAGAGACATAATATACCTAAGGACGTGAGAGTGAACAGATTTCTTAAAAGTATTGCCGTTTATAAAATTCTACAATATTTTCTTAGAGACTTGGAGCTATATGTACAGTAGTAAATAGCTCCAAGCTATAATTTAAATGGAAACTCATATAATAGTTACATAAATGCCTACAAAAAGACACTAGAGTATAAATGGCTTAAATATAAAAACATCTTTATTAAATGATTAAATTAAAGATAAACATAACTTGATAATAACAAAGATAAAAACTACAGCAGAAAAAGTACGGTTCCCTTGAGGGACGGTATGGCACTACAATAGTGTTCTATAAATATTGTAACAAGGGAAGTCCATAATATAAAGTCAACAATAGACAAATCCCGTATATAATACATAGACACTTACTATCTATTAGTAAAGTGCAAGGGCCGGGACAAAAAAGTCAAACAGGTATCTAATTCAAAAGGAGAGGGGCTCCCACCCAGATAGCACAATACAACTAATAAACCACAAATGGCATAGGCTACATACCCATCAGGTTATGAAGACCCTCAGGAGAACTGCACACCTCAACGCATGCTTCGGTAAAGCCTTCCTCTGGGGGCGCCGCTTTCCTTGAAAGTGTGTATATTTAAATACATAGCTCACCAATCAAAAGATTGTATCTGAATCTGAATGAAAATTGCCTACTAATGTGTAGTGGCGGCATGAGACGCGTATATACCTCCCCCAGCATGATGTGCTGCCTGCGAAAAAACCGGAAGCACGTCATGGTCACAGTACTAAGATACAGGTTCACATCAGCGAGTGGAGATCAGCGCGTATCAAGTGTCCCATCAGTGTAGCAAGAGTGGTCATTATATATCAATGTGATAACAAAAGGATATATATATATATATATATATATATATAACACAGTCATCACAATAATATATTTTTACATATGTGCATTACAACGGAAAGTATACAGTGTGGGCCATTTATATGGATACACCTTAATAAAATGGGAATGGTTGATGATATTAACTTCCTGTTTGTGGCACATTAGTATATGTAAGGGGGGAAACTTTTCAAGATGGGTGGTGACCATGGTGGCCATTTTGAATTTGGCCATTTTGAATCCAACTTTTGTTTTTTCAATAGGAAGAGGGTCATGTGACACATCAAACTTATTGGGAATTTCACAAGAAAAACAATGGTGTGCTTGGTTTTAACACAACTTTATTCTTTCATGAGTTATTTACAAGTTTCTAACCACTTATAAAATGTGTTCAATGTGCTGCCCATTGTGTTGGATTGTCAATGCAACCCTCTTCTCCCACTCTTCACACACTGATAGCAACACCGCAGGAGAAATGCTAGCACAGGCTTCCAGTATCCGTAGTTTCAGGTACTGCACATCTCGTATCTATTCACAGCATATGCTGTTGACAGATTACTATGAGGCGCTAGAGAAAATCCAGCGGTCATGGTCTATATCGGAACCAATGACAAAGTTAGAGGCAGGTGGAGCGTCCTTAAAAATGAAGCTTAGGGCAAGGATCTCAAAGGTAGTATTTTCCAAAATACTACTGGTACCACAAGCCACACAAAAAAGGCAGCGGGAGATTAGGGAGGTTAACAAGTGGCTCAAGAACTGGTGTAGGAATGAGGGGTTTGGGTTACTGGAGAACTGGGCCAACATCACTTTCAGCTACAGGCTCTATCGTAGAGAAAGGCTGCACCTCAATGGGGAAGGGGCAGCTGTGTTGGGGGAGAAGATGGCTAGAAGGTTGGAGGAGTGTTTAAACTAGGGACTGGGGGATGGTAATTATGCTATAGGATGGGAAGATAGTGCAGATAGAGACCTGGGGCAAGATAATGGGGCTGGGGGAGGAATGGAACGAGGGACTAGAACAGTTTAGAAGGAATTTGTAGGGTAAAAAATATACATAAACCTCTTAAATATATGTATACTAATGCCAGAAGCCTGACTAATAAAACTGGGGAGCTGGAATTAGTGATGTGTGAGGAAGACTATAACATAGTGGGAATAACTGAGACATGGCTGGATTATAGCTATGAATGGGCAGTTAATGTACAGGGTTACAGTCTGTTTAGAATCGATCACCAAAACCAGAGAGGGGGAGGGGTCTGCCTTTATGTAAAGTCCTGTCTAAAGCCTACAGTCTGAGAAGATATAAATAAAGGACATGAACACGTGGAGTCAGTGTGGGTAGAAATACATGGAGGCAAAAACAATAATAAATTATTAATAGGAGTTTATGATAAACCATCTAATATACCAGAGTCCACATACAATCTAATACTAAACAAGATAGAAGAGGCGGCAAATCATAATAAGGTGGTTATTATGGGGGACTTCAACTACCCAGATATAGACTAGGAAACTGAAACTTGTATATCTCATAAAGGAAACAGGTTCTTGGCAACAACCAAAGACAATTATCTTTCCCAACTGGTTCGAGACCCGACTAGAGGGACGGCCATACTGGACTTAGTATTAACCAATAGACCTGACAAAACAACAAATGTAAAGGTTGGGGGACGCCTGGGAAATAGTGACCATAAAGTAATAACCTTCCAATTATCATTCAAAAGACTGTTTCTTCAGATAGGAACAAAAATACCAAACTTCAAAAAAGCTAAATTGAGCTAACTAAGAGAGGCCATAGGCCTAACTAACAAGGACAAAGTCCTCAAAAATAGAAATACAGCCACAAAATGGGATATTTTTAAAAGCATTCTAAATCTAATTGTGAGAGGTACATACCTTATGGGAATAAAAGGTTAAGGAACAAGAAGAAACCAATGTGGATAAATATAACAATAAATATAGTAATAAATGAAAAAAAAAAGCATTTAAATCACTAAAACAGAAGGGTAGCGAGGAAACATTGAAAAACTATAAGGAAAAATAATAGAATATGTAAAAAACAAATAGAAGCAGCCAAACTAGAGACCGAGAGATTAATTGCCAAAGAGAGTAAAACTAACTCTAAAATGTTCTTCAATTATATAAATGGTCCCTGGGCAGGCTCGCAGTGAAAAGGAGAACGGCACAAGGATTCTCTGGGGCACACTCTGGTGTAAGGGACACTGGCCAGATGGTGGTTTGAGGTGCCCTTGGTGGTCTGTATTAATGTTCCAGTGGCAAGGTCCCTTGTAGTCCTGACACCAGTACCTTTTGTATGGAGGTACAACCATTTACTATAGTGTTAATAGAGGAACTTGAGTCTGAGGCAAGCAAGATGAAACTCAAGGTGGAACTTTACTGAAGATGACTTCTATTAACAATACATCCAATGCATTAAACAGTCTCTTGATACAGTCCGGCATTAAGCACAATCTCCCATACATATGGGGAAAGGGAAATGCAAATCCTCAATGAAGTACAGGCTCTTGTAATACATAAGAAAGCTAGTGCTCAGACTAGGCTGGTAATAATAAGAGAGTCTTACACTGGTAACAACTCCGGCCTGATCCTAATCCTTGAATAAAGGTGCTTTTCTCAATCCTGGAACTTCTATTCCAATGTTGTTCTGACAGTTGGCCTGACTGTCCTCAGGATTTGAACTGGAGGTGTGGATGCTTCTTGCTATCTCCTACACCTACGACAAAGGTGCCTAATAAGTCCTCAGGTAATGACTATCTTGCTAATCCTTTGTCTTGCATAAAAACGTGATATATCCTTAAATACTCGGCTGCATGCAGTTTAGATATTGGTCACCCTGGAAGAGCGATCTATAGGAGTGGATTGCTCACCTCTAGGTAGAATAATTGCAGGATTTAACCCCGAACTGTGAAGCCGACAGGGACAGAGCAGAGAGGCTAGGAATATGCCTCCCTCCAGATATTCAGCTACATGGCTATTGCTTTCTTGTAGGCTCATGAAAGATCTTTATTGAACTGAACTCTCACTTGGATTGACCTGAGCTCATCTGGTCTGGTTTGGATTGACCTCAACCAGCCAACAACACTCTGCCTAACTTAAATCTGAGCTAAGCTATTTATACTCACTGACACTGTTCCATCTTGTGAAGAAACAAGAGCAGTGCACCCTGACTAGGCCTGTGTAAAGCATATTTCCATATGGAATCACATTGTGACATGGAGAATATGACAGGAGATAAAATACAAAATACAGGCATCTCACATGACATCAATACATAATTAAGATACGTTTGCGGGGCCCACAGTCACTTGAGTAGGACACTGCACTACTGACATCCTCCATTGTATGCATTTTTTGCTGTGGATTGCCGCTAGCAATGGATCACATGCGGATGAATTGCTCCCCCAGTTATAAACACGCTACAGTGTTTGGGTTTTTTGAGCATTTCCTCCCATTTTGGCCACTTTATTTTAGTGATTTTTCTTGATATGTTTAGAATGTGCCATTGCGTACTGCTGGTAACATTCTAGTGCACCTGGTAGCCTGTGCCACATGGCCTGTTATAGGTGGGGCTTGCAGCCCTATTCCTTCTCCCACTGCATGAATGAGTTCACTATGGAGGTATGTGGGAGCTTGGCTGTAAGTTGTATCTTAGCACCTCTCAGACCGTGTTCACACTCCATAGGTAGTTTAGTGGTAGGACCCATGCCACACTGAGATACCTTGATGGTGGTGCAAAAGGGCTCCGATGTGTTCCTAAATGGAATACATTGGCTAAAGTCTCAGTTTTTAACATCAGATGGATGGATTAGCCAGTATTGACAGTTGCATACCATTGTGGTGCACCTTTTGCAGCGATTTATGATGATATGTTTTGACCAAATGGTCCCTAAGATTTCTTGATCTCCTGGCTACAATAGCTGGATGGGGGGGGGAGGGGTGTCAAACATTTAGCCAAAATGGGGTCTGCCCTTAAAATAGGCCAGAATCTTTCCAACAGGGAGCACATATTTTCCCACTGTGTATGATAATTAGTAATATATCTCACCGTGTCTTTTAAGTCCTTCTTTAGTCTTGGATGGACCAGAGTCGCATGTGATATTTTCTTGGCTCCCTTGTATGCCGTATTTATAGATCTCTTGCTGTATCCTCTTTCAAGAAAGCGTTGTTTCATGATATCAGCCTGATGCTCGAAGTCTTCATCACTGGAGCAAATCCGTCTAATTCTAATGAATTGGCCTGTTGGGATCCATCTGATTGTCTGTTGAGGATGGGATGATGAGGCATGAAGTATTGCATTTACAGAGGTCTCCTTATGATACACATCATATATACACGTTATATAGGACCGCTCTGCTTTTCAATTTTCAGGAAAGATTCCTCATATGTTTAGGTCATAGGCGTATTGCAGACCCAGGGAAAAGAACATCAATCTTCACATGAGACACTGTCTCTCTGGGTAAGTCGCTCTGTGAAGTATCAGAAGGTCGCATAGATAGTAAAGCACCATCGACAGAATCACATATAAAGGGTTTTATTTATGCTCACAAACGTAAGGTTAAAAGCATATCATCAATAAAATCACCCTCATATTCCTGCCCAACTCGGGTTTCACTCATGCTTCGTCAGGGGCGAATACTCCGCCTTCTTTAGGGGCTCTCTTTTTATATCTTCAAATGCATGTTCCCACCTCCCCCCCATTCAGTATCCATATAAAACAATTCTCAAAAAATATCAATAGTAAACAGACACTTCATATTTACAAATTCACACTCGATGCGCATACTTTGTCAAAGTTCTAAAAACTAAAAAGTTAATTGTTTTCCCGTTCATAAAGCTACAAACTCCCATTTATCACTACTCAGGTCACATGGTGCACTCAGACCAGTAGAAAATTACACTTCTTTCATTCATAAGAGAAGAATATCCCTCTCTCTCGTATTCACTCATAGAGATCTGTTCACATGATATACTGCATAAACCAGGAACCGCACCCTCCTCACATACAAGCTAATCCTTTCAACGTTAAATACCACACCCAATTAGTGTTGATCAAGCACCATAGTGCTCGGGGGCTCGGGCCGAACACATCGGGATGCTCGGATGCTCTACCGAGCACCCGGGCACAATGGAAGTCAATGGGAGAACCCTAGTATTAAACCAGGCACTCCCTGCTCTGAAGAGGGGAGGGTGCCTGGTAGAGATGGCCTTGCGGTTCACCCGGCGGTTCTAACATAGAAAGTATATTATAGTGCATTTGTATTTTGCAGCAGTTGTGTGTGGTTCTGCTGTGAAACTGCAGCTATACAGAGAGACAAATGCTATTGGAACAACTAATTGCAACTGGTGTGCTATACCAGTTGCCCCCCAAAAAATCTGATTGAGGCAGGGGTGTGATATACCTATAATATAATTTCTATATAGTGCATTTGTACTGTGCAGAATTTGTGTGCGGTTCTGCTGAGATACAGTAGCTATGCAGTTGCCACCCTAAAAAAATGATACAACAGTTGCCACCCTAAAAAATCTGAGTTATACCTTTGGACATAGCACCCGCTGTACATTTTTGTGAATTGGTGCTGCCATTTTTTATTTTAATTTTAGAATATAAATTTTATATAGTGCATTTGCATTGTGCAGCATTTGTGTGCGGTTCTGCTGAGATACCGCAGCTATACAGAGGGACAAATGCCACTGGAATAACTAATTGCAACTGGTGTGATATACCAGTTGTCCCCAAAAAAACTGATTAAGAGGTTCTATATACCTGCTTCCACAAATACTGCTCTTCTCTCTGGACCTTTGCACGGGATCATTTTGAAAATGACAGGGAGAGGAATAGGCAGGCCGTTCCGCAGGGGTGGTAGGGATCGGGCAGGTGCACCATGTCAGAGCCTAAGTGGAAAGCTGGAGAAGGTGTGTGTGATTACGTCAAAGGAAGCACCAGAGTTGGTTGAGTGGCTCACTCAACCTTTCACTTCTGTACCCTCCTCATCCTCTGTATCAGCACCCTCCTCACTCTCTGCTCTGTGCACCCCCAAAGACACCACCACCGCCACCACCACCACATCTCACCTGCTCGAGTCAGATGAATTATTTTCCCATCCATTCCCAGACCTTACCGATGTGCAGCCATTCTTGGCATCGGATGAGGAAGAGGAGGTAGCAACGGCCACCACCCAGCGGTGTGACGACAGTACCCAGATCAGCCCAAGGTGGTCCCCCCTGTTGCCGCCTACTCCTAGATCTCTAATGTCAGTGGTGGTGAAGGTGACGATGAGGACATGTCGATGGATGTAACGTGGGTGCCCACAAGAGAGGAAGAGGAGGGGAGTTCAGAGGGAGAGACAGAGCAGCAGATAGGGAGGAGAAGCAGGCAGAACTCGCAGTGCACAGGAGGCAAAAAGCAGACTGCAAATGTATCTGGAGTGAGCCATCCACCAAGCACGGTCACATCTTGCGCTCCCAAGACGCCGGCACATGGCTCCGCAATGTGGTCTTTTTTTAATGTGTCAGCTGCTGACAATAGTGTTGTCATCTACAGCCTGTGCTGTCAACGCATAGGTCGCAGTGAGCCCAACACTCACCCAGGGATGACCACCTTGACAAGGCACCTGGCCTTCCATCACCAAGCCCAATGGGAGCAATGCAGTCAGAACCCACAAAGCCACACTCCTGGCGCTCCATGTCCTGCCTCTTCTCCTTCTCCTCCCATTTTTCCTCCACTCAACCTTCCACCGTGCCATCGTCGCGTTCATCTGTCACAAGGCAGGCTTCCGTGGCTCAAATGTTAGAGCGGAAAATAATGATGACGACGGATAATCCTCTTGCCCAACGGCTGACTGCTGGTTTGTCGAAACTGCTAGCCCGCAAACTACTGCCATATAAATTGGTGGACTCAGAGGCCTTTAGAAATTTGTGGCCATTGGCACACCGCAATGGGAGGTCCCCACAAGGAAATATTTCTCCCAGAAGAGCATCCCAGAGCTGTATGGCCATGTTCAGCAGCAAGTGAATGTATCTTTGGCACACAGAGTCGGTGGCAAGATACATCTGACCATAGACACGTGGTCTATCAAACACGGGCAGGGAAGGTACATAACTTTTACTGCCCACTGGGTGAATCTTCTGACAGCTGTCAAGCATGCAACCTGTGGCACAACTCATAAATCATAACAAAGGTAAAGATCAAGAAATTCCTATATGGAGGAATCTGCATGGGATTATGAATTATACCAATAGTGGATTTGCCTCATTTTGTTGGTAAAAAAAAAAGTGTTATAGATGGGTAGAACTGGTCTAAGTTACAAGGTAGGATGAGGTAACATGGGATTTGTTAGAAAGGTGCCCTATAAGGTATTGTGACTGGGTAATGGACGTTTAGGGAAACCAAACACCAGTTCAGAAATTAGTTAAAGGGTTATTGGATGGTGTGATGTTGGGTATATCATTTTTTGTGGCTGCCAGCGTTAGACTGTCTGCTAAGCTGCATTTTGAAGATCTGCTGCCAACCCGCCCTCCCTCCCTGTTGATTTAGTTGTCACGGTAACTTTATAATTAGAAGGAGGCTTAACGTCTCCCCTTTAACAGTGACTTTGACGGTGACCGCCCCTTTAACAGTGACTTTCATGTTGACTGCCCCTTTAACTGTGAACTCCACAGCGCCCATCAGTTGGCAGTTAGGATTTAATTTAAAGGCTGGCAGGCTTGTATTGGATAATACAGGTCCTTTTTGGGGAATATCTTGGGAACGGTACGTCGTAGAGAGCCGAGACCCCACAAGATTTCTTTCCAGTTAGCAAGGGTTGTGTATACCAAATTTCTGGTGGTGATGATGGTGACCACAACTCTTCCTCTTCACGCTCATCTATGGCCTGATCCAGCACTCTTTGCAGGGCACGCTCCAGGAAGAAAACAAATGGGATGATGTCGCTGATGGTGCCTTCGGTGCGATTGACTAGGTTTGTCACCTCCTCAAAGGGACGCATGAGCCTACAGGCATTGTGCATGAGCATCCAGTAACGTGGCAAAAAAATTCCCAGCTCCGCAGAGGCGGTCCTAGCACCCCGGTCATACAAATACTTGTTGACAGCTTTTTCTTGTTGGAGCAGGCGGTCGAACATTAGGAGTGTTGAATTCCAACGTGTCGGGCTGTCGCAAATCAAGCGCCACACTGGCATGTTGTTTCACTGGATGTCTGAAAAGTGCGCCATGGCCGTGTAGGAACGCCTAAAATGGCCACACACCTTCCTGGCCTGCTTGAGGACATCCTGTAAGCCTGGGTACTTATGCACAAAGCATTGTACGATCAGATTCAACACATGTGCCATGCACGGCACATGTGTCAACTTGCCCAAATTCAATGCCGCCAACAGATTTCTTCCATTGTCACACACCACTTTGCCGATCTCCAGTTGTAGCGGGGTCAGCCACTGATCCACCTGTGCATTCAGGGTGGACAGGAGTGATGGTTCGATGTGACTCTCTGCTTTCAGGCAAGTCAACCCCCAGACGGCGTGACACTGTTGTATCCGGGATGTGGAATAGCCCCTGGGGAGCTGGGGGGGTGCCGTTGATGTGGAGCATAACGCAGCAGCAGAAGAGGACTCAGCCCAGGAGGTTAGCGAAAAGGATGGAGTAGGAGGAGTAGAGGAGGTGGCAGCAGGCCTGTCTGCAATTTGTGGCGGTGTCACCAACTCCGCTGCAGAGCCAAGCATTCCATGCTTGGCAGCCGTCAGCAAGTTTACCCAATGCGCAGTGTACGTAATATACCTGCCCTGACCGTGCTTTGCAGACCAGGTATCAGTGGTCAGATGGACCCTTGCCCCAACACTGTGTGCCAGACATGCCATGACTTCCTTTTCCACAATAGAGTACAGGTTGGGTATTGCCTTTTGTTAAAAAAAAATTTGGCCAGGTACCTTCCCCTATGGTGTCCCAATAGCTACAAATTGTTTGAAGGCCTCAGACTCCACCAGCTTGTATGGTAAAAGCTGGCGGTCTAAGAGTTCCGACAAGCCAGCTGTCAGCCGCCGGGCAAGGGGGTGACTCTGTGACATTGGCTTCTTACGCTCAAACATGTCCTTGACAGACACCTGACTGTGGGCACATGAGCAGGAACTGCTCAAGGCGAGAGGTGGAGTGGCGGGTGGTTGAGAGGGGGCAAGGAGGACAGCAGTGGTTGACGTGGCTGAAGATGCTGGACCAGGAGGAGGATGGTGGCTTTGAGTTTGTGTGCTCTTGTACTCATGTGTTGATCCCATAGGTGTTTGTGATGTGAGATCATGTGCCTTCGCAAAGCAGTTGTACCTAGGTGGGTGTTGGACTTCCCATGACATGTTTCTTTTGGCACAGGTTGCAAATGGCATTGCTGTTATCAGAGGCACAAAAAAAAATGCCACACTGCTGAGCTTTGCAATGACGGCATTCTGGTGGTGGCAACAGCATGCATTGATTGGCGTGCTGTCTGGCTGCCCCCGGGTGCCGATACATGCTGTCTGACTGTGCCACTAGCTCCTTGCAACGACCTCCCCCTGCTTCCAACTCGTCTCCTCCTCCTCTCTGTCTCCCCATCTGAACTTTCCCCCTGTTCTTCTTCTCTTCGAGCGGGCACCCACGTGACATCCACGGACACATCGTCATCATCAACCGCTTCACTTGTATCTGACAACTCAGCAGCAGGTACAACAAGGAAGCAGCAGCGGGTACAACATCATCATCATCCCACCGTACGTCCATGTGTGTAATGCTGTCTGACTGAGACATATCCCTGTTTTCTACATCCTCTGGCAATAATGGTTGCGCATCACGCATTTCTTCCAACTGATGTGTAAATAACTCGTCTGACAGATCAAGTGAAGCGGCTGTGGTGCTAGTGTTGGTGGTGGCGGCGGGCGGGCGAGTGGTAACTTGAGAGGTGCCTGAAGCTGAGCTGGATGAGGATGGTGCGTCAAGGTTCCGAGAGGCAGCTGTAGAAGATTGAGTGTCCTGTGTAAGCCAGTCAACTATGTCCTCAGAATTTTTCAAGTTCAGGGTACGTGACCTCTGAACACTGGGCATTATTCTAGGTCCAAAGGAAATCACAACACCACGACCACGACGGCCCCTGCGGGGTGGCCTGCCTCTGCCTGTCATTTTTTTTTAGATTAGTGGTACTATGCGTGCAAGGTACTGTTCCACCCTATATGAGTGGTGGGCAGTGGGCACAGTACAGTCTGTGGGCCTGACACTCACTGGCAGGCAACTGTAATTATATTACAGAGGAAAAATTAAATGATTTTTTTAACAGCAAGGTGCTGTGCTCCCCTATATAAGTGGTGGACAGTGGGCACAGTACAGTCTGTGGGCCTGACACTCACTGGCAGGCAACTGCAATTATATTACAGAGGAAAAATTAAATGACTTTTTTATCTGCAAGGTACTGTGCCACCCTATATGAGTGTTGGGCAGTGGGCACAGTACAGTCTGTGGGCCTGACACTCACTGGCAGGCAACTGCAATTATATTACAGAGGAAAAATTTAATGACTTTTATCTGAAAGGTACTGTGCCACCCTACATGAGTGGTGTGCACACAGTACAGTCTGTGGGCCTGTGGCCTCTCACACACAGGCAGGCAACTGCAATATATATAAATAAAAATAAAAGCAGACTGATGTACCAGCCCTAAAATGGGCTTTTTGGGGTGCTGTCAGGATGGAGTGGACACAGAACACTGCCCTAGCTAACGATTTCCATATTAATTCAGCAGCAGCAGCACTCTCCCTGCTCTAACTTACACTGCAGCTTCAGAATGAACAAAGAGGGCTGCCGTTCTTGCTTTTTTAGAGTAGGTGGGAGGGTCTGGGAGGGAGGGTATGCTGATTGGCTGGAATGTGTCTGCTGACTGTGAGGTACAGGGTCAAAGTTTGCTCAATGATGACGTATAGGGGACTGACCGAACATCGCATATGTTCGCCCGACGCGGCGAACGTGAATAAGCGATGTTCGCCGGGAACTGTTCGCTGGCGAATAGTTCGTGACATCTCTATTCAGTTGTTCTTTTTCGGACCACTTTTGGTAGGTACTAACCACTATATATTAGAAACACCAGTCCTCCGGTCATCATAATTTTGCCCTTGGCATACTCACTCATATAATTACACTTTTCCATCTTTGAATATATATTTTTGAAGAACTGACTGCTTGCTTGCTAACTAACATTTGCTTCCCCTTTCAGTTGCCATTGTTATGACATAATCTATATTATTTTCAACAGCAGTGCAACAGAAATAGTGTAAAGGGGTGGTGAAAAAATAGTGTACAGTGCCACTGATTGCCTTAAAGCTTTCTACATGTGTATATATAAAGATGTATTAGTCATGTCAAGTTATAGCTTTAAAGGCTATGCATATCTTCAGGGGCTCTTTTTTATGATTGCATTTTACTCAGTTTGGGATAAAAAACCTTTTTTTCAATTTTTTCTTTGTAAAAAATATTCTGCCATTCAGGGTTAACTGTTTGTCCAGATGTGTGGAGCTTAGGCTACTTTCACACTCGCGTTTTGGCTTTCCGTTTGTGAGATCTGTTCAGGGCTCTCACGAGCGGTCCAAAACAGATCAGTTAGCATTCTAATGCATTCTGAATAGAAAAGGATCCGCTCAGAATGCATTAGTTTAGTCTCCATTCTGCTTTGGAGACGGACACCAAAACGCTGCTTGCAGCATTTTGGTGTCCGTCTGAATAAACTGAGCCAAACACTGACACAATCTGGCACAAAAGAAAACGGATCCGTCCCCCATTGACTTTCAATGGTGTTCAAGACGGATTAGTCTTGGCTATGTTAAAGACTCTTACTCCTTTTTTGCAGCCAGTGTCCGATATAACGCGAGACCCGTGATTACAGGCTTCACTGAGTCCTCGCACATGCGCTTTTCGCCCCTTGATTCTCGTGAGAACTCGGCCTTGTACTGTGACGTCATGCGCTTTACGTCTGATACGCGCATGCCCTGTTAACACATGAGGACATGGTCATATCAGGTGAGTGGGTATTTAAACTGGTGGCGGAAATCTATGCGCGCTGCTGGTAATCACATTGGCCACTATCGCCACAGCCATTGTGCTACTTGTTTTCTCCCCTGATGAACCTTCATATTGAAGTTGGGGAAACGCGTTGGGAGACCTTGAATAAGGGATTCATATTGGACATTCTGACCATCGTTTATTAGGCATTCCTACTTTGGCATACTCCAGGTAGGGACTCTGATTCTAGCGGCATCACTTATAAGTTGGATAGTTCTCCCACCCAGGGGTCCATCCCCTAGAGGGGGCGATTTAGATAAAATCATTTTACAGAAAGAAGCAGCATGGATACTTAAGTCTATGAGTCCCCTAGGTCTCAATTAATCTATATCTTATACTTGTTTTCTGTGACAACATTTACCCTGGTTTTGGCCTTCAATATAGATCTATTGTGTGTTTTTACTGTATACTTTTGGTCCATCTGGATTTATTTGATCTTCATGATCTAATTTCCACTTACATTCATCTATTTTGGTCAAGGATAATTTTCATGTATGAGGTATCATACTCTTGGTCTTTATTTGTTTGGACAATAATTTCCCATATATGTACTTCCTTTGACCTTATTCACAAAATTTAGGCCAATGATAATAATTGAGTTATCATATTTCTTGTTATTATATATCTATCCCGAACTGTCTAATGTTATCTTCGGACATTGTATGCGATGTCTGGTTGCCATGGTGCGGGGACGCAGGTATTAGGTTCGACCCGCATCTACTTACCACTTTTTTTCAGCCAGTGTCCGAGATAACGCGAGACCCGTGATTACAGGCCTCACTGAGTCCTTGCGCATGTGCTTTGCACCCCGGGATTCTCGTGAGAACTCGGGCTTGTACTGTGACGTCATGTGCTATACGTCTGATAGGTGCATGCGCTGTTACATGAGGACGCGATCATATCAGGTGAGTGGGTATTTAAACTTGTGGCTGTAATCTATTCGCGCTGCTGGTCATCACATTGGCCACAATCGCCACAGCCATTGTGCTACTTGTTTTCTCCCCTGATGAACCTTCATATTGAAGTTGGGGAAACGCGTCAGGAGACCATGAATAAGGGACTCATTGGACTTTCTGACCATCGTTTATTAGGCATTCCCACTTTGGGATACTCCAGGTAGGGACTCTAATTCTAGGGGAAACGCTTATAAGTAGGATATCTCTCCCACCCAGGGGTGCTGTCCTGCTTTAGGTAGGGAGAGTATAGGCTGTTAGGGATAGATATCTCATTCCTGCCTATTTGTGTTAATGTGCCGCAAGCTTCCTTCATCATATCCTTGCTGGGTCATCACGATTTATCACCATTTGACATCTATCAGGAATTGGTGACCGAATCATGGACGCAATATCCCCCATACTATCCCACCTAAGACCTACGGTGTCGTTAGTAACCGCATAGCGGTAACCCTTCAGTCCCTTTGCCTTCAATGATTTGAATTTCCAGTTGATTATCTGTACCTATATTCTTATTATCTACTTTGTATATTTGTTTATTTGGTGGTTCTTATTTTAACCTCTATATTAAAAGTGACGTTTTAAAGGTTACATTTACTAGTTTCAGTGATATATTTGTTTACCTACCCTACCTTATCTATATAACGTATAGAACGTATGCAGATGTCTATGTTATCTGAACGGATCCGTCCATCACGGATCCGCACAAAACGCAAGTGTGAAAGTATCCTTACTTTTACTTTCGCTGGTCATCTAATAAACCTTATCTCTAAATTACTAAAAGGTCTCAAACACTTATATAAGCCACATTCTTATCAGTAAGATAAGAATTGAACTATAACTCTTTAGCAGGTCAGAGATCAGTGCTAAGGAGCTGTTAGCTGAGCTGCCTGATGACAATCAGTAAAAATACATAGCCTTCTACTAGAGAATCTCAAGGCTGTACAGAGAAAGGGTCTAACATTTTTAATAAAGGCCAAGTGAAAAACATGATTTGTAGCTCAGAATAAGTACAATTCAGTAAAACTTAATGAAAAATAAAAAAAAAATCCCCAAAGGTGTCCATAGCCTTTAAGTACCTGATATTCTTACTAAGATATTGCATTAACTGCTTATGAATTGCAGCCATTTTTACTTAGCTCCTGCATTTTCACAGACTCAAAAATAGACAGTTGCCTAATGGTAATGGTCTGTTATGACATTTAAAAAAGATAAAGGGTATGGAGTTGATTCCAAGTGTTGAATTTGCATTGGTAGCTGTTCAAGAGAGCTCACATATTTGTTTGCCTACCCTACCTTATCTATATATGCAGTGACTTTGTTTCCAAGTTATGGCTAGTTTTCTGACTGGACCAGTTAACACTGATCAATGGTTTATTGAAGGTCTTTTCTGATAAAGATCTGGACCAGGGTTCTTCACATACAAGTAACCTTAAAACACTCTTTCAAGAATTATATATTGGCTACAATAATAACATTAAGTCTTGGTGGGAGATACAGTCACTGGAAAATTACATCAAAGCCAAAATTGACCCTAAGGGATTGAGAATTTCTCTTATTCCTGCATCTTGCTCCCAGACTCCTGAGTTACTTGATAGATGGCAACAAATCTTGACTGAGAGTTCAATCAATCTGATGACACTGCTTCTATATGGAGAAAAAGTGACTCTCTCTAAAACATCTAAGTCATTAAACTAATTGATTGAAACTACTCTAAAGTATAAAACTGATCCTGAATTCTCCAGGAGTGAATTACGTTTGCAGACTTCAGTTGAAAGATTTCAGTCATCTATCAAGGAACGCAAACACAAACAATTTAGGAGGGATCTATGTGATTTTAAAGAGAAAAGGGCTTATCCACAACTTACGGATAATAAGAAATCAACCTCAGATACTGAGGTTTCTTCCTCTGAACCCGATATTTCTGATACTAAATATCCGGTGACTAATAATAAATATAAGAATAAACGTGGTTGAGGAGGACGCCCTAGAGGTCAAGCAGGCAGATGGAATCCCCAAAACACAGCTGGATCAAGAAATCAGTATTCATCACAGTCCTATCAACAATCTGGTTCTTCGGGGGATTTTTTAGAAACAGGGGGGTCGACCCCTTATCATTTAAGGGACCCCCCCAGACAAAATAAATTCAATTCATACCCTGTTAGACCATGGGCAGATTATCAATCTAACAGATAGATCATTCAATAGTAAGGAAGTCAGCTTGCTTTGTAAGGGCATCTCCTTTGTTCCCACTACCAGATATAATTCATTTGGGTGGGTTAAGGATTTGAACCTGTTCTGTCGTAGACTCAGATGGCACAAATTCTTTGTTAACAGCGATCTCAAAGAGCTTAGAACTGGGGTTATCCGTTGAAGACCTCCCCGGAGCTAGATTACTTGCAGATTTATTAAAGGAGGGTGAACAAAGACAGGGGTTGGGTCCTTTTACTAGTTTGAGACCCCTAAGTACTAAAAATCCCCCTCACTAATAACATTGATTTATTTTTACAATTAGTCACTAGAGAGTTTGAGAGAATCGAGTCTACCCATTGTGAAGTTGAGTCTAAACTTACTAAATCTGAAATTCGAGCCTTGAGGACCCTGGAACGTGATGCTAATATCATCATTAAGCCATCAGATAAAGGAGGCAACCTCATCATCCTTAACCACTCACAATATCAGGAGATATGTAACAATATACTGAAAGATACATCTTCCTATATCCAACTTGAATGAGATCCCACTCTAGTATTTCAACTTGGACTGGAAAAGATCTTGGTCACAGCTTTGGATGCCCAACTTATATCTCATGAAGAAATGAAATATATGTTTAACAATAAACCTAAGATACCCACCTTTTACATATTACCTAAGATTCATAAGGGAGTTAATCCTTTAAAAGGGTGCCCTGTAGTGGCAGGAATTGACTCCCTTTCTCATAGAGTGGGTATCTATGTTAATAATGTTCTAAGAGATTTTGTTGTGGCCCTTCCGTCCTATATTATGGATACCATAAACCTGCTCAATAGATTGGAAGAATTGGTGGTCGAGAAGGATGTCTTTCTGGCGTCAATATACGTTGAGGGTTTGTATAGCAAATATCCCCCATGACAAATGATTGATAGCGGTGCAATATTTTCTGAAATCACGTGACTTACACTGTATACCACACAATGATTTTGTGGTTAATATCCTCAATTTTGTCTTGAGACACAATTATTTATTTTTTTACCACAAGTTCTTCCACCAGCTCAGGGACACTGCAATGGGTAGTGCCTGTGTGCCTACCTATGCAAATTTGTTCCTGGGCTGGTGGGAGGACACCATTGTCTTCGCAGATGATCAATGGTGGACACCCTATATCATTTTCTGGTCCCACTTTATAGATGACATTTTTGTCCTATGGAGTGGCCACAGAGAGGCCTTTTTGGAGTTCATGTTGGTCCTTAAAACCAATAATATTGGCATACATTTTACACATGAAATGCATGATGACCATATATCATTTCTTGATCTTGATATTAGGTTACAGGATGGTGTCATTCATACACAGACTTACAGAAAGCCTACTGCTACCAACAGCCTTCTTCTCTGGGAGAGCCATCCTTCAACCAGCCTTAGACGTGGTATACCGAAGGGACAATACCTTCGTATTAGAAGAAACTGTTCGGCCACAAGTTCTTCCACCAGCTCAGGGGCGTTACAACATGAGGACGTCGTCATATCAGGTGAGTGGGTATTTAAACTGGTGGTGGTAATCTATGCACGCTGCTGGTCATCACATTGGCCACTATCGCCACAGCTTTTGTGCTACTTGTTTTCTCCCCTGATGAACCTTCATATTGAAGTTGGGGATGAACCTTCATATTGAAGTTGGGAATGAACCTTCATATTGAAGTTGGGGAAACACGTCGGGAGACCATGAATAAGGGACTTATATTGGACTTTCTGACCATCATTTATTAGGCATTCCTACTATGGGATACTCCAGGTAGGGACTCTAATTCTAGGGAAAACGCTTATAAGTAGGATAGCTCTCCCACCCAGGGGTGCTGTCCTGCTTTAGGTAGGGAGAGTATAGGCTGTTAGGGATAGATATCCCATTCCTGCCTATTTGTGTTTGTGTGCCGCAAGCTTCCTTCATCATATCCTTGCTGGGTCATCACGATTTATCACCATTTGACGTCTATCAGGAATTGGTGACCGAATCATGGATGCAATATTCCCTTATACTATCCCACCTAAGATCTACGGTATCGTTAGTAACCGCATAGCGGTAACCCTTCAGTCCCTTTGCCTTCAATGATTTGAATTTCCAGATGGTTATCTGTACCTATATTCTGATTATCTACTTTGTTTGTATATTTGTTAATGTGGTGGGTCTTATTTTAACCTCTATATTAAAAGTGACGTTTTAAAGGGTACATTTACTAGCTTCAGTGATATATTTTTATTTACCTACCCTACCTTATCTATATATGCAGTGAATTTATATTAAAGATAATACAAATGGATCCGTTCTGAACGGATGCAGACGTTTAAATTATCTGAACGAATCCGTCCATGATGGATCCGCACAAAACACGAGTGTGAAAGTATCCTTACTTTTGCTTTCACTTTATGCTGGTCATCTACTAAACCTTATCTCTAAATTGCTAAAAGGTTATAAACACTTATGTAAGCCACATTCTTATCAGTAAGATAAGAATTGAACTATAATGAGTGTTTAGCAGGTCAGAGATCAGAGCTAAGGAGCTGTTAGCTGAGCTGCCTGATGACAATGAGTAAAAACACATAGCCTTCTACTAGAGAATCTCAAGGCTGTACAGAGAAAGGGTCTAACATTTTTAATAAAGGCCAAGTGAAAAACATGATTTGTAGCTCAGAATAAGTACAATTCAGTAAAACTTCATCAAATTAAAGAAAAATCCCCAAAACGTGTCCATAGCCTTTAAGTACCTGATATTCTTACTAAGATATTGCATTGATTGCTTAGGAATTGCAGCCATTTTTACTTAGCTCCTGCATTTTCAGAGACTCAAAAATAGACAGTTGCCTAATGGTAATGGTCTGTTATGACATTTTAAAAAGATAAAGGGTATGGAGTTGATTCCAAGTGTTGAATTTGCATTGGTAGCTGTTCAAGAGAGCTCATAATATGTGATCCAAACAGGTGTCAAAATGTTACTGTAAGTGTAAGTGAAAGCGCCAGGCTTAAAACAAATCAATCATAGAGATAGCAGAAACATTAGGAATGCCCTAAACATCAATTTGGTACATTCTTTAAAAGAAGGAAAGAATTTTGGACTTTTGTGGCGGTTTACATAGGCTATATTATGAAAATTGTGTCAGTCCAAATATTTTCATACCCAAATGTGTGTATTTGCATAAATATGTTGAACTGTACTGAAAAAAACTAAACTACAACAATACAACCACCTCAACAATTACAACATCCACATTTCTTACAGTGAAATGATTAAATTCTGTTGCCGACTGTTGAATTGCTGAACAGGGAAAAGTAGAAGAAAAATGAAGTGCAGATCATTTAAAGTTACTGTTATTTTGCCTCAGTGTCAGGATAGAGCAATAAATTTTACTCCCTCTTTCTCTACATAAATCAAATTAATTATGAATTTCCCAAAACATTCTAATTTCAGCGAATTCAAAGCATTTGCGATTTGTCCTGCATGAAATTCTCAAAATGCTGGCCACCATTTTATAGATCAGAGGACAGAGAAGAAGGTATCTGCCATTGTCATTTTTTCATTACTTATGCTTGTTTGGGATAGAAGAGCTTGAAAGGGGTTGGATACAGTCCTAGGAGACCCCAGAGTATCATACACAACTTTCAGGGCACTTGGGTACTTTTGGGTTATATATATATTTAGACAAAATCAAGTATGATGGCTTATTCGTCCTTATCATACTGAAATGAATTTTGGGAAATTCGCTCCTCTTCATCAACTTCCCCCCTTTGCTTTTTTAGGGTTTATATACAGTACAATATGTAACACACAGAAATGTTTTATCATTTAGTTGCCTGAAATGAAAAGTAATATGGCACCTCCTTGCTCATATTGGAGGTGAAGATAGAACATGTAGAAAAACTGTATGTGTGTTAACATCTTTGAACTGTTGATGATATGGCTAATTCTCCATTCAAAGGTTCTGTGGCAGCCGGGCAGCTAGATCTGCATTATAAAATTCCACCAGTTTAAATTTTAGGACAAGCTGATATAATTTTTAAATAAAACCCACTAAAGGACCTGTGACAAGTATGATGACGTCACCACGTGATCACGCTCAACGCAGGTCCTTTGGCGTGTTTTCTTCAATCAAGATGGAACAGTCTCTCTGCGATCAGGTGGATAAGGAGAGTATAATTTTTTTTTTTCAGGCACCATTTTAGGAAACAATTTACTATGTACAAGAGGCATTATTGTGGAAAAAAAAAATTCTCATATATTTTTTACATTTGAGCAAAAAATACAAGATGTTCCGAGGAAGTGGTCGGAAGCCAAAAGTGACACCTGTGCTGGCCAGGGAGATAGTTAGAGAGGTGAAAAAGAATCTAAGGATCACCACCAAGGCCATCCTGGTGAATCTGGGCTCTGCTGGTGGTAATGTCTCAAGGCAGACAATCCAATAGACACCGCGCAACGCAGACCAAAGAGGACGCCACTTCTCCAGCTAAGGCACACAAAAGCTTGCTTGGCCTTTGCAAAAGCTCCTCTAGACAAAGAAGAAGACTTCTGGTCTTCTGTGTTATGGTCAGATGAAACAAAAATTGAATTGTTTGGTCACAATGATGTTTCCTTCATTTGGAGTAAAAAAGGAGAAGCCTTCAACCCAAAGAACACCATCCCCACTGTCAAATATGGTGGTGGGAACCTAATGCTTTGGGGATGTTTTTCAGCCAATGGACCAGAGAACCTAATCACAGTAATTGGCACCATGAAAAAAGAGCAATACATGAGGATTCTCAATGACAATATCAGGCAGTCTGCAGAGAAACTTGGCCTTGGGCACCAGTGGACATTTCAGCATGACAATGACCCAAAACACACAGCAAAAGTGGTGAAGAAATGGTTAGCAGACAACAACATTAACGTTTTGGAGTGGCCCAGCCAGAGTCCAGACTTGAATCCAATTGAGAATCTGTGGAGGGAGCTAAAGATCAGGGTGATGGCAAGAAGACCCTCCAACCTGAATGGGCAAAAATACCTGTGGAGACATGCAAAAAGCTGGTCTGCAATTATAGGAAGCATTTGATTGCTGTTATAGCCAATAAAGGCTTTTCTATTGATTATTGAGAATGGTATGAATAATTTTGGACTGGACACTTTTTGCTCAAATGTAAATATAAGCTGAGAAATGTTTTTTTTCCCCCCCACAATAATGCCTCTTGCACATCATCTTATTATCTTTTGGGAGACACCTATGTCATTTCCCATCAAAAAATTACTTGCTGGTTGAATAAAAGTAACTTTAAGTCAAAATTTGCCAGCGGTATCAATAATTATGAATATGAATTATTATGGGCAGCACTGTATATGGTATAATATATGCTCCCTGAATGTACATGTGATCATGAGCATTTCCATCATTCTTATTTGGTAAGGCATGTACTCCTGGACTTGCAGCGACATAATAGTCTGTTATTGCACTGCTTGATCCATGACATTCCAAGTCACTGGAATTCCATCTTGAATATGCTAGAGTGTCTGTATGAGAAATGTAAAGCCATTTATTATTTCGTTATGCACCAGACCACCTTAGCAGAGAGCATATGTGGTTTAGAGGTCAGGCAGTGGCAGCTTATGAGAGACATGTATCACATACTCAAGCCCTTTCGAAAAGGCCACCAGATTTGTCAGTAGGGACAACTGCGGAATCAACAATTTCATCCTCCTGATATTTATCTGATCTTGCTGTCCTGTAGCTGTTGGGTACTCACATTGAAAAAGTCCCATGGAGGGAAAGGAGGAGGATGAGGAGCTAGTACTGGAGGCAGAGGAGGAGTCAGTGGTGGAGGAAGAGCAGGAGGCTGATGATGATGATTAGTGATGAGCGGATTAGGCAATATTCAAATTTGCAATATTTTGCAAATTTTTGGCCGAATATTCGCCATAAATTTGCAAATTCGAGAATTCGTGATCCAGTCATTATTTTCTTGATAGCAAAAATCGGCAATGTAATATATTCACTATAAAAATTTGCCATCAACACTAAGGGGTAGAAAACTTTCCTATTGGTTGCTAGGGATGTTGCTAAGTGCCGATAGCACTATATTCTAAATATTCGCAAATTTTCAAAGTGGCGATATTCGCGATTAAAATTTGCGATTCGAATATTCATGCTCAACACTAATGATGATGACGATACTGGCTATGATGACCAATCATCTAAGTGGAGGGTGGAACACTGGCTCCTTGGGTACACTGGCCAGAATGGCAAGCTCTATGCTTTCTTGCTTATGTAATGACAAGCGATTCCTTACCATCAAACAAACTGATGATAACTGGGTAGTAATGATTTTACAGTGACCTCACTATTAAAGCAAAACGGAGGATTGTATTGCTGTTTCCGAAAGGGGAGCCAAATTACTTTATTACCAGGATACACTATGTTTGCAGCTTGCTGCAGATTTCGATGGACAGACACCTGCCAACCACGTGTCTGACTAGAAGACCCCTCTCCACCCCCAGAAGAGTCACCCACCTCCCGCCATATCCGTCACCATGAGCAGCACAATCTGCAGCAGCAGAAGCCACAGCAGCAGTCAGATCAGTTTAAACAACATAGTGGAGAACTTTCATTTGCGTCATACGCTTGGCTGAGGCAAATTAGCAAATGGAAACATATTTCCTCAACACCTAGGTCCGTCCTACCTGGCTTTTCTCTGGTGTACACCATGTTCCCTGACCCAATGGACTTCTTGGTAGACAGACTAAAACAGTGGCCCAAACTGGCACAATATGTATCTGTTCTCTTCTGTCCAGCCTCCAATGTAATCTCATAGAGGGTTTTTAGAGCGGCAGGCGTCGTTGTGATACCCAAATGGACAGAGCTGTCCTCTTAAAGTATACAAACCTTCAGTTTTGTCAAATAAATGAGGCATGGATCCTGAGGATTTCCAAACTCCTTTGGCTGAAGCCAATGAATCTGCCGTTGCTTACTGTGTCCCATCATGTCACTGTAGCTGTTGGCCTGCCTACCATCATGTTCTGTACAGTATTGCTGCTGCTGCTACTGCTACCATCACTGTCACAACTGCTACTCCCTGTTGCTAATCCGTAAGTTCAAGCACCCTTTAATGGAGATGGCTACTTAAAAAAGGGACCCCTAGCTATTAGCTGGATTTGTAAGAGAGCACTGGCTCTTTAAGAAGTCAGATGTAAGTGCATGTGCTCCCTAAGAGGACAGAGTTTGAAGTATTAGGCAGAAGCATGGCGACAGCAGCATGGTGAGAAGTGTGGTGCCCGTGCCCACAGGGGAGAGCATGGCAGCAAACTTGGGCAGCTGTCCTAACATTATTCTGAATACAATTCCAAGCCAATTGAAGCATTTTTTGCAACTATTTGTATATTAATGATTTGGACACTAATCATAATTTTTGAAAAACTTGATGAATCATACACAATTTTTTTTTCAAGAAGTTCACTCATCTATAATTTGGGGGCATTGGGGAACACAGCAGGCACTATATTTGAGGTGGAAACAGGATGACACTGGGGGAACCAGGATGGGGAGTTTTGGTTGAGACGGTGGGGAGGATAATGGAAAAGTGAGGACTCTTAGATGTCTTTGTGGTAAATAGTGATTAGCAGCATAAGCAATATTTGAATTTGCAATATTTCCCAAATATTAGCCGCAAATTCATGTTTTCAAAAATTGTTAATGTAAGGTATGTATATTGCACACGCAATTTCATTACCTATAACATATAATAAGCAGACAACAGCTGTATGCCAAAAGCAGGTATGTACAAGCTAACAACCTATCCATGAGACAGGTACAGTCAGAATACCTTACAATGGCAGCCTTGTGCACGATGAGACATTCAAGACCAGCTCTCTGTCCACACAGACTTGAGAGCCAGTGAGTTGCTTAACTTTTGTTGGATGGTTGGGGGACCTATGCACCTAGATCATTATCATTTGGATGCCAGCTAACTCTTCTCTCACTGCTTAGGAAGGCTGGAAAAAAAAAATATTCTAATTGTCTTAACATTTATACAATGCTGTCTTGACACCTTTTTCTGGGAAGTCTTTATCACCTACTGACTCCAATTAGGATAATGGAATCAACTATTTTGACCCCATGCTGTACAGTCACTCAGAATTGAGAAAGCTCGTTGGAAGAACGAGTGAAACTTTTTCAAGAAATCTACAGTACGTCCAGTTGCCTTGATTTATTCTTTACAGATATACCTTTTTAAATTGTTTGGAAGTGCTGTTCTAACTTTGTTTCTTGCATTGCACATTTGGGAGAGTGGCTGTCCCTTTTTGGACCATGCACTCACACCATCTGCCCAGGGCTTTTAATCAGAGTATGATATAGCTGTATTCTACAGTACATTGACTTGAAATTTTGTAGGCCAGGAGAAGCAAATCTGATAGTGTAGGTCCTGTCTGTTAGAAGCCCCCTTGTCACTAGAAGATGGGCCCGATTTTGATAAAAAATGTGTGCAAAAAGCTTCTAATATTCATATAGCAAGTATAGCATTGATATTGATGCAATTTGCATTTATTCATGTTTCTAGTGTTGCATGTGTCTTTGCACATGGCGGTATGCCGCTACTTGTAGCCTTTGTTTGAAATATATATATATATATATATATATATATAGCAGGAAAAAATTCCACGGCACCTCCAAGGCGTAAAATAAATTCAGGCTTTATTCACCAGACACGCAACGTTTCGATCCGCTCCCGGGATCTTTCTCAAGCAGTGACTTGAGAAAGATTCCAGGGAGCGGATCGAAACGTTGCGTGTCTGGTGAATAAAGCCTGAATTTATTTTACGCCTTGGAGGTGCCGTGGAATTTTTTCCTGCTTATTATCTGAAGGGGGATCGCCTTCTCAGCCACTGGCACTCTGTCTACACTTGATATACAGCAGTGCTGCCCCAATCTTTTAATTTTTTTCTATATATATATATATATATTATTAATAAGGAATATTATTCCCTGTACTTGCTAAACAGATGTTATATTTGGATGTGTTGCAGACAAGCACTAAGGTCACATAAACAACCATGTGCTGCCAGACATCCATCTGTGTTGGAAAACTCTGTGTATGACTTCAAAGGTTACATTTCTTAAAAATAATCTATTTTAGTGATACAGAAATTGAAAAAGCAGTGGACCGAATTGACTTCATAGTTTTACTGCAAAAATGCATTTGCATAAGTTCTCAAGATTTTAACAATGATATAAAAGGTTCAGCTTTACAGATGTATATTTTTTCTAGTTAATTGAATTTTGACAGCTGCAAAAAACATAAGTGAGTCTAAAACTATATTCAATTTTATGCTCTCTCTCTGGACAATGAAGTTTCAGGTCTTACTATTAACATTTGGCATCACATCATTATAGAACTATATAACTGATGAATAATATGTGAATGAACCCGGGAAGTTATTCATTGCAAATAATCATTAGTCAAATTTACAACTGATGACTATGCAGAAATCAAGTGCAAAGTTATATTTTATGTTTTTTAAAGGTGTAGTTTGGCTGGTAATTTTTTTCTTAAAAAATAAGGGTCAGAATGGCTTAAAATGTAAAGGAAGTTATTTTCACCTCACCAATCTCCTACTGATCCTGGGTCCCCTTATTTATCTGCCTCTTAATAAATTAAGTGAGTCTCAGTCTATCTCAGGGAGAGAATACATTGCAGTTACCCTCTACCCACTAGCTCAGGGAATGGTGACAATTAGAAATGGAACCTATGGGGGTAAAATGCAGAATACAAGTCATATAATGTCAAGATATAGTGGCATTCCTCTTGTACAAACACAATGGCTTATTCTGAAACGTCACCTGAAACGGCAATTACGCTTTAAGATTGATAAGATACATTAGATGTAAATTTGTAGAAGAGAAAAAATACTAGTTCTTTTTTAGTGTAGTAGCTATTTATTTACTATTTTTATAAAGTTTGATTGGGTGCCACAATGGAGATAAACACTTCCTTTCTGCATTGTCTACATAGAAAATGTATCAGGGTATGCATGCTTTATAGCAGCTTCAATAAATAAGAGTTACCGGATAAAGAATTGCCAATAAATTATTGTAGTCTCCAGAAAGTGATGACTTACAGTCTCTAACAAACATCAGCAAGCTGCTTGCAGTGTCTTACAGTATCTCTCTCTGTATAGTGCACAAATGTGTCCACCCTTACTATAGCTCTTAAAGGGGTTCTCTGGGAATTATTTAAAATGGCTGCAAGCAAGCTGTCCTACAATGTAAGCAGGGCTGGTTGCCACCACTTTCAGAGCTGCCAAAGCAGGTGAGGGGATGAGGCCTCACTACAATGCTCAACAATAGATGGTAGTGGTGCAATCCTGCCTATGATATGTAATTATGGCTGTGCAGCCTGACAAGAAAACTCATCAGTTTATCCCAAGTACGACAACACCCCTGTGCTCAGAAACTTCTTTTGGAGCACACTGCAGGTTTAAGAAGAGAAAGAGAACCATTTGCTGCATTTGGAGATTTATACAGCCCTGACCAACAACTGCAGAGGCTATGAGGAGAAATAAAAAAACAAAACCCCAAGCAGTTACCCTATTTTAGAAACCACCCCTCGCCGAATTTATCGCACAGGTGTTTTGCAGAAATTAAGTATGAGAAGGCTCAATAGTATAAGAGCACCACGCACATTTTAGGCCCAGTGTGGTGGTTTATATTGCTTGTTCTGACAATTGTAGAGGCTTTGGGGTGAAATAGTAAATAGAACCTTGGAGAAGTGACCCCATTTTGGATACTCTGCCTGTCAATGTATTAAGGGTGGAGTTAGTATTTTGATAACACAGATATTGCTGAAATAAATATGCAGTGGCTTGTGCACAAAAGAAAATTGTTCCACAGATAGCATTTTAGCGCCCAATATGCTGTGCCCAGCTAGTGCCATCTGAGACTCACACCACACTTGAATTTATAGACAGATTCTACTGGGTACAGAAATGCCATAAATATGGATGTAAGCTTCTTTATGAGCACATGGTAGGGCTCAGAAGGGAAGGAGTACCATTTGGCTTTTAGAGCGCTACATCACATGTTTCTGGAATGGTTTTTGGGTGCTACATCACATTTGCAGAGAACCTGAGGTACACATACAGTGAGAGCACCAATAAATGACCCCATTTTGGAAACTACACCCCTCAAGTTATTTATCAAGGGATGGAGTGAGCATTTTGACACCATAGGTATTTTGCTGAAATGAATGAGCAGGAGACCATGCAAAATAGCATTTCAGTCCCTAATATGCTGTAAGCTGCTTGTGCCATCTGAAAAATATTACAAACTACACCGCATAAATTGTTAGGCAGGTTCTACTTGGTACGGAAATGCCATAAAAGTGGATGTAAACTTTGAGTATGCTGCAGGGTTCAGAAGAAAAAGACCACCTTTTGGCTTTTGCAGAACAGATTCTGGCTATGGTCTTGTGTGAGGTCATTTTTTTTTCAGGATTTGATGTTTTCATTGGTATTGTTTTGGGGTACATATGACTTTTTGATCGCTTGATATTATGATTCTTGGGAGGCAAGTTGTCCAATAAATGCCATAGCTTTTTTGTTTACCTGATGGTGTAGATCAGAGATGCTCAACCTGTGGCCCTCCAGCTGTTGTAAAACTACAACTCCCATCATGCCCTGCTGTAGGCTGATAGCTGTATGCTGTCCGGGAATGCTGGTAGTTGTAGTTTTGCAACAGCTGGAGGGCCGCAGGTTGAGCATCCCTGGTTTAGATCATGCAATATTTCTATAGAGCTAGTTGGTACAGACACCGCAATACCTAATGTTTATTTTTTATTTTATTTCTATTTTTATGAGTTTAAATGACTTGCTGAGGGGAAGGGGACTTTTTTTTACACTTTAAAGTTTTATTTATTTATTTATTATTACTTTTTATTTTAGTCTCAAACGACTTCAACTTTTGAGGGTCTGATGATTACTGGCTCAGTGCCTTACACACTATATCATACTGCATATAAATTGTCAATTTCACATTGACAGTTCACCTGCAAAACCAGAGCCTGGGGTTAGACCTCACAGGCTTCCATAGCTGGCAGACCTTACATGACAACCATTGGCACTCCAAAATCATATCACAGGGAGCAAATAGATTGAGAGAGGGAGCACTCTCCCTCTATAAACCCCTTAGATGCTGTGGTACGCATTGACCACAGCATCTAAGGGGTAATTTACGGGTATTTTAGTTTTCACCAATGCCAATGGTTATAGTAGGGGCCTGGCAGTCAGTAACAGTCCGGCCCCTGTACTAATTGAACGTCCACAGCTCCTGTGCCCAGTCCCAGCTGATCAATTTACAAATGGAAAGCTGCACCCACAACAAACACAACTACAATACAGATAACAATAAGACCAACAGACTACATATCCTAAGATGCACTCAAACAAAACCAATCGACTAGGATTTCAAGACTCTGGAAGCAATTGCACATAATATTCACTATACCCAGGAAAAAGGCACAGAAACTACAGGTATTTAAAGGCATAAAATCAAAACACCCTCCAGCAAACACCAGACTAAACAAACTGATAGAAGTAGATTTAGGTGTACGTCATTTGCATAGCAACTGCCTAAAACAAAGTTAATAAGAAGCAGGCAAGAAATCCCTGTGGCTCGTAATATGTCTTTATTGCATTAGCTTGATGTACCGTATGTTGTATGAAACTGATATGTTTTTTCCAAGTTTTTTTAATGCATAAAGTCGTTTTCACCTTCTTCAGGTTGAAAGTCTTATGCTCTGTGTGCATACTTAATTACTAAACATCTTTCATTACATTTTACTTGTGTAATTGCTGTTGTGGATAAGATACATTTACACACTAGCCATTTCCTCTTATCTTCTAGACTATTCCTGAGTACTAGTCACATACAGATTGAATATTCTTTTACTATAGATTTAGAAAACAGACATCTGATTAGTTTCTTTGGGAACATGGCCTTCCCTTTCTAGATTCTCTAAGCTACTTTATGTTGTGTTAAATTTATTATATTGGAGGCACTGTTATTGCCATGATAGGTTCAGAAATAAGATTAGATTTTTCATTTCATTTCAAATACCTAAAAAATAGAATTTAGCTATTTTATAATCATATAATCAATAAGCTCCTACGTTCCCCTTGTAGTTTCTCAGTCCGGAAATTTATCATTAAGTAGCATGTAAGGGAATCTGTATTAGAAAAATTGTGTTGCAACTGCTGCAAAGATATATTCAAATATATATATATATATTCAGTTGCAAGAAAAAGTATGTGAACCCTTTAGAATGATATGGATTTCTGCACAAATTGGTCATAAAATGTAATCTGATCTTCATCTAAGTCACACTAATAGACAATCACAGTCTGCCTAAACTATAAACACACAAATAAATAAAGGTTACCATGTTTTTATTGAACACACCATGTAAACATTAACAGTGCAGGTGGAAAAAGTATATGAAACCCTAGACTAATGACATCTCCAAGAGCTAATTAGAGTGAGATGTCAGCCAACTGGAGTCCAATCAATGAGATGAGATTGGAGGTGTTGGTTACAGCTGCCCTGCCCTATTAAAAACACACAACAGTTCTGGGTTTTCTTTTCACAAGAAGCATTGCCTGATGTGAATGATGCCTCACACAAAAAAGCTCTCAGAAGACCTACGATTAAGAATTGTAAGACTTGCATAAAGCTGGAAAGGGTTATAAAAGTATCTCCAAAAGCCTTGCTGTTCATCAGTCCACGGTAAGACAAATTGTCTATAAATGGAGAAAGTTCAGCACTGCTGCTACTCTCCCTAAGAGTGGCTGTCCTGTAAAGATGACTGCAAGAGCACAGCACAGACTGCTCAGTGAGGTTAAAAAGAATCATAGAGTGACAGCTGAAGACTTACAAAAGTCTCTGGCATATGCCAACACCCCTGTTAGCAAATCTACGATATGTAAAACACTAAACAAGAATGGATTTTATGGGAGGATACCACAGAGGAAGCCACTGCTGTCCAAAAAGTCAGAGTCCTGACCTCAACCCGATTGAGATGCTGTGGCATGACCTCAAGAAAGCGATTCACGCCAGACATCCCAAGAATATTGCTGAACTGAAACAGTTCTGTAAAGAGGAATGGTCAATAATTACTCCTGACCATTGTGCACGTCTGAGCTGCAACTACAGGAAATGTTTGGTTGAAGTTATTGCTTCCAAAGGAGGTTCAACCAGTTATTAAATCCAAGGGTTCACATACTTTTTCCACCTGCACTGTGAATGTTTATATTGTGTGTTCAATAAAAACATGGTAACATTTAATTTTTTGTGTGTTATTAGTTTAAGCAGATTGTCTATTGTTGTGACTTAGATGAAGATCAGATGACATTTTATGGCCAATTTGTGCAGAAATCCATATCATTCCAAAGGGTTCACATACTTTTTCTTGCAACTGTATATATATATATATATATATATATGTATATATATAATTAGCAAAAGGTCTAGCAGGCACTCATATATGGAATATTGCTGAGGCGCTGAGGTATATGCTAAAATATACTATTTATTGTGGATAAAACATAAATTGATGATATACAATAAAATGCATAAATCTAGTTTAGCATATAGGTAAAAGCTGTGCTAAATTGTGCCGATTGGGCGCCCGATATGAAAAAAAATTCCCCCCCCAAAAAAAAAAAAATATATATAATAATAATAATGTATCAAAATATATAAAAATATAGGAGAGGTCTCCGAAAGTATCTCGCTGGTGTTAGGCAGTCCTGTGGTTAATGGGTGGTAGCAATAAAGAAGGTTCCAATTAGTAATGTACCACAATAGGCAGATAAACATAAATAAATGTTGACGGCGTTGTAGCTGTACTGTAAGAAACAGGCTTTAATGGCGTAATACCTGTACTATAAGTAATCAGTATTCATAGTCCACCTAACCTTGTAGGATGAGAACCATACTGAACTCTGGTAAAGAAAAATGTTGTAATGGTTCTTTTACAATGTCTCGAGAACTTCAATATTGTGGCATTGTTTCCAAGCCGTATGGTATATGTATCAAACTTGTATCTTATTTGTAGTACAACTTGTCGTCAATAGATACAGGTTTGATTGTGGAGGGAACAGAGCTCCAAGGCCTCGGTGCGGCGTCCCGCACTGTCACTAGCCTGGAGTATATTTACCCTACCGGTATGGGCTAAAGCAAGCAGACCGTCTCTGAGGCAGCTGTAATCTCCGGTATGAAGGAATGCGTAATAGTTCAATCTTTGTGTATAGGTCTTAAGACTTTAATTGAAGCATTTCTAGTGTCCTCCACATTCTCATACTCATTTCAGGACAGTACACGGTCCCTTCTCACTGATGAAGGGACCGTGTACTGTCCTGAAATGCGTATGAGGACGTGGATGACACTGGAAATTCTTCAATTTAATCTTAAAGGGGTTATCCGAGTTATTTTTTTGTTCTTTCTATGTTCCTAACTAAGCAAATGTAACAGCTTTCCAATTCACTCACTTTATCTCCGGTGCCTGGTTTCTCCGATTTCACTGAGGGTCACATGACCTGTGATGTCAGCTTCTCTCCCTGCTCTGATAAAGGTCGTGTACAAGCCTGTAAACGAGACGTCACTGTGCTGGCCACTCCCCCCTTCACTGCCGTCTACTCTCTGCTAGGATTCTTAACTCCTTCGGCTGCACAGCTCTGCAGCAGTGACAATTCTGGGCACAGGATCTGAAGGACTAGAGAGAGCATTGCACAAGAAGGTAGGGGGTGTGTATTAGCAGTGTCATTATACAGCTGGGATTTGTAGTCCTACACATACAACATGCTGCAGAGTCTCCCAGCAGGCAGACATGTCACTCAGGGCAGCACTTGTATTCACTCCCTTAGCAGTGCAGGGGAAGGGGCAGAGATTGTTTTTATTGCATGTAAAGAAAGGGCCAGAAAAGAACCAGGGAAATATATATATATTTTTGCATAAAACTTGCTTAGCTCAGTTATATATCAGATTTTCAGTGCTATATTATTTTCATAACTCGGACAACCCCTTTAAGACCTATACACAAAGATTGAACTATTGCGCATTCATTCCTACAAGCGCTCCTACAAGCGACCCGATTTAAACAACAGCCGGCTAATCTGAGTCCGATCACGTGACTCCTGACTCAAACCACGTCTTACTGACCTAGTCACATGAGACACCAGGTATTCACATGAGACACCAAGAGACGGAGATTACAGCTGCCTCAGAGATGGTCTGCTTGCTTCAGCCCATACCAGTAGGGTAAGTGTACTCCAGGCTAGTGACAGTGCGGGACGCCGCACCGAGGCCTTGGATCTCCGTTCCCTCCACAATCAAACCTGTATCTATCGATGACAAGTTTGATACATATAGCCTACAAATAAGATACAAGTTTGATACATATACCATACGGCTTGGAAACAATGCCACAATATTGAAGTTCTCGAGACATTGTAAAAGAACCATTACAACATTTCTCTTTACCAGCGTTCACTATGGTTCTCATCCTACAAAGTTAGGTGGACTATGAATACTGATTAAAGCCTGTTACTTGTAGTACAGGTATTACGCCATTAAAGCCTGTTACTTAAAGTACAGCTACAACGCCGTCAACATTTATTTATCTGCCTATTGTGGTACATTACTAATTGGAACCTTCTTTATTGCTACTACGCATTAACCACAGGACTGCCTGACACCAGTGAGATACTTTGAGAGACGACTCCTATATTTTTATACATTATTTTTTTTATTTTTTTGTTTTTATTTTTGTATTTTTATTTTTTATTTTCATATTGGGCACCTAATTGGCACAATTTAACACAGCTTTTACCTACTGTATATGCTAAACTAGATTTATGCATTTTATTGTATATCATCAATTTATGTTTTATCCACAATAAATAGTACATTTTAACATATACCTCAGCGCCTCAGCAATATTCCATATAGAGAGTGCCTGCTAGAACTTTTGCTAATTTCTACATACACTATTGTTTGCACTCAGTTTATATATATATATATATATATATATATATATATATATATATAAATTGGTGTTCAAGCATGGACATTAACTTTATATTTTCTTAAGAAAATGCCAGGGAACCTATTAAATTAACAAAAATGTATAAAGTTAGGCACTACAGCTCTTTTCCTCCACGCTGCTTGAGTCATGATGTAATGTTTTGGCTGCAGAGATAATTCCATAAACTACATACGACTGTTGAAGCCAGTAGCTGGCCTCATGGCCTCAGCACTATATAAAACAAGACTGCTGAGGCCAGTTATCGGCTGCTATGTGGTATATGAGCACAACACCGAAGCAATTATAACAACTAAGTTTGGCCTTTGTGATTCTGCCTATGGTGTCACAAAAAGAATGTTATTACTTACTAGGGTCCAAAACATTATTGTAATGAACTTAAGCATACATGGTCACACTGGTCAGTTTAGTGACTGCTACACTCTATATACACAAAAGATGCCGCAGACCTCATATTATACAGGGAGTGCAGAATTATTAGGCAAGTTGTATTTTTGAGGATTAATTTTATTATTGAACAACAACCATGTTCTCAATGAACCCAAAAAACTCATTAATATCAAAGCTGAATATTTTTGGAAGTAGTTTTTAGTTTGTTTTTAGTTTTAGCTATTTTAGGGGGATATCTGTGTGTGCAGGTGACTATTACTGTGCATAATTATTAGGCAACTTAACAAAAAACAAATATATACCCATTTCAATTATTTATTTTTACCAGTGAAACCAATATAACATCTCAACATTCACAAATATACATTTCTGACATTCAAAAACGAAACAAAAACAAATCAGTGACCAATATAGCCACCTTTCTTTGCAAGGACACGCAAAAGCCTGCCATCCATGGATTCTGTCAGTGTTTTGATCTGTTCACCATCAACATTGCGTGCAGCAGCAACCACAGCCTCCCAGACACTGTTCAGAGAGGTGTACTGTTTTCCCTCCTTGTAAATCTCACATTTGATGATGGACCACAGGTTCTCAATGGGGTTCAGATCAGGTGAACAAGGAGACCATGTCATTAGTTTTTCTTCTTTTATACCCTTTCTTGCCAGCCACGCTGTGGAGTACTTGGACGCGTGTGATGGAGCATTGTCCTGCATGAAAATCATGTTTTTCTTGAAGGATGCAGACTACTTCCTGTACCACTGCTTGAAGAAGGTGTCTTCCAGAAACTGGCAGTAGGACTGGGAGTTGAGCTTGACTCCATCCTCAACCCGAAAAGGCCCCACAAGCTCATCTTTGATGATACCAGCCCAAACCAGTACTCCACCTCCACCTTGCTGGCGTCTGAGTCGGACTGGAGCTCTCTGCCCTTTACCAATCCAGCCACGGGCCCATCCATCTGGCCCATCAAGACTCACTCTCATTTCATCAGTCCATAAAACCTTAGAAAAATCAGTCTTGAGATATTTCTTGGCCCAGTCTTGACGTTTCAGCTTGTGTGTCTTGTTCAGTGGTGGTCGTCTTTCAGCCTTTCTTACCTTGGCCATGTCTCTGAGTATTGCACACCTTGTGCTTTTGGGCACTCCAGTGATGTTGCAGCTCTGAAATATGGCCCAACTGGTGGCAAGTGGCATCTTGGCAGCTGCACGCTTGACTTTTCTCAGTTCATGGGCAGTTATTTTGCGCCTTGGTTTTTCCACACGCTTCTTGCGACCCTGTTGACTATTTTGAATGAAGCGCTTGATTGTTCAATGATCACGCTTCAGAAGCTTTGCAATTTTAAGAGTGCTGCATCCCTCTGCAAGATATCTCACTATTTTTGACTTTTCTGAGCCTGTCAAGTCCTTCTTTTGACCCATTTTGCCAAAGGAAAGGAAGTTGCCTAATAATTATGCACACCTGATATAGGGTGTTGATGTCATTAGACCACACCCCTTCTCATTACAGAGATGCACATCACCTAATATGCTTAATTGGTAGTAGGCTTTCGAGCCTATACAGCTTGGAGTAAGACAACATGCATAAAGAGGATGATGTGGTCAAAATACTCATTTGCCTAATAATTCTGCACTCCCTGTATGTGCACTGCAGTGTTATGCTACTAATAGAACACTGCTAAAAATGGACCTACCGCAGCTACTGATCAGCTGAGCTGTCACATCTCTTTGTCAACAGGGAGAGATGAGTGACGTTTTGAAAAATTCAATTTGGCAACTTCTCCAATGTTCGCCAAGAAATAAAATTTGTTACAAATTAATTTGTCACAAATGACTATAAATCAGGTATACCCAGGCCACTCTGCCTTAGGGTATGGCCACATGGAGAACTTAGCCTACAACTGCCTTTCATTTAATAATGAAGACCACACTGTTTAGTCGGTCTTCATTGTAAATGGCCGCTCCGCACCTTTAATGCACTTTTAAACAGGGGCTATTGCTATTATGGGGTTTGGCTGGTTAGGTGGGGGGACAACATGCCTGTTATTGCTGTTCTTGCCTGCATCTCCTGCAGGATGACAGTAAACACTGAATATTAATCAGTTCTGACATACCCACCAACCCCAGCGCTCTCCTGCCCTACAGGTGGGAGCCCTTCTTCTGCCATCAGTTTTTTCTCCTTTTCCACATCATCTAATATTGATGAGAATATGTAATCAGGAACATCCGGCTCCTCCTCTCTCTGCATCTTGCTAATTTTTCTAGGACCTGGAAAGTTTGAAGGATGATTTGGAAGAAGTAGAGCCAGCAAAATAGGAGGATGGTCATCATTATGACCTGACCCCCCTAAGGGGTGCAGAATGGAAGGTATTGGTTGGCTGATGTAGGAATAAGTAAATGTAGGAATACATTAATAAATAAATAAATAATGTAGAATAAGGCTACCTGCACTGTCCCTACACTCTCCCTGCAGTTTCCCTCTCCAATATTATTCTATTAATCATTTTCAGCAACCATGTCCCTAGTTCATGAGCACTTGCCATGTCTCTCCCTATGATCAGCTCACAGGACAATGGCAGAGGCCATTCAGAATGAGGGTTTTAAAGAGCTGTGACATCAAAGGGGATGGTTATCTAAGGATTAGCTTGCGGCATTTCATTATAGGTTATTTTGCATTCATGAGGTTGTCTCCTCCACACTTAGTTTTGCTTTCTAACATGTGCATCTGCCATTTTAGGAAATTCAGATTCGTTACCATGAAACGCAAGGAAATTCAGATTCATTTAGAATTAAGGTTTTCCTAAAGTTTGGACAGAATTCCACTTCGGATGCTTTGCTTCACTCAACACTATCAACAGGGACCAGGGAGTGAACAGACCGTCTTATGACTCAGGAAGCATTGGAATGAGAACAGTGATTCTACACACCCCAACTGCTCACAAATATTAGCTTGCTTCTAAATACCTAACAAAAGTTCTGATCTGTGTCCTGTGTGATCTTGCCATGTTTTCTCAGCCTAAATACTATTATCAGTGTTATCATAAGATATGGATTCTGGCAGCCTGTCTGCAACCTCGAGCTGTTTTTAGAGATCAAACCACTTAGAATTAATAATCTTTTTTCACATCTATTGTATTCTCTTCCACCGCAATGTTTCATATCATATGCTCCTAATTTCTTATTTACAAGAGCTTATATTTTCCTTGATATTTTGCTGTTACTTTTGATTACTTATCTGTATCTTTGATTATTGCTCAGATGTTAGAGTTTAGAAACTACAGTTTAAAGAACATCTCTGGCATTTACACTGGAACATCACAGTTACACAAACAGGTTTGTTGGCAGATTAATTTCTATATATCTGTAAGTTGCATAGAACCTTAATGGATGATAATATATTGGTTGAACATTCCATGTAAGAAGTCTAAATCATATGTATTATATATCATTCTTCTGGCCATTTATAGATCTTCTGACATTAAGTCTGAGCATCAATTTTAACACTGATAAATGATTAGAAAAGTATGCAATGATATCTTAACATTGCAACATATATATGAATTTTGCTATTAAATTTGTTCTTTTAGCACCTACTATGTTTCACTTTCCAGATTATATTATAATAACTTATTTATGAATTTTACTTTGCTGCTTACAAGTTACAGAAAATAAGGGGATGACATAGCTATCTTTATAAAAAATGATTTGGTACATCTAGATTTCTTCTCTTGCTGAGAAGACCAATCTAAAAAAAGAAAAATTCCATCTACAACAAGTTGTTACAAAAAGGTGAAAACAACACTTACCTGTTTCAGATAACTTCAGTGACCTTACTCATTGCTGTATGTTTGGTACAATGTTTCATGCCTTAAAATACCTAACAGATGCCCCTCCTCCCCTCTCCTATGTTCGTTCATTAAACTTTAGTGTTAAATATGTATATGAGAGAATTTACATATAGCAAGAGAGGAGCCTTATCAATTATAGTTAATATTATACAAAGAAGCACAGATATTATACAAACTTTTTTATTTCAAATTCAGGTATAAAAATCTCTTCTGTTCCGTGCATGCATGATAGATCTAATAATAATAATAATAATAATAATAATAATAATAATAATAAAAAACAATACTCTATGAGATCAAAATCCTCCCTAATATTCTTAAGATTCTTCAAATGACCAACAAATGATGGAGATACCAACCTAACATTGAAGGGGTTGGCCATTTTCTGGTTACTGGTGATCAATGTGTTTGCAAGATGACTATATAGCACTTACGAATAAAGCCTTTGTTGATATCCTGCACCTTTTTCTGTAATTCATAAGGTAAAGCCTTTGCTAGACAGGACTTTTGTGTTGTCCACATAAAGGTCCGGTCCATAAAATGACTTCTGATGGAGGGTCAAGTGACTAAACAAATCACTCACCCTCATTCAGTCAAATGCACTCTATCTACCATTTTTATTGGCACTGCTTAGAGGTTTAGTGTGGGTACATTGTTTGAATGGAGGAAGCTTAGTCATGTGTCTGATCAGCGGCCATCTTATTTATATAGGGCATCCATGTCAACATCACAGAAGATTTGCCCAACAAAGGAACATGGCTTATGAAATGTAGCAAATGACACAGAAGATCAACACATTCTATATTAATAAGTGCCAAATAGTCATCTTAGATACATGCTTGCCAACAGTAGCCAGAATGTGACCAACCTATTTAAAATTGTTTCTCATAAGTCCTCAATTTTAAAAAACAACCTTAAAATTATGATTGTTTCAACTGCCAAGCTGAAGTCTGTATTATACCATGAGTAACCTCAAACCTTCATGTAAATAATTGGACTCATTATCATTATGCTCATGGATTTCTTGTGGTTTGCAAAACACTATGCAACCAAAAGGGTGGCATAGTTTCAAATTGTCCTGTTGTCCATGTCCATGTCTTAATAAAAATATAACTGTATTATAACATTTTGACAAAAAACTTTCCTTATGCTTTTTTTGGAGACTTTGAACTATTTTGTGTGACTATGTCATAATAGCATGAAAGGGGATTGAATATTACTGAATAGAGTGCAAGTTGTTGAATAAACATTTCAACGCTATTAACTTTTATGTGATGTCCATGTTTTGATTCCAGTTAGTTGCATTTGCCTAGGAAGTCACATTTTCTGAAGATTTTCAGCTTTACATTTCATATGCTCTTTGATTAATATTAAATACAGCAGCTTAGAAACAACTACTGTATACATGATTATCTTTAAAATGATTTCCAATTCATTGCTTGTACTGCATGAAATTCCAAGCTAATTTCTTTGGAGCATCTGTTACTCCCCACTTATGCATGAAGTTGAAAAGGATATGGTTTTTAGGTGTTCATTAGATGGTCAGGAGAATCTGTCTGATTACTTTGTCCTTTGCTGACCCTGTATACTTTATATATAGATACATTATTCATAGCTGCAAATTATTCATAAATCATAGGGATTTAAAATTGAACAAGGAAAGAGTTTCTTTTGTTCATATTCATGTTTCCTGTCAGGAAAGAAATATTTGTTTAAAGAAAATGATAAAAGAAATCAGTTTGTAATTGATACTTCAAATTATATGTTAATACTGAAAATATAAAAGTGCAATGGAATATCATTAAAAAGCTCTTTATAGTAAATATAAAACACAAATTAGGGAAAGATTACATCACCGATATGGTTCCGTTATGCTAGGAATCCGCATAAAGGAAAAAAACTGAAGGAATATGTGCTATTATTTTAATGGATCTGTCAAGAAATTCTGGTAAAATAATGGATCTATTTCCATTAGTTCCATTTCAATCCGTTATTGTATTAAAATAACAGATCTGTTTTTAAATTATTTAATTTTGTTTTGGTGGTGGTAGTTGTGGGGGAACAGTTATATAATATCCTCTATTTCCCCATGTTTTTGTGAGCTGTGTGGTGGATGTGTTTTTGCGTGAAGCCATGTTACCAGCTCATCTGCTCTTTGATTTGGCGTATGCGATTAAGCGCAAGCAATGGAGGAGAAGGCATTGTTTGGCAAGACGGTTTTGGGTTCATCCCATCCATTCATCCAGGATGACCTGTGTTGTGTTTGCGGCCCTCTAACCCGAGCTGTGGCAGAATTCTGAAAAGTTTGCTTTATATTTAAGGATGTCACTGTCTTTTTAGAAAGTGCAACATCGCCCTCAGAGATGGAACACCATGTTCCTTCGATCTGTGTCCCTGGAAGAGCTACTGATGGGGACCCTACGGTAAATGTCTTCCTTTACATATACATTTTTTTATTGGTCTTTAAACTGCGGTAATTTATTATCACAAACTTCATAAGTTAGGTCTTTAGACAGAACAGCAGCCTCATAGTTATGCAATGTTAGTTTATTGGTACTCATTATTATATGGTGAAGCTTTGAATGTTTTGTAATGTGTCGTGCCGATACCTTGTATGAAAATACAAGGTAGGAGTGTAGTATGTCAATATAAATCGCTATGCTGTAATTAGGGATGAGCGAATCAACTTCAGATGAAACATCTGAAGTTGATTTGCATAATACTTTTAATACTGTACAGCGCGAGCTCTCCGCACAGTATTAGAATGTATAGGCCCAGATGAGCCGAAGTTGTTACTTTGCAAAGTCTTGTGAGACTTCACATAATAACCTCATAAATTAATTTCTACTGTAAAAAAACATTTCCCGAACTTGGTTTCGGTTCCGAATTTGGGAAATGTTTTTTTTTACAGTAGAAATTAATTTATGAAGTTATTATGCAAAGTCACGCAAGACTTCGCGAAGTAATAACTAAGCTCACTACGTACAGTATTCAAATGAAATATTATGCAAATCGACTTAGAATATTTCATCCGAAGTCGATTCGCTCATCTCTAGTCGTAATATATATATCTTGTTTTCATGTGCTGACTATGTCACTATTATTGTTCTCACTATAAGTAGATGTGACATGTCATATTGCATACAACTATGAATTTTCTTGTGTGTTAATAAGGAATGAGCAAAGCGAACTTCGGATCTAAGATTCGAAGTTGATTCCCTTAAAATTTTGATTTAATGCTGTATGGAAAACCGTCTTCGTACAGCATTAAAATGCATGGGCTCCGGTGAGTCGAAATGAGCTTTCAGAATAACTTTGGAATTTGATTATTAAGCTTAAAAAACATTTTAAAACAGGTATCCAAAGTTGGCTTCAGTGCTGACTGGTAGCTCAGTAGTGAAGCTGACTTCAGAACCAAGTTTTAAAATGGTTTTCAAGTTCAAAAATCAAATCCCAAAGTTATTCACTGAAGCCTCGTTTGCCGGAGCCCATACATTTTAATCCTATGGAGACATATCTGTAAAGAATAAATCAAGGCAACTGGACGTACTGTAGATGTCTTGAAAACGTTTCACTCGTTCTTCCAACGAGCTTTCTCAATTCTGAGTGATTGTACAAAAAATTCTTTGAGTTTCTCAGACACCCCAGCTATATATGGGATAACCATATTCTTGCGTCTTTCATGCTTCTCGCCCTTACTGGTAGTTTTGGTGGTCTTTCTTCTCCTTCCTTCTGTTTTGACAAAGGCCCAAACTGGATACCCACAAGTTTTAAGTGCCCCTCTGAGGTGTTTGAGTTCCTTCGCCTTGGCCTCTGTGCTAGTGGGGATTTTCTCTGCCCGGTGGTGTAGAGTGGAGACGGATCTCAGTAAAGCATTAAAGCAAAGCTTGGAGCAATGCGACTTTGGATCGTGGATTTGAAACCCGCTACGCTCATCCCAAGTGTTAATGTTATGTGTTCTGAAATTAATTTTTTCTTTCTATTGATTTCCATTTTCATTGAGAAGGGGGGATGTTTTTCAAGCTTGCATTACTAATTTCACCGAGAAAAGTCCACCATTTCCTATATTTGTAAGGGATACATGCTACACAATATGGGATTTCCTTCATCACAATGTCATCCCCACTTCACGACTTAGCAGTGGGAAGAGATAGCTGCCAAGTTCCTGTCCATCACTCAGTTTCCCAACTGTTTGGGTGCAGTGGATGAGAAACATATCCCGATCAAAAGCCTCCCCATAGTGGCTCATTATATTTTAACCGCTTCACATCTGAGCCATTTCCCCCATCCTGACAGAGCCTAATTTAGCAAATCTCACATGTGTCACTTTATGTGGTAATAACTTTGGAACTCTTTTACTTATCCAAGCCATTCTGAGATTGTTTTCTCGTGACACATTGTACTTCATTACAGTCATGAATTTGAGTCAATATATTTCACCTTTAATTTATGAAAAAAATCCCAAATTTTCCCAAAATTTAGAAAAATTTGCAATTTTCAAAATGTCAATTTCTCTGCTTTTAACCCCTTAAGGACACATAACGTACCGGTACGGCATGTTTCCCGAGTCCTTAAGGACCCATGACATACCGGTACGTTATGAGTTTAAAATTAGATTGCGGCGCTGCAGGGTTAATCCGAACAGGATGCCAGCTGAAATCATTCAGCCAGCATCCTTTCACAACGCCATCATGTGACCCCCCCGTATCGACGATCGCAGCAAACCGCAGGTCAATTCAGACTGGCGGTTTGCTGCGCTTTCTGCCGATTCTGATCCCCGCGGTCCATGACCACGGGGATCAAACTTTAAAATGCCCCAAATAAAGTTAATTTCACCCCATTGCACCCCTGAATGATTTAATGGTGGCGTGTGGTGCAGGGGGGCGGGTGTTGCAGGCGGTGCGGGCGGTGTGGGAGGCAGGCGGTGCGGCAGGGGGGATCGCGATCCCCCGCCCGCCTCCTCTTGAATAATCATTGGTTCCAGTGGTATTCCAGAGTGTCAGCACATTGCTGACACTCTGGTATAAACGGCTGACATCTGTGCCGCAATGTCAGCCGTTTAACCCTTTCCATACCGCGGTCCGTAAGGACCGCGGTATGGAAAAAGTTAACAGTAAGCGGGGGCTCCCTCCTTCTCCCATTGGGGGCAGCTGTGCCTTTGCAGCCCCCCGACAGGATGGGGTGACAGAGGGAGGGAACCCCCAGACAGCCTCCCTCCTTACCCTTCCCCGTCTGCAAAGTTGTGGCCACAACTGAGCAGACGGGGAAGGTTCCCATGGCAACAGGACGCCTTCTCAGGCATCCTGCTGTCCACGATGCTGAACAGATCTGTGCTAAAGGCATAGATCTGTTCAGACAACGTGTAAGTAAAATATAGTACAATACCCTATATAGTGTACTGTACTGTATTATACAGACATCAGACCCACTGATGGGACATGGTGTCAAAAAAAACTGTCCAGCAAAATCTGCCTTCCAAAAACCGTATGGCATTCCTTTCCTTCTGCGCCCTGCCATGTGCCCATACAGCAGTTTACGACCACATATGGTAAACTACAGAATCAGGGCCATAAATAATTTGTTTTGTTTGGCTGTTAACCCTTGCTTTGTAACTGGAAAAAAAATATTAAAATGGAAAATCTGCTAAAAAAGTGAAATTTTGAAATTGTATCTCAATTTTCCATTAAATCTTGTGCAACACCTAAAGGGCTAACAAAGTTTGTAAAATCAGTTTTAAAAACCTCGAGGGGTGTAGTTTCTTAGATGTGGTCACTTTTATGGAGTTTCTACTCCTAAGGGTGCATCAGGGGGGCTTCAAATGGGACATGGTGTAAATAAACCAGTCCAGCAAAATCTGCCTTCCAAAAACCAAACGGCGCACCTTTAACTCTACGACCCGCTGTGTGGCTGTACAGTAGTTTACGGCCACATATGGGGTGTTTCTGTAAACGGCAGAGTCAGGGCAATAAAGATACAGTCTTGTTTGGCTGTTAACTATTGCTTTGTTAGTGGAAAAAATGGGTTAAAATGGAAAATTTGGCAAAAAAATAAAATTCGCAAATTTCATCCCCATTTGCCAATAACTCTTGTGCAACACCTAAAGGGTTAACAAAGTTTGTAAAATCAGTTTGGAATACCTTGAGGGGTGTAGTTTATAGAATGGGGTCATTTTTGGGTGGTTTCTATTATGTAAGCCTCGCAAAGTGACTTCAGACCTGTAGTGGTCCCTAAAAATTGGGTTTCTTGTAAATTTTTGCTTCTAAACTTCTTAGCCTTGTAACATCCCCAAAAAATAAAATATCATTCCCAAAATAATTCAAACATGAAGTAGACATATGGGGAATGTAAAGTCATCACAATTTTTGGAGGTATTACTATGTATTATAGAAGTAGAGAAACTGAAACTTTTAAATTTGGCAATTTTTCCAAATTTTTGGTAAATTATGCATTTTTTAGTGCAAAAAAAAATATTTTTTTTTTACTTCATTTTACCAGTGTCATAAAGTACAATATGTGACGAAAAAACAATCTCAGAATGGCCTGGATAAGTCAAAGCGTTTTAAAGTTATCAGCACTTAAAGTGACACTGGTCAGATTTGCAAAAAATGGCCAAGTCTTTAAGGTGAAATAGGTCCTTAAAGGGTTAAAACAGAAAGTGATACCTCAAAATATTTATTGCTTTACATTCCCCATATGTACACTTTATGTTGGCATAGTAAATGTCATTTTATTTTTTTGGGACGTTAGAAGGCTTAGAATTTTAGAATTAATTCCTAAAATTTTAAAGAAAATTTCCAAAACCCGCTTTTTAAAGACCAGTTTAGGTCTGAAGACACTTTGTGGGGCTTTACATAGTAGAAACCACCCATAAATGATCCCACTCTGGAAACTACACCCCTCAAGTTACTCAAAACTGATTTTTACAAACTTTGCTAACCCTTTAGGTATCCACAAGAATTAAAGTAAAAATGGAGATAACATTTCTAAATGTAACTTTTTTGGCAGATTTTCCATTCGAATAAATTTTTTCTTTAACACATCGAGGGTTAACAGCGAAACAAAACTAAATATTTATTACCCTGATTTTGCGATTTACAAAAACACCCCACATGTAGTTGTAAACTGCTGTACAGGCACACTCCAGAGCGCAGAAGGAAAGGAGCGCCATATGGTTTTTGGAAGGCAGATTTTGCTGAACTGGCTTTTAGATGCCATG